>NC_072855.1:61546909-61859227 GCF_028858705.1 Grus americana
AATATCATAAATGTCTGCCAATGGTTTGTTTCTAATTCCTTTTCTGTCAAATCCTGGAGCTATCTGAAGTTTTTTTGACTGATCTAATTCCTTTCTGATTCCTCCGGTGCCTTCCTCACTTGTTAGTTATTTTTCTCCTTCCCTGTCTGAGTGCAGCAAAATTATTCCTGCTTCCTCCAATCTCCCTGGTGAGCATAGATGCAAGAAAGTCCTGGTTCTGTATGCTTGCCCTGTCTTTCAAAGCCTACAGTGTTCCCTCAGCAAGATTACTACTTTATATGACTGCAAACCCTTTTATTTGTCTTCACATCTTTTATAGTCCTGGTTTCATTTTCACTAGTGGTTTTCTAAGGCTGTACCTTTTGTTCCCCGATCAACACAAGGTTAGTGTTTCATCTGCAAGTGTCTTCATACACACTTTTCTTTTCTTTATCAAGCCCTGCATTTCCCTGATCACCTATGTTTCTTGTTTACTACTCCTAGTGAAAGTTTATTCCTGAATGTGTTTTTGTTGCACTTGGCTCTTGGAAAGCTGCCTCTCAGGGCTCAGGTCTCCTTTCCTCTGTCTTGCTCCTCTTTTCTCTATCAGCTGATTTTTAGCAGTACAAACTTTTCTGCTTTTCTGCCAGATTTCAATGGCCAAATTGGACACTGGCTTTTCATTTCAGGATTCTCCTGCCCTTTGTTTCTGGAAAGCACAGGCTAACACATGAAAACCTCATGAAGTAAGTGTTCAGTTCCACTAGTGGCTGATCTGTAAAACATGAGCCTGATTGATTGCCTCTTGTTTCTATCTGCGTATCTGTATTGAATTAAGTGGTTTCTGCAGATGAAAATGAACAAAACACTCCCACTCTACTCAGTGCTTTTCCCATGCAGCACTTGTCAGGCCACACCTGGAATTCTGTGTTCAGTTTTGGTCCTCACTGTACAAAAAAGATGTGGACAGGCTGGAGAGGGTCCAGAGGAGGGCCACCACGCTGATCAAGGGACTGGGAAACCTGCTTGTATGAAGAAAGACTGAGAGAATTTGGTTTGTTCAACACTGAGAAAAGAAGACTTAAGGGAGACCTCATCACCATGTTCCAGTACTTAAAGGGTGGCTACAAAGAAGATGGAGACTCCCTTTTTACAAGGAGTCACAGGGAAAAGACGAGGGGTAACGAGTGCAAGTTACTCCTGGGGAAACTCTGACTGGACACTAGAGGAAAAATTTTCACAATGAGAACATTCAGTCATGGGAATAATCTCCCCATGGAAGTGGGGGATTTCCCAACATTGGATACTTTTAAGATCTGGCTGGATGGGGTGCTGGGCCATCTTGTCCACATAGTGCTTTTGTTCTGACAGAGGTTTTGCCAAGAAAGATTGGACCAGATGATCCTTGAGGTCCCTTCCAACCTGCTATTCTATGACTCTGTGAAAATATGGTCGTGATTAAACAGAGACAGCAGAGTGCTATTTCCCGTCCTCCTGCCAGGTCTTCCCTCCCAGCCAACAGCACTTCACGCTCAAAACTACCAGAGGCATTGCAAAGTCCAGAGATCATTCTGGGGCTAATTATCACTGTGGGTGGACAGGACTCCCCCTGTATGGGTTGATATAGTTCAGCTTGAACCATATGAGAAGATGTACAGCGTACCCTGGATGTTGCACACATGCACTGAGGAAAAGCCACAGTTTGGGACTATGCGGGTGCCAGGATTTTTTGCATGTGGGTGGTTGGGGGTCATGGGCTGGATCCTCAGCTGGCCCAGGCAGGTATCATCTGGTGTCTTCACATTCCCTGGAAGGTGCTTGTTCATACTCACTCACTGCTGTAGCAAGGACAACAGAAGTCTTTGCACAGGGTAGTGTAGCATGAAGATACACTAAATCCCCTCTGAGAGTTTAAAGAAGGACGATCCTGGAGAAGGACAGAACAAAAAAAGTAGTTACAATTTTGCATTGCTCATTCATATAACACGTTAGAGTTTAATATCCACACCCCAGGAGCAGACACCCACAATGTTGAGATGGGAACCAGAGACAAGGCCTCTGCATGTCTTAGCACAGGATTTTCAACAGAAAATGCAGATGAGGAATGCTTATACCATCTAATACCAAATACCAGAGAGAGGGGACTGATAGGAAAACACTTTTTTAATCAGGTGCATCGGAAAAGTTAGAAAGACTGGAAAGCTATAGAATAAGATGCTGGGCTCAGTCTTTTCCTTCAAAATTTGGATGTAGTTCATAATTTCTGTAGTAGTTAGAGCTGTCGATAAAGGTATGCAGCAGAAGGTGGAAGAGGAGGGCTAGCCCTGTGGTAAATTCCCTAATCATTGACAAGAGGCTATTTGAGCTGGAGTAGCTGAGGTGCTGAAAATTTCCATCTAGCAGGCGGGAATTCAAGTCTTAGGGACTGGCAATAGCAAGAGAGGGAGCACACAGGGTGGCATAGCAGGCAGAGTGCTCAGGTGGCAAAGGTGCAAGTCCTGTCTGTCCTCATTGAGTTATTTCTAAGTTTTATATGAAAGAGTTACTGGAAAAAACCCAGGACACTGTTTCCCAAAAGCTAATTCTTAACAGCAAAGTTGTAAGGGCTTCTTTTTTTTTTTTTTGGTGCTTCCAATTTTATGCCTTTCTTCCTGCACTGTTTAGGAAGCATAGGTACAGCTGCCTGGGATCCTGAATTCTTCCTGGAGTGGAGGGATGTCCTGGTTTCAGCTGGGATAGAGTTAATTTTCTTTCTAGCAGCTGGTATAGTGCTGTGTTTTGGATTTAGGATGAGAATAATGTTGATAACACGCTGATGTTTTGGTTGTTGCTAGGCAGTGTTTATACCAAGTCAAGGACACTCACACTGCCCTGCCAATGAGGGGGCTGGGGGTGCACAAGAAGCTGGGACGGGACACGGCCAGGACAGATGACCCAAGCTGGTCAAAGGGTTATTCCATACCATGTGACGTCATGCTCAGTATATAACTTGGGGGAAGCTGGCTGGGGAGTTTAGATCATGGCTCAGGAACTAGCTGGGCATTGGTGGTCTGTGGGTGGTGAGCAATTGTGCTGTGCATAATTTGTTTTGTATGTTCTATCATTATTGTTAATTTCCTTTTCTGTCATATTAGACTGTCTTTATCTCAACCCATGAGTTTTACCTTTTTTTTTTTTTTCAGATTCTCTCCCCTATCCCACTACAGGGACGTGGAGTGAGTGAATGGTTGTGTGGTTGTTTTAGCTGCCTGCAGGTTAAACCACAAGAAGGGGAAAAATAATTGGAAAAAAAGATCACCACCTGTACATCTACTGGATTTCACGCTTCATGTCCACACTTAAGGAAAACTTTTGCACAAGAATGGTGAAAAATGATTGAATACTCATGATCAGTTTAGAGGTTAAAGAACTCTTTATTGCGGATTGCCCTTTTTCTTTTCTTTTTTTGCCATTAAAGTAAGGCAATATTCCTAATGTCTTCTTTTTGGTTGGAAGAACAACCAAAAAGAAATCAGCCATAAAAAATTGTAACCCAAGACACACCCTGAATTAAATTAGTGGTTTGTTAATTGTAAGCTACATGTCATTAGTGGCTCACTGAGTCTAAGCTCCCTGGCTCTGGAGCAATAGGGGAAATTTTGCTGTGTGGGTCAGAATAGGCTTCAGAAGGCCATTTTATTTCAACCTTTGGACATGATCTCACACAAGCCCACCAATCTCTTGCTTGTCCCCACCACTGCAAGGTAGAGATCTTGCTCTCTCCCCAGATCAGGAGCAAAACACCCCATTACAAAGAAATCTCTGAAGGACAAGCCATAGCAGGTCTGCAGAGACCGTGGTTGGGCATACAGCAAATGTCCATATCAAACTCACTTCTTCTACAATGGCTCATTTCTGCAGCCATGTCAAGCACCCACTTTCACTGAAAAGAGTGTTTAAAAATGGTGACTGCTATCTGTAGCTGTAGGCAATAAGCACACCATACGCTTACTCTTGTGTGAATAATCACACCTAGCAATTGGAATGTTTTTTCAATTAGATGGACTCAAAGTTTAGCTTCTGGGCAGTTCATTTTTGATTTACTCTGAATCCACAGACAAATTGATCTGTGAACAGCCATTGCTTTCACAGAGGGATTTGATTTGAGGAATTATGGGCTAGATTCATCATACCGATGACAGATAGATTTTCATACTTTGGATTTTATTAATGGCATGTTCTTTGCTTGTTAACATTCAAAGGAGATCTATCACAAGGTGTTCTGCTGCTACTGAGTTTCTCTGGAAAAAAGACACCATATGTGGAGACAGGAGTATAGGTCAGTATATACCGGCCTCAGAGAAATGCAATACCTTTAGTAGAAGGGAATAATTGGAAATGGGTCCAAATTTTAGCCATTAAAGAACATCACTGGTCCCTTGGAAAACTCTACATGGACTGAAATGTATAATTCTCAATGCCTTGATTAGCCCCCGCCCCCAATTAAGGGAAGAAATATAAAATTTGTGCAAAGTTGTACAGGGAATATACATCTATCAAGTGCTCCTAGTGACCAGTCCTGTGCTCAGGTTACTGACCTCTGGTGCTTTTCTCCAATTATAGACATCCAGGTGAACTCTCCAGTCTTAAAAAACTAGTATCCTACTTATTCTCTGGAAAAATCAGCTGCCACTTCTTCAAGCATGCATCATTTAACTCCTTGAACTTGTGCCACAGTAATCAGTACTATATGGGGAAATTGTATTACCTTTAAGTAACCCTTTTATACAGACCATGCTGTGCATTTTCTTTTCAACATTTTTGGCATTTGATACTGTGGTTTAAAAAGTTTCATTCTCTGTTAAATTAGATGATTGAATGAACTGTATGGAGCTCTGTCTAGCTACAGATGAGCAGTGAACATTTAAGTTCTGCAGGACTGTTTTGTGTAAGATCGCTGAAATAGCTACCTAGTATTTTTCAATTCTGTTCACTTTGGGTGAAACTCCCTATTATGAGAAGCCAAAGCTTTACTTCACTGACCCAGCCAGCCTCGTTCTTGGGAGCTTGCAAAGAGGTGAAATGGTTAGTTTGCTGTTTGCAGCCACTTCAGAGCATGGAACCAGCTTATTAACTTCAACCTTCAGCCAATTCACAAGACCACAGCAGGCACAGGACATCGGGACGGTGCCTTAACGAATGCAGGAGCCCGCTGAATGCATTGGCCTGGCTTTAGTGTTAGCAAGTTTCTTAGCAACAGAAATGCTTCAGATGATCACATCCCTCATTTGGGAAAGCTGAAGTATTTAGCTGTCCAAAGGACACTTAAAATAGACTACTTTTGTGTGTGTGTTGTGTGTGAGAGAGATGGCAAAAAATAAGATGTGTCAAAGACTGGGCTAGTTTCTCCACGCAGTGTTCTCTTAACTGTGCCATTGGTTTCCCTTTTGGACTTTTTGAGAAACAAAGCCAGCATTTCTTCCCATCAGACCATTTGCTCCTACTGAGGCTGATGTTTTTTTCTTGCCCATTGATTCCCATTGAGCCAATAGTTTTCTCTAGTATTACTTGGGAATTGCATGCATAATTTTGAGGGCAAAGCTGGAACCAAAGAATAGCCTGGCACACGCAGAAAGAGGAAATTCATAATAGGTATTTTTGTGTTTGACCAGAAGCAAAGGAACAGCTTTTATTCCTTAGGAGTTTTTCTGTATGTCAGAATTTATACTGGAATACATGTTATTGTGTATTATATACTTTACAAGGAGACTAGAGCTACCTGAGCAAGTGCTGTGAAAAAAATTATAGAATCTTTTTTTTTCCAAAGACATTAGGCTGTCAATTTGAAAACATTACTTAGAGAAAATAAAAGTGCATTGGGCTCCATCTGAGAGTCACCTTTGCTGGAAGCAGGAAAAAGACTCCTTGGGCAAGGACCCTGAAAAGCTGGTTTGATGGAATTCAGCTGTGGAGACACACGTGCAAATGAGTGTTTGACTTTGTGAACCTGACCAGCTATCAGTTGACTGCCCAGGCAAATAGAAATTGGAAATATTATTAAGTTTAGACATACTACATTTTGGTAGGTTTCTTTCCCGTATTGGAAAACACAAGTCAGCCTTTTCAAATGGTAAATTCCTGATTGTTTTACCAAAGCTGTGAAACAACATGTAGAACATAAAATATAGGTAATTATTTTGTAAAGGGCCAATTGAAAACAGCAGGGCAGTGTTTTCTAAACCCTCTAATGCAAATGCAACTCTGCTCCTTTCCAAAAATCAGAGGTTTCTATTTGCCTCAGCGGGATCAGACATAGACCCATGCTGGCTATTTTCAAAATCTCAACCTAGGAGTCTCTATTTCCTTTTCTCTACAGGAAAGAAAACATGAAAGATGCAACAAGAAGCCAGTCACACTTACCAGAAAAAACCCCAAGTTTT
The DNA here is from genome assembly GCF_028858705.1 of Grus americana. Lineage (NCBI taxonomy): Eukaryota > Metazoa > Chordata > Aves > Gruiformes > Gruidae > Grus > Grus americana. Next base: position 61,553,308 of record NC_072855.1, read on the forward strand.
CCACAGATATATAGTAGCTGTAAAAATGCACTTTCCGAGGGTCGGGTTTTAAACTTGAGTGCTGTCAAAATTTCAGGCTCAGTGAACTTCCCCAAACCACCATTTATCAGGTGGCATCCCTAATTTTAAGATTGCTTTTTCCTGCCTTTTTTTGTGCTAACCAATGTTTACTATTCATATTTCTCCTTAGAGATGTACATATTTATAATTGTTTGCAACTGGTTTAACATCTGGCTTCAATAGCAGGTAATATGTATGTTATTCTAATCTACCTCTATTGGCAAAAAAAAATTACCATAGCAAAGACTGCCTTTGACTAGACGTGTGTGCCTACAACCTCAGGAGTGCACAAGGCAGAAGTGAAAATGCAGATCGTAACTGTTCAATTTGAGCCCTTCTTCCAAGAACTTGGGATGTGCTGAACATGACATGTACCTTACTTCTTCAGAAGTTCACATCTGGCTTTTGGCTAAATGATACCTTAGTTCAACAGTAAGTGGAAAACACTCAATTAGATGAATATACATCTTAATGAACTGTCTGCTGCACATCACCACTTGGAAAAATTGTATGCTAAATACCTGTTAAAAAAACCAGTTTCACACATAATAACTTAAAAGATGGTCTATTTGCCCTGTAGTGAGGAAGAGCTGTATTATTACAGGTACTTACTTGCTTGAAGATTAGTACAATTGCAAAGCACACATGTAAGCAAGCTGAGGATGGGATGACCTCTCTGCAGTTTCCCAGATTAGCCCTTGCCCTCTCTATTGCTGCAAATCAGGAACGGGGGCATACATACTCTTTGCCTCCAACCTGTGTTGGGTTTCCATGGCAAGATTTTGGTAGTGGTGGTGGTGGGGGGTGCCACAGGGGTGGCTTCTGTGAGAAGCTGCTAGAAGCTTCCCCTGTGTCTGACAGAGCCAATGCCAGCCGGCTCCAAGACAGACCCACCCCTGGCCAAGGCCAAGCCCATCAGCGCCTCTGTGATAACATATTTAAGAAGGAAAACAAAACAGTTAGAGAGAACTTTTGCAGCCAGAGAGAGGAGTGAGAAGATGTAAGAAACTCTGCAGACACCAAGGTCAGTGAAGAAGGAGGGGGAGGAGGTCCTCCAGGCGCCGGAGCAGAGATCCCCCTGCAGCCCATGGTGAAGACCATGGTGAAGCAGGCTGTCCCCCTGCAGCCCATGGAGGAAGGATGAGGGGGTGTAGAGATTCCACCTGCAGCCCGTGGAGGACCCCACACTGGAGCAGGTGGAGGCAGCTGAAGGAGGCTGTGGCCCGTGGGAAGCCCATGCTGGAGCAAGTTCCTGGCAGGACCGGTGGACCCATGGAGAGGGGAGCCCACGCCAGGGCAGGTTTGCTGGCAGGACTTGTGACCCCGTGGGGGACCCCACGCTGGAGCAGTTTGCTCCTGAAGGTCTGCACCCCGTGAGAGGGACTCCATGCTGGAGCAGGGGAACGATGAGAGGAGTCCTCCCCCTGAGGATGAAGAAGCAGCAGAAACAACATGAGATGAACTGACCGTAACCCCCATTCCCCATCCCCCTGTGCCGCTGAGTGGGGGGAGTTTGAAGCCGGGAGTGAAGTTGAGCCCGGGAAGATGGGAGGGGTGGGGGGAGGTGTTTTAAGAGTTGATTTTATTTCTCATTCCTCTACTCTGTTTTGCTTAGTAATAAATTAGATGAATTTCCTCTCTAAGTTCGGTCTGTTTTGCTGGTGAGGATAATTAGTGAGTGATCTCTCCCTGTCCTTATCTCAACCCATAAGCTTTTCGTTGTACTTCTTCTCCCCTGTTTAGTGAATGAGGGGAGTGATAGAGCAGCTCTGGTGGGCACCTGGCCCTCAGCCAGGGTCAACCCACCACACAACCCCAGACTGCACAGATGAGGGGAAAAGTCTCATGCTGCTCCCAACCCCTTCAATATTCCTGAGCCTTTGCTAAAATCTGCAAGGGTGGATTGCATCACCAACCTCACTGTAAATAGCAATGCATCTGTCATTCCAGTGTAGTCTGAAAGCACAGTGGGTTAAGGAAATGCTTTAGCCGTTTATCAAGTGTCTTCTGAGTTCAAATTATGTCATCACGTGATTCATTCAAAAGCAGAGACAGGAGAGAAAGCCAGTAATAGAAATCCATCCCTCCTGCTCTGCTAAGGCATAGTGACCTTTATGAACCTAATGTTTTACTACCTTTATTACGTGGGAGAAAGCCGTCACTGGAATCTCCTTTCATGACTTATTTTGAAAGACAAAATTCTTAGTCAAAGTAAAGATTAAGTATAAGCAGCAATCTCGAGACATTACAAATCACAGGCCAGCTCTCTTCTCCCTCCCCAAATAACAAAACTGACTTAAACATCATGAGGATTGCTGTTTTCATTTCTTGAATAGATACTGCATTCTTATTTGTCCCCTCCATTTCAAGGGATTCATTCTTCCAGTGCTATCTTGAACCATCTACTCAAAGCTTCTCAGTACAGTTCAGGAGCTTCCTTGCCTGTTCCTGATCTCAATGATCTGTATCTAGAGGGAAGGGAAGGGCTGTATCTACTACGAGCAAGAGGAGGAAGAAGAGTGAGGAAGAGGAAGGACACTCTAATTTTCCAAGTGACAGAGCCAACAGCTCTTTCAGAGTTTTTGGCATTGCCCACCTCTAGCAGAAATTGGGTTGCAGCAGAGCCCGTACCAGAGCACAGTAACCACAGCCAGGTACAGGTCTCCAAAGTCTGTCATCAGGCATCAAGCTTGCCTGGTTGCCTGGTGCCAAAACTGGAGCAACATTTTCACACCGTATATGTAGCAATGAGTATTAGTGAGGAGGCAAAGCGCTGCCAATGATCGATGCGATGGCAGGACCTGGCTGAAGGGGAGGGAGGAAGCTGCTTTCATCTCCTCTAGGCTATGTGCACACTACTTCAGAGAGCAAGACGGAAATGGTGGCTTTCTGACCCTGACAGCCACAGGGTGCTGTACAAGCATAAGACATAGCCCAGAATGACCAGGGAAAACCTCTAATATTGGGGATCAGAAAGGAGTGTACTGGTGAGACCATACTGACAATCAGTAGAAGGCAGTGTGCTGGTTTTGGCTGGGATAGAGTTAATTTTCTTCACAGTAGCTATTATGGGGCTATGTTTAGGATTTGTGCTGAAAACAGTGTTGATACTACAGGGATGTTTTTGTTATTGCTGAGCAGTGCTTACACAGAGCCAAGGCCTTTTTCGCTTCACACACCACCCCACCAGTGGGGTGGCTGGGGGTGCACAAGAAGTTGGAAGGGGACACAGCTGGGACAGCTGACCCCAACTGACCAAAGGGATATTCCATACCATATGACGTCATGCTCAGCATATAAGGGGCTGGGGGAAGAAGGAAGGGGGGAATGTTTGGAGTGCTGGCGTTTGTCTTCCCAAGTAACCATTATGCATGATAGAGCCCTGCTTTCCTGGAGATGGCTGAACACCCGCCTGCCGATTCCTTGTTCTGCTTTGCTTATGTGTGTGGCTTTTGTTTTACTACTTAAACTGTCTTTACCTTAACCCATGAGTTTTCTCACTTTTATTCTTCCAATTTTCTCCCCCATCCCACTTGGGGGGAGTGAGTGAGCAGCTATGTGGGGCTTAGTTGCTGACTGGGGTTAAACCATGACAGGCAGAAAGGTCCCAAAGCTACACCAAACAAGCTAAAATGCAGTGTTGCCAGTGTTTTCCACAAAATCTGATGTAAGAAGAAAATGGCATTTTGAAGTCACATTGCACTAATAGGTGGCAGGTTCAATTTTGCGAATCTGTCTGTAGAGTGACACCAAATTCAAAGTATTTTTCTCTTCCATTTTTGGTCTGCCATCCACAAGTTTTACATGCTTCCAGCTATTGTATAGCATATTGCTGGTTTGTCATCTCCAAAAATCTCTCTGCCCTTCATCTTTAAGTTTTCTCCATCCATGTTTTCTCAGGGAAAAAAAAAAAAAAGTGGGCATTTGGGTTGTTTCTTCCTTCAGCAGACCAAGAGTGAGGGATTCATATGTTTATTAGGTTAACTGGTTTTGATGATCAGTTCTCCTCCCTAAAAGGAGGTATTAGAGACAAGATCATTAAATAAGTTACAGTGATGGTCTCCCTAATCTCCTTTAAAAGCTTTAGGTGGCTGCTTTCATAGGCATCTGAGTGAATTTTAATTCCAGTTTCTACCATTAGACTGAAATATTCCCCCTTGAAACCTGAAGGAACCCTGGATTTGTTGACAGGAGGTACAACTAAGATACAGGGTCCCTTTATTTTCAATGCTAAAAGTGACAAGTTGAGATTAAACTTAATCTTTCAAATTCATGTAGCCTCAGCTTCTCATCTCTTGATTGCGTGCCTTGATCTGAGTGCCCAGGCCCACAGTCTTCATGCCAACCCATTTTACCTGGGGACAGAAGGAGCCACAGCAGCAATGAATTAACAGTGTCCTTATCTTGTACTGTTACTACTGACAGCAAAGTCTCCCTGTAGCTTTGCCAAACTTCTGTAGACACGAGCAGAAAATGCAGGCACACATGGGAATACGTAGGTATGATATTAAGTGTCTGAATTGTAGATTATTCAAATAATTAACTCAACCAGCTACTTGGTGATCTACCTTGAATGATTAAATCTCTGGAGATGCATGTGGAATCAGATTTGAAATGACAGATATGCCTAATTGCAATAATTGCAAGCAGAGCATTTTATCACAGACTTTTGTGGACTATTAAATGACTGGTTTAAGTGATAAAGGAGTTCATCAGCAGAAGAAGGCTTTGGTGAAGTTGTGTAAATGATACTAGACTGGAAGGGGTTTATGGTTTGAAGCCTGTGACTTTTCCATTGGGGCTTTCTGAGGGTACTGATGAGCTTTACTCTATATAGTGTCAAAGGAAATTTAAAGCAAAAAGGCAGAAAGGTGTTCCCTGTGCATTCACGTGCCCAAACTCATGCTGGCTGCAGTGATACCTGATTTCTCTGGACACCTGCACAAGCAACTTTTTGCTTATAAAGCTGTTTATCAAAACAAGGTGCATGAAAGAATAAACCCACTGTTACCATGCAGCTGATGAGACTCAAGAGACTTACGTGGTCTGAAAAAAAAGTCTGCTAACTGAGAAAGAGATGCATTGGCATCTGGCACATAAGCACTTTCCATGGCATTACTTTCTATACAGGATCTTGATGATGCTCAATTCTCTCTTTAAACCATGAATTAGGGCAGTCAGCTGAAAGACCAGGGAAGAGATACTAATGTTTTCAGAAGGATTGAGCACAAGGTCTTTATATGATCTAGCATATCTCCCCTTTATACATATATAGTTTACTTAGTAAGATTTAATAAGCTCAGTATATTGAAGTTCTCAAATTAAAAAAAATAGAAATAAATATAACCTGGAATTCAATAGAGACTGTAAGGGATTCCATGCTCTTATCCTTATGATTCTTAATATTTATAATGTGGATAATAAATTGACTAATTATGTTATAATATGGATTATCAACATCTGCAAAAATTAATCAGTATGGAATTACAATATTCCACTTAACGTATTCTCCATTGCTTTTCATTCTTTTTTTTTTTTTTTAACAGAGTCTTAAAATGCCTTTATTTAAAGATTATTTTAATGTATTTCATTAAGCTCTCAAAATAAAACCCATTTGACTTTTTCCTTTTTGGAAGGAAGAAGAAAGGGTATTTTCTACATCAGAGCTGCAATGATGGGTCAGACTGCATTCTCCTACACAGCAAAATAAATAGCATGCAGAACTAGTCTGAAATCAGATAAATAATCTAGAGCTTGAAGGTCAGCAGCATGCCTGTGGGAGAGAAAAATGTATGCGAGAAGTATCGTTCAAGGCATTTCCATGTACGCATGTTCTGGAAGATCTGGGTATGGGTGTTATTCCTGAGTGAATTCCCAGAACAGGGAACAGTGCCCACTCGTGCCTCCCCAGATGATTCTAATTGTGACTACAGAAGCAACTCCAAGAGGTGGGCAGAGAGTGATAAATGTGGACTTATGAGGACGCAGGCATGGCAGCCAGTCATGAACTGTGATATGAGCTGTGAAGAAGCTGGGGCAGGAAAGGGACAGAGAGGAAATCAGTGCGATCACTGTCTCCAGCCTGCATGTGCGAGAGAATGTTGCCGAGTAAAAACCACTTTCCCTACAAAAAAAACGGTGGTGAATAAGCTTGGCTGCAGGGACTGATCAGCCTTTTTTCTTTCGTCAAAGGAATTGCTGCGTTTTAATCCTACCTGCAAACATCTTAAAGTGATTATTGTTAATATTAGCATATTTGACTTTCATTTGTGACTTGATAGGTTTTGAAACTCTGTTACATCCTGGTTACAACATGAAGACAGTGGAAATGAATGAAAAGAAAAGAACAGAGAGAGAAAAAAAGGTGGTGGTGAAATAAAAAAGAAAGTGTCGGTTTGGGCAGATAGAAAATAAACTTTTATTAAACCAAAAATCCAACAGAAAACAGTGGAGTATATTTGCAACATGTTGGCAGGCCTCAAAGTAAATAAATTCTGCAAGGGCTTCAGATTGTTGATTTTTTTTTCCATTTTGAATTATGAACAGCACTCCCAAATAAAAAGTGGAAAACTCTACTTTAGAAAACATTGAAATGCTTTAATGCTGCAGCCTACAATTTTTTCCTCAAAACAATTTGTTAACTTCTGCCCAAAAATTCATGAAACCAGATTTTTGAGCTTACTACTTTCTGAAAAGAATTTGCCCAGCTGTATTTTCAGACTTCAGTGATAAAGAGTACAGCCTTCAAATCTCAATGCACGTTTGCTGAATTGATGTCTTAAACTCTATTGTAGCATTGCACTGACAAGTTTCAGGCATCCTCCACACTGCTGGTAATCCAGAAAGCACTTCTGGTTGTAACAGTTTCTAGGGATAGGAATTCTGGAAGAGGACCATACTGATTTAGACATGTCATTTTCATCCATCTCTGAGTTGCAATACCTCTAGATTTTCCAATGGAGATGTGAGTCGCTGTTAAATGAATTTAGTTTACTGAAACCCAGCTTATTTTTAAACACCTTTTGCAAGGCTTACAAATAGTCCATAGATTCCCCAATGGCTGCAGTACCAAGGACCACTGAGCTAGACAGAGCAAGATGTCTGTGCTTCACTTTGACCAGCTGGGCTAAGTTGCAGTTATATTTAGGCACATCATGTAGGAACTATTGGAATGGAGCCCTAATCTGTCTCTTCCAATGTATATTATACCACCTCTAGCATAAAAAAGAGAAGATCTATATTAGCTTTCCCAGCTTTACTATGCATGGTGAGTGTGATCATGTTATTGCAAGTTATACAGACTGTTGAGGTAGCAGCAAACACACAGCCAGCAAAACTGGACAACATTGTTGAAGCCTGACCCCTCTCCCAAAATTGGCTGGAGTAGATTTAGACAGATCAAGACAAATCACTACAGAATATCCCACCTATTGTATTCCATCATTGAAATAAGAGCAGAGCATCTCCCTTTTCTACAACTTCAGTCCTAGGAGTCTGAAAAATGTAGTGGGTGCCAACGCATTGTACTTCTGAACAGTTGTGCTGTGCTTTTTTAAAAAAAAAACCCAAACAAAATACTCTTTGCTTTGGCTCCATGTGTGTGATCTAAGATAACATCAGAACCTGCTATTTGTTTCAGAACCTGTTCTTACTCTTTCATTACCCCAGAAAAATGTCTTTATTTGCAAATTGTTAGAATGGATGAAATTATATACACTTGATTTCTGCTAATACTCTACACCTGTATTTTATCTGCTAATTACAGCAAATAGAAAATCTAGACAAGCTTGAATACAATAACATAATGCCTTTTAACATAATTAAACCATAAAACAAGACACGTGCTATTTAAAGGATAATGTTCATGGCACTTGAACACATCAAGCAATAAGCTGTGTTTGTAGTTGATTAAATGTCAAAGTGAATCTGAAGCATCTGATAATTGGAAAAATAATTTCCTGCAGGTATACTAATAATATGAAAAGGTGGAACTTCACAATTTGTGATGTACAGATGGAAACATCCTGAACTTACGTGGAGAAGGAAAGGCTTGATCCATAGCCAGTAGTCTGTTGGTGAGCTGTGTGGGTCAGGACAAGCATCGGTTCAGCAAGCAGTGTTGTGCACATCTGTGACAGCATTCTTCTGTTCCTGTTCTATGCAAATGCTTTCACATGGCAAAAGCCACACTGATTTCAGCATGGATGGCTTTGGTTTTGAGAAATGAGAGCATACATTAAACACTCCTGACATTTTCTGAAGTAAGGACATGAAGCACGTTGTGATGGAGCATGGACAGGTCAATCTAATAGCTCTGTGCATCTTGAATTTCTTCTCATGGTTACAATCTGGTAAGTTAAGATTTGAGTATTTCCCTGTCTCAGTCTCTAGTGCTGCTGAGAAAGTTCGCCACTGTGTTGGGTTTGCGTGGCAAGGTTTTGGTAGCCGCAGGGGGGGCTACAGGGGTGGCTTCTGTGAGAAGCTGCTAGAAGCTCCCCCTGTGTCTGACAGAGCCAATGCCAGCCGGCTCCAAGACGGGCCCGCCGCTGGCCAAGGCAAAGCCCATCAGCGCCTCTGTGATAACATATTTAAGAAGAAGAAAAACACTTGGAGAGAGAGAGCTTTTGCAGCCAGAGAGAGGAGTGAGAAGATGTAAGAAACTCTGCAGACACCAAGGTCAGTGAAGAAGGAGGGGGAGGAGGAGCTCCAGACACCGGAGCAGAGATCCCCCTGCAGCCCGTGGTGAAGACCATGGTGAAGCAGACTGTCCCCCTGCAGCCCATGGAGGAAGGATGAGGGGGTGTAGAGATTCCACCTGCAGCCCGTGGAGGACCCCACGCCAGAGCAGGTGGAGGCACCTGAAGGAGGCTGTGACCCCATGGGAAGCCCATGCTGGAGCAAGTTCCTGGCAGGACCTGTGGACCCATGGAGAGGGGAGCCCACGCCAGGGCAGGTTTGCTGGCAGGACTTGTGACCCCGTGGGGGACCCCACGCTGGAGCAGTTTGCTCCTGAAGGTCTGCACCCCGTGAGAGGGACTCCATGCTGGAGCAGGGGAACGATGAGAGGAGTCCTCCCCCTGAGGATGAAGGAGCGGCAGAAACAACGTGTGATGAACTGACCGTAACCTGCATTCTCGCCCCCCTGTGCCGCTGAGGGGGAGGAGGTTGAAGCCGGGAGTGAAGTTGAGCCCAGGAAGATGGGAGGGGTGGGGGGAGGTGTTTTAAGAGTTGATTTTATTTTTCTCATTCCTCTACTCTGTTTTGACTAGTAATAAATTAGATGAATTCCCTCTCTAAGTTCGGTCTGTTTTGCTCGTGACAACAATTAGTGAGTGTTCTCTCCCTGTCCTTATCTCGACCTGCAAGCATTTCGTTATGCCTTTTCTCCCCTGTTTAGTGAATGAGGGGAGTGATAGAGCGGCTCTGGTGGGCACCTGGCCTTCAGCCAGGGTCAACCCACCACAGTCCTGAATTTTAATCCCAAGGTAAAAAAGAAAAGTTCTCATTGCGTGTAGCATTAGTTTACAAAGGCCTGTAGGATATGCATTCTTAAGTATAACTATTGTCAAAGATCATGCATGGAAAAAAGATATTTCATTTACTTTTCTTTTGCAGAAGTACAAACAGCTTTTCTCACTGATTAATAATAAACTTGCTGTCCTTCCTTCAGTCACAGATCTCAAATTTCACTGTATAAATATTAATGGCAGCATTCTGTTTGGTGAAATGTGTAAGCTGTTCAATCACACAGGCACATATTTTCTGGACCCAACCTTATTTGCTGACACTTGAAATTCTGTGCCCTGTTGCATTGCCGATAAGTGTCAGACTCTCTCTGGCCCACAATTGGCTGTAATCCCTTGCCTGTCATCATGCAACTCTACAAAGTGTCTTGAAATGGGAGAAATCTGGGTAACAACATCTCAATGCTATATAATTATCAGACAGTAACTACCCACGCTGATTACCAGTGAAATTAAACAGGGAGTTTAAAGATGGATTTGTGTGTGTATGTGTGGGCGGAGCTGGTGGCTTATCTCTGCCCAGACTCTTCAGCAGTATGAAGCACAGGTACTGTATTTCCTCTAGCAAGAATGCTGAGAATCCTTAGCTAGAGCACAGAAAAAGAAAATGGGCCTCAGTCCAAACTGCTTTAAGAGGAAGGAAAAAAAAAATGTTTTTCCTAATTTGGCTTTGTTTCTTGTTTAACGTCAAGGGGAGATATTGCTGCTGGAGAATCTGTACTAAAAGTTATTGCATTCATGCAAGTTACTCTGTCTCCATTCTGTTGTCTCTTGGCCAAGCAGTGGTTCGTTTCTGGGCTTGTAGCAGATCAATATACATTACTGGAGAGAAAGTCAGATCACAGAACCCAGTCTGGTTCTTTTTGCTCACATAGTGGGTGGGTGCTCCGACTACAGACTGGAGGAGAGAAACGGGAGCTACAGTCAGAGAGTCAGGTAGTAAAAACAACAGCCAACTCACCATTTAGCCCTTTAAGGATCTCCAGCTGCTCAGTGCATTACATTATAGAAGGAAACATAAAAGAGACTTCACTGTCTTTGTAGCTGAACTCCTCACAAGTATGAATGACTATATATTTAAGTTATCCTTCTGATATAGAGCACAGTTTTTTTAAACTGAGACTTCTAATGATGTTTTACCAGGCTGCTGCATCTATCGAGGTAAATCAGAATATTACCCACAATGGCATTAATCCTACACCTGGGATTTTTAACTAGATGAACCAGTATTCAAGCTGGATTCTTCCAATCAAGGCATTTGCAATAAGGAGATCTATGAACAGATGCAGAAGATAGAGCCACCACTGTGCATCAGTCCATTTACAAGAAGATTATTTCATAGCTTCTGCTATTACTAAGAGCATCCAAGCTTTTTTAAGAGGCAAACCAGCTTCATTCCAAAGTGCACATGCAGTAGACATATCTATTTCCAGATTTCAGAGAGAAGAGAATAAGTTTGTGGCATCCTTAAGAAGGAGCAGTTAGAGGACAGTAATCTCTACATATCAATACTGCACTTTGCTGTGAGCACTTTTCACCAGTAGTCTCTGAAGCCTGTTTTCAGGACCGTTGATGACATTGGAGACTGCATCTGGTGAATTTGGATGCTTTCTTAAGTAGGCAGGGGGATGTTTGGGTGTTACCCTGTTAAAACCCACCTTTTTTAATAAATGGTATGGTCATGGATGAGTAGAACAGAAATTGAAGAACTAAGGAAAAATCATGGTAAATGTCAACCAGCCTTAGCTATTGCCAGACAGAGGGGAAAAAAAGCACCAAACCCTCCTATTTCGTGGTGGATCAAGATGACTGTCTGTATTATCACAATATAAAAGGTCATTTTGGTTGGAAAGATGAGAGTAGGGACTCAATAGGCCCAATTTGCCTCAATGTAGTTGGAACAGGGATACAGTATGTGTTACTGTTCTAGTGATTTCTGGATTAATACTAAAGAAATCCAGCTGGTATAGTGCAATGAAATATCATGTTGGCAAAACTGAAACAGGACCATTTTACTACCATTACATGGGATGTCTGCATGTTAAGACGGTTAAAGTCCCCACATCTCATTCCAAGGTGCATGACGGTACTGATACAGAACAGGTTTCTCAGCTGACTTTAGAAGAAATTACCATCTCTGCTAATTATGAGAAGTTATACCATTTTCCCTTATGCAGCAGTCAAAACCTTGGAGTATTGCTTCAAGTTATGAATTTAGGATTTTTTAATTTATTTTTTTAAGAACTTCTGCTGGCATAACTTGTTTATAGCCCTATAGTTTGGGCTGCTAAAGTGTTACACAAAATAGTAGTAGAATTCAGACAGATTTCTGAGGTGCAGAGCCATAAATTTTGACAGCATTTTATTTGATGAAAGTAAATAGTGTCATTTTCTACTTTATGAACTCCATTTGACATACAGTCTGATCTTAAAAAAATTATTGCATTTGGAGAATGAAGAAGATGGGCTGTTCAAATTCTCCATGACCAATAATTTATCAAATCTGTCTCCTGTTTTTTCTTCACATAAAAAAGACTGTTCTGCTAATGTCCTCCAGTACTTAAAGCTAATGGGCTATATTTAGAGTATTCTATTGTCTAAGCTATGTGAAAAATATTAAGAATTAAAGATGTCTGCTGAAAGGGCAACATGATTTATTATTAATCAAAAGAATAAATCAGGTTTTCCTCTCCTGTGGCAATCCTTGTCAATTTAAAGGTTTGCTAATATTCCAGTTCTCACATCTCATTGTTAGTGGAGCTCCAGATGTTTCTGCTCCTGGGGGGCTTTAGAGGTTTTCACATCTAGCTCCCTAGAAAAAGGAAAGACACTTTCTCTTGTTCAGGGCTGAAAGCTACATGATAATAACATAATAGGCTTCAATGTCAATGTTGCATTTTTTGAGAATATATTCCAGTTCCAAAAAAAAGCCTTTTGGCCAGGCAAGTCATACTCTTTTGTGCAGCAATGAGCCACCTAGAAGTGCAACGAGGTAGCTGAGTGCAGGTCAGACATGGGACTTAGCAAAAATGCTAGTTCCAATGCTAAAGATCTCTCTGCAGCTGTGGTCTGTAATGGAAAAAAAAGAGTTGTTCCCATCACATCCAGTTCCTGGTGAGAATGCTGTTGTGCAGAGTATCCCAGAGGAACACAGACTCTAATAAACTGATGTCTCCCAAGCCTTTCAGGAGTGGAAAGAAAGAGGTACTAATCTTAAGATTATAAGACTAACCTAGAATACAGCTGTTCGCATTGCCTCATCTGCTAATTTTCTTTTCTTAACATGATGATAGCATAGAGATACCCATGTACCCATCATAAGCAGAGGCAGCCCTCATTCCATGAATTCACATTCCCCTGATGGGTAGAATATGATGCTGGTTAGTTACAAACTGGGTCTTTCTTGTAGTGTGGTGAAAGAAGGTCACATCACATTGAAAAAGCTTTCAGAAGTAAGAATGATGGTCTGTAGAATGTGACTGCTTGGAAACACTGTCAGAGGCAATGAAAGACCATCTGGAAAGACCTAGTGCCTCTCGTTGCTAGAAAGCAGGTTGAAAATATGACTGTTGTTGTACACCCTGTGCTCCTCTCTAAGCATCCAGTTAGAGAGTACAAGACCTGATGAACCTTTTATAGAGGTCAATATGGCAATGCTTATGTGAAGAAACACTGCTTTGGGTTGATGATACTTTTGCAAATAAGTCAACAGTGTCAGATGGGGGGAAGGGCTGTGGAAATCAGACTCCTAGTCCAGTACATTTTTTGTGATATATAACAGTACTTGGTGCTCCCAGTTGGCTTTTCTCTGTCAAGGGAGAGATCTTATTTCAATGCAAAATGCAGTTTCTGCTAGTTGCGGGGGCAGGGGTTGTGGTGTTGGGAGCTGAGAATAAGGCAAGGAAAAATAAAAGGCTTTTGACAAATTTATTTTCTGATTCCTAGTGTGTTTCCTCTGATCCCTAGTGTTCAGCTCCTCACTAGGAACTGCAATTTGATTAATGACACCATGACTGCTCTAAGCCAGCAAAAAGTAGATAGGAGAAGAAGCAAAGTGCTGCTGAACATCCCAGCTCAGTCTGCAGCACAGCTACCATGCCAAAAGGGCTAATCGGTGCTTTTGCCCAAGCGCAAGAAGTCACTTCCCTGCAAGCCACCAACCCCTGCCGTCCCCACGGGACATGGGCAAGACACATCAGTGAGACCTCTCACACACCCTCACGCAACACTCCTCACCCACCCCCTCCCCTCACCCAGGGTTAGGCTAAAATTCTCAAAGAAGAGGGAAACAGATTTCTCTCCTATCTTCCCTGCAAGCAATATTTAACTCTGGTCAGTCCACAGATCAGTGTTCAAAGGGATATTGACACATCGTCTACCTTAACCATCCAATTCAGGTGTGCCAGATTACATGCAGGAGATGCCTACTTCTTCGACCAACTGAAATTCTCACATGACTAGCTTTAGATATTCTGAGCTAGCTGAAGCCACTGACGACATACAGGGATTTTAATCCTCATTCCTGTCCATGGTTTGAAGTGTATTTTCTTCTGTATTGCTAAATTAAAATAGCATGAGGAAGGGTAGAAAATGAGAGGAAGAAAACATTTAGAGGATCTTCTTAAGTATAGCCTCAAGTCTGATGCAAAGACCTCACTGCAGACATAAAACACTGTTGTTGTTTTACTGTATATTTTAGGAGAGAATAATGTCTTAATTCTGGGTCTGTAATCATTTGCCTTTGAGATGTTTAGAAGTCTTGCTTCCTGCCACAACATAATTATACAGCACAGAATAATTTTTTACAGTCAATTAAGTACACTAAATGTGCATATTGAAGAAACCTGATTTAAACGTCATCTCTACCATATTGCATAAAGTACTGCGATTCTTCCATCTGAACCAGAGACCAATTACATTGCTAATGAAAGCTCAGTGGTTCAGCTAGCTCCTGAAGTAGTGCTTGAAACTTTGTTTTGTTATAGAAATTATGTATGCCAGCCACCATAACAGGGTTCAACTCTAGGTTTCTGCTGATTCTGTAAGCCAAAAAAGGAAATTCTTCTATAAAGTTCTCTTTTATTAGTGCCACAGCTCAAGCTGGGTGCCTCCAAAGAGGGACCCCGAACAAAGAAATCCCTGGGCAATTATACCCTTACAATCTAAGTTCCCCTCCCCTCATGTGAGAGTTTGGACCAATAGTAATATTAAGGCCTAGGGTCTTCCCATTCTTCATTGGGTCACATCCTAGTCTCTAGGTGTGCCGTTTCTTTTCTTATCTCTAATGTTGCAGCTTCTGCTGATGGTTGTAGCTTCCTTACCGTCCGGCTTGAACCAGGCTCTGAGGCCTTCTTTTACTTAACCAGGCAAAAGTTCAACATATCTAGATGAAAGTTCACAGATTGTGGCCTCAGGCTTCAGCTAATTTAGCTTGCTAAGAAAGTTATACTAAACAAGTTCTATAGAAGTAGTATACCAAATCTCACAAGTTTTCAAGCACCCGTCTCAGAGCTTGTTCTGAGTGTATTGCCAAAATCAAAGCTATGGAGAAGCATCATAAGACTTATTGCTTCAGTTCACAGAATAGGTTTTCTTATGGCAAAGAAGTACATTTTCAATCATCAGTCAATGAAAACTTAACATTTTTGTAGCAGACCGAATTCATGGCATGCACAAGTACTTAGCTTTTGGTAATGGCTAAACAATGGTTTATGAAAGCTTTTATCAAGAAAAATAACATAGTAATTTAGAAGTGATGCACTGTTATGTGAGTTTCTCCAAATGTTATTATAATATAAGAAGGATGATTAATATTATGGCACGCACAATTCTTTCATCCTTTCTGGGACACAAATTCTTTTCAGTCTATAGAATAACTGATATGCATGTGAGGAGGAGAAAGATATTGATGCATGAAAGAAAGTGGGTTTTAGCTCATTTCCCCCCAAGCATTTTACTGCACTACTTACATAGAGGATATCTGACTTGGTATTATGCTAAGAAAGGGATGCAACTGACTTCAAACTAAAGCAGAACAAGAACAAACCAAACCAGTGAAATGCTACTACTACTAGCAAGAAAAAATTAGACTAAATCCTTTCAGCTAAATTTGAGACATTATCTGAACCAAGTCCCAAATCATCTAGTCACATGGAGGATCTGGTTCTTCAGCACTTCCTCCAAGCATATGTAAATAAAAAAACACAGAAATAAATCTTTTAATTAAACACCTTTTTTTAACTCTAATTTCACCTTAATTGCTTAATATTTACTAGGTTTTTACCCTTATCACTTATTCACAGTAGGCAAACACAGAAGTGAAGAACACATTACAAAAAGCCATCAACCACTTGGGGCCTTTATATTTAGCAAGGCAAATGCTCTGTTAGTGGCACCTGACTCCACTTAACAGGAGTAGGAAAAATTGTAATACTGCAAGATTCCTACCCTGTTCTGAGATCAGCCCCAGTAAATCTCTCCCTGAAAATCTCTGTCACATTAGATGTTTGTAAAAATATGAGTATCACTCTGTCAGGGATGTCAATGATAAACGGCAAGGGTGATCTTTCTTGATTTCAGTGGGATGCTCCCAGCTCACATAACCAAAGCCTGGTAATTTCTTATAGGATGCCTGGAATGGTCCCTCACTTTTTAGCTTCTCAAACAAAACATCCTTTTCTTCATTCAAGTAAGAAATGGATTTAAAACATATTCCTGAAGCAACCTGGGCTGTCCCTGTTTTTTATCAGGAACTAGCAGCCCTGTAGAATGAGTATTCAGTGTGATGAATTGGGTGTGGGGTGAAGGAAAAAAATGAATGAGCACAGACACTGTCAAAGCTTTTCTGGTGGAAAATGTTAACAATGTGCTTGGAGTTTCCTGATAACTCTGTCAGATGGCCCATTACTGGGAAAAATCTTCCCATCCGACACCATGCTGATGTATGTGGTTGTGCAGTCAGAATCAGGAAGTAGTGGCACTCACAAAATACAAATTGATGGTAGTTTTGTTCTCTGGGGTTCAGATAAAGTACTGAAACAAAAGTTTCTCTGCTTTGACTGTCAGAAATACAGTCCCTGTACCTAAGTACAAACAAGGTGGATTGGGGTTTGTGCAGCAATTCAGCCCAATTTGCAGGAGTACAAATTCAATAGGCTGTGTTCCTGGCTGTACAATTAGAGTTTCTTAAGCTACTGTATGGGGGAAACAAAATGAGCAGCCAATTCATTTGACTTACTGAAAACATTTCATCAGTTACTTGTAGATTTTTAATATAACTTAAATATTGAGAGGCTTTGAATCTAGCTGCTCAGAGCAGACATCTCCCAAAATTGAGCAAAAAAGGGGAAAGGGGGGCAACCCCATTTCTTGATTCAAGTGTCAAATTATTTCTGCATTCTTTTAAATTTAGGCAAAAGATTAGCAAAAACTGTCACAGGTTGCTGAGGGCTCTCTATTAACTCCAGAAGCCAAAGCATTTTTGCTTTGAGTGGATATGCTATTTCTGTTCTGTAACATTAATTCTCTACTCAAATGCAATAAAATTCCTTTAGCTAACCTTGAAATAAAACCAGATTGATTAATTCTGACATGTGATATTGAAATCAGCACCTTGCTGTGGGAGGGGCGTTGAAGGGCCTCTATCTTAAATGAAAAATTGTTTCCCTTGTGTAGAGAAGAGATTAAAATCCTCAAAATGCAAACTCTGGCAAATTGATCATCAAGATAAAAAGCCAGCAGGGGCTTGGCCTTTCAGCCAAGCACAACATCTTTTCTAACCCTTGTATTTGTTGAATGCTGCCAATTACTGAAGATTAGCCATTGCTTTCATCTAGCTGCCTTCCTATCATTCAACGGAGGTAGTGTAAATACTGGCTGGAAAGGGAGGAGCTGAACTGAAGATGGATGATTGCTGTAACCCCAGGTCCACACTAGAGGAGTCTTGTTTGTTGTGTGAAGGAACCCTTACACCATTGCACAACTACAGGACAGCTCCAGTTCTCGGGTGGATCCAGTTCTCAGGCAGGAGTCTAGCAGCACTGATGTTACAGTATGAAAACAGACCATGCTCATTCAGATAAAGGAACACAGTATTCCCATTCCAGCTCAATAGCAAGCAATAGCAGAAAAAAAATCCAGACACTTGCCTGTGTGAGCGTAGGAGCAGCTCTGGAGGGCTTAGTAACTCTCTCTCTCAAAGTTGGTCTGGGAGCATATAAGTATCTTTGCAACAGTGACTCTATAATAGTCCCTATAAAAGACTTAGTCCTGGGAAAGGAGTCAGAATAGTCTACATGTGAGCTGTTCAAAGGTAATTTTTAAAGCATCAGGCCTTGATGTCAGTGTACATTTTGTAGAGCCACTGCATCTCTTCCAGATGGTAGAGCCTGATCCAAACTGCATCAAAATGATCCTTTTTCACATGGGACTGTGAAAGAAACTCTGTCAAAGAAAGACTTTGTATGTAAACATCCCTATTCCAAATCTGAATAGCTGATATTCACCTAGAAACTCACTGGATAAAAATTTGAAATGCAAGTACACTACAGAAAATCAAAACTGAAATAAAACTGGGGGAGTCTTTGGCAATTACAGCTACACACTCAAGAAAAAAGAAAACCATGTAGAAGATTGAGAAGTTATCAGAATCAAGAACTGGGAGCTGAGAAATGTTAGAAATACAAGTATCTGTGGAATTTATTCTGCTCCCCAGTAAGTACAATTTTTAACAAAACAATTATACACTGTGGTGGTTTTTTTTCCCACAGGACACCTGCCTCCTCCAGAGCACAGGAGGGTTGGTGTCTGTGGATGAATCAGGCTTGTTGGAGTGAAGGAGACTGTTGTTTGTGGGTTTGCCTCCTTCAATTTGATTAAAACCTTGCCAAGCAAATTCTGGCATATCTGTGCTTTTTAAAAATTGCTTCACCAGATGGTTATTATTCAGCTTATGGGGGAGGCACTGGGGGAGTTGTTTAGGAATCCAGAACTTTTGTGTGCGCATGGCATCAAATTAATAAGGACTGTTTCTCTCAAAGGAGAGCTTGATTTGATCTGGTACAGTGTAGGGGCCTCAAGACAGGGCTGGAAATAGCAGTGTGATGCCAATATCTGCTGCTTTCCTCTTGCTGTAGTTGCCTTGCATTGGCTGTATTCCATCAGTAATGTGGGATGTGCCACAGAGGCACCTGGTAAGAGGTGTGGGTGTAGGACATAAAAACTGCACTAAGGGGGTCACATCAGTGATACAGCTAGCTCAGGACCCCCTGAGGGTCTTCACTGGGGACTCCTGCGGGGAAAGCAATATATTCACAGTGACTGCTAGCAGATAATGTCTGTCAGCTCCCTCTGTGGTTGGTCAGGAGAGATGGAGACTGCAAGGGCAGTTCAGACCACGTTCACACCTCAGTGGCCCTGAACTGTCCCTTCAGGGGACCTGCTTTCCCTCTGTTGCCAGCAGAGGGGTGACAGGAAAGGGAGGCTCACTTGATGAACCAAGAGTTATTCACAGAGACGGGTACCAACCCAGCACTTCCTGCCAATACTCTCTTCCCATGACACTACTCATCCACTACTGAGTAAAAGTGAAAAGGGAGATATTTCTAAGTTTCCTTTGACAAAAGAAGAGCTCAATCACATTTCTGGAGTTGGACCAGAGGTCAAACTATTCCACCCAAGCCCAAAGAGAAACACAAAAGTGTAAGTGTGTTATCCTTCAGATGGGGAAAATAGCCAAGAAATCGTTTCTCTGTGTTATATTTTCATAGCAAATCTCTCTGCTGAGAAATTCCCCAGTGCCAGATTTTGTTGTGGGTTTGGTTTTTCGTGGGTTTTTTTTTCTTTCTCTTTTACTGCACACTCAGACTTTTATTTTAGTATCTTTCTTTACCCAATTATTTTTAAAAAATTGAAGCAGGAGAGGGAGAAGAAGTGAAAGAGAGAGTTTTTAGTCAAGGCTTGAAAAGGTTGAACATCTTTGTGTGTAGGGGACAATCTACAGTTGTTTTCTTGCTCTGAGACTGTTGTTCAGATGGGCTTTCATCAGCCAAACTAGTTTCATTTAGAAGTTGAAGTGTGGCATGTTCTGTACGTAGCTTCTGATGAAGAAAATTTGCTTGGCTAAGATTAAAATAAAAATATTAATTAAGAAATAAAAGCATTCTAATAAAAGTAGTCAATGATATCTTGGTAATATCTGGCACATTATTTTTAATGCCTTGTGATGGGTGCAGAGTCCTATCCTTATATGCCCACACAAAAGCATACAGTATTTCTGGACCTCTGTGCACAAAAACAGTGACCAAGGATTCATATAAATACACTGCCATGTGCTTACATCTTTATTCACTTACTCAGGTACTTGCATCAGAGCCCTGTTTTAGCTTGGCTCAGTGAACAGAAGCCAGCAGGTGTTGAGTGTCTCTGCAAGTTTGACAGATTTGTTTTCAGCCGGGCTTTGTCTGTCTTGTTTATTTAGAAGATAAGCTTTTTGAGTCATAGACTGTCTCTTTCTCTGGGTCCAATTCTGAACCACTGAAGCCAGGAGATTTATCTTGAACAGGAGCTTGGGCAGAGCCTATCGTGTAGGACTTGGTGTCAGAAAGAACATCTAGGTATTCCAGTAGTACTAACAATTATTATTAATGATAATTGATTTCTGTAGACAAGGACTGTATTCTGTAAAGAAGCTGCTCCCAGTTGTGGGTGCTGAGTACTTCTGATACATGCATCTTCAATTTAGTGTTACACAATAAATTTGAATAAATGTATGTCTACATGGGATCTTTCAAAGCACTCATTGTCGTGACTCTGCTGGCACTGAAGTCAATGGAAGACTCCTCCTGGAGTTCAGATAGCTCATACAGGCCAACGCTAAGTGCTTCTGAAAATCCCAGCCTTATAATCCATTTATTTGAATGAATCCATTTCCTTCAAAAATGGAAAACTAAATGGGAATTTTAAAAGTGTAATACTACTGTCATCGCAAATGTTGCACACTTACCTAACATCTTCCAGTCCAAAGAGTATAAATATGCTCAGAATATACATGGAGTGCCTGGATATCCTGATGAACAAGTGAATGCATCAGTGAATTCTGCCTGGAGGAAATGGGTAGGCAACTCAGGCACACATCAGTTCCTGAGCTGCTGAACAGTTGCTGCAATTGAGCAAGAACATCAAGACGAATCCCCATTCTTAGCTATTATCTCATGGGAAGTTTAATATCCATGCAAAGAGGCTAGGATGTCTTTTTTTGAACTCTCATATAGCAGATCCCCAGTCACTGTTTACTTGCTTTCACAGAATAAAGGCATAAATTGACCCTGCCGGGATAGGTAGCCATGGATTTTAGGGGATGGCAAGCATTCATCCCCAGACCTTGTAGGGCACAAATTTTCCTCTCTGAACAGCAGAAGAAAATTGTGATTTTATATGCATGGAAGTATAGACAATTGTTATCGTTGTGCCCTCAAACCTCTTATTCTGTAGCAGAAGAGTACAGCAATAAATATGATACAGATGAACTAAGTAGGTAAGAATGAGACTACACGTTAGGGAAGCAACAACAACAGTAGTACTGACTGCATAAAAACATGTGATACCTCCATATTATACACCACAGGTATTGCCTTACATCTGTTTTACAGTGCAGTGCAGTGCATAGGCTTCAGAACTCAAGGAATACCTGGGAGAAAAAGCTGCCAAAGCATGAGTTATCTGTCAGAAGAAAGGGACAGAAGGTTGCCAGTGGATAGCTTTAGGTGTTTGTCTAAAACAGGAGGAGGTGCAGGAGGCAAAGATCAGGAAAGGAGAGATATTCACATGCTATGATCTACCACAGCAGAGGGGCAAGCAAAAATTGACCTAAAATGTGGAAGAGATATACATTTGGTGAGGGGAAAATAGCTGCCAGCTGGAGACTTTCAGAGTGAGTTTTAAATACTGCTGAGACTACATTGCTCAGAAGTTAACTGAATCTTCTGGGCATAAAATTTCATTTAGCACATTGCATTAAAGTGCTGCAGCTGTCTGCAAGGGTGGCAAAATTTCTTACGCAGGCTTGTACGTTACACCCGTCGTTGTCATATCTGGCAAGTTTGTGCATAAGGTAATCTGACATGCATCTCTCAGCTTATTCCTCCTTCCAGGGAGGCAATTACATGTGCATTATTAATGGCTAAATTTTATATTGTCTTGGCTTTTATTTCTTTTGTACTTCTCTTATTAGATGAGGAGTAAATTTAGAAATAGCTAGGAAGTCATGTTTTTCCTCTACAAAAGTCTTAACCAAAAGCAATTTATTTTGTTAGCCAATTGCAATTGGAACATGTGAGCCTTTTACCATAAACCATATTTTGATTAAAAATATAATTAGTGCAAGTTTTCATTTAACTGAAAAGCTATTTTTTATAGGAAAAAATTTCCTCACACAATTCCTTAACCAAATTGACTAAAAATTAGTTTCTTACTATAATACAGATCTATCACAGCCCTTGTCACCCTGAAGGACCTCAAACTTAGAAATCAGGCATTACTGGGAAGTAGCTTGGGAAATCCTTAGCAGCATAGAAAAGTCAGCGGGTGGGTTCAGGTTGGAAATACAATCTTTCAAGTGATATAAAAGAAGATATTTAAAAATATAGGAATATTACTTAAGTTGGAACCTCAATCTTGACATGGGCTTATATCTTGACTGAAAGTGAATTCTGTTTAACATGCTAAAATCCTTTTTCTCTATCTGAACAATCAGCAAGTAGGTGTGAAAATGAACATTAATAGGAGTGTTCCCCTGTCATTTAGAAATGTCCCAAGTCTTGGTAATTTGTGCCTTTAAATGTGTATCAGAAAGGTCAAATATCAATGAAATGCCTTTGAGAAAGGATGATTGAAAAAACAAAACCTATTTGGATCTGTATTGCAAATGCATGATAAAGCACTGATGGATATTTTATTAGGGTTTTGTGGTTTTTTTACCTTTTTGAGTAACTGTGTTGGGTTTGTGTGGCAAGGTTTTGGTAGCAGAGGCGGCTACAGGGGTGGCTTCTGTGAGAAGCTGCTAGAAGCTCCCCCTGTGTCTGATAGAGCCAATGCCAGCCGGCTCCAAGACGGACCCGCCGCTGGCCAAGGCCAAGCCCATCAGCGCCTCTGTGATAACATATTTAAGAAGAAGAAAAACACTGAGAGAGAGCTTTTGCAGCCGGAGAGAGGAGTGAGAAGATGTAAGAAACTCTGCAGACACCAAGGTCAGTGCAGAAGGAGGGGGAGGAGGTCCTCCAGGTGCCGGAGCAGAGATCCCCCTGCAGCCCGTGGTGAAGACCATGGTGAAGCAGGCTGTCCCCCTGCAGCCCATGGAGGAAGGATGAGGGGGTGTAGAGATTCCACCTGCAGCCCGTGGAAGACCCCACGCCGGAGCAGGTGGAGGCAGCTGAAGGAGGCTGTGGCCCGTGGGAAGCCCACGCTGGAGCAAGCTCCTGGCAGGACTGGTGGACCCATGAAGAGGGGAGCCCACGCCAGGGCAGGTTTGCTGGCAGGACTTGTGACCCCGTGGGGGACCCCACGCTGGAGCAGTTTGCTCCTGAAGGTCTGCACCCCGTGAGAGGGACTCCATGCTGGAGCAGGGGAACGATGAGAGGAGTCCTCCCCCTGAGGATGAAGAAGCAGCAGAAACAACATGAGATGAACTGACCGTAACCCCCATTCCCCATCCCCCTGTGCCGCTGAGGGGGGGAAGGTTGAAGCCAGGAGTGAAGTCGAGCCCAGGAAGATGGGAGGGGTGGGGGGAGGTGTTTTAAGAGTTGATTTTATTTTTCTCATTCCTCTACTCTGTTTTGCCTAGTAATAAATTAGATGAATTTCCTCTCTAAGTTCGGTCTGTTTTGCTCGTGACAACAATTAGTGAGTGATCTCTCCCTGTCCTTATCTCGACCTACAAGCATTTCGTTATACCTTTTCTCCCCTGTCTAGTGAATGAGGGGAATGATAGAGCAGCTCTGGTGGGCACCTGGCCCTCAGCCAGGGTCAACCCACCACAGTAACTGAGAAAATCTGTCAAGAATTTTAGTTGGGAAGTTTTCAGAGGCCTGTTAATTCAGTGCTCTGTTTATCTGTGACTTCTGCATGCAGCTGCAGAGCATTATTGTGTCAGATATATTAAAATGAGGCACTTATTTAGTTAGAGGGACTCTGCAGGAAGCAATCTCTTGAAAGAAAGGGAAATATGCTTCTCCAGAGCTCGTAAAAGAGACACTTTGACTATGCACCAAGCAATTTAGAAACACCAATCAAAACCCACAAAGTCCATACCAGGTAGTTATCCCTCTGCAGTGCCATAACTTAGTACTCTTATTCAAATAGATTAACATGTGTTTAACCTTAGGTCTGAGTTTAGGCCTTGCTGATTTCACTGGGACTTAAATCCACACCTAAGTTAACAGCACAAATGAGAAATACAGAAGCCATTGTGAGATACAAGAGGTGTGGAAGAGCAAAGGTTTTCTACAAGGGTGTATGCAATAAGTGTGCATCTTGGGCTTGAAAATATTATCCTCACACTATAGGAAACATGAACCTTTACAAGTATGTAGGGACCTTGGTCCTAGAGATGTCACTGGGAATTAGACATTTAAATACCTCTAAAGACCCAGAACAACACAGTGCAAAGTTATTTAGGCAGCAAATGGTGTATGCCACGTTGCCTAGCAGGATTTCTAACCTTGGTAATGTACCTAGTTTCAGCTAGTTTTAAAAAAAATAAATTCCATTTCAATAAGTCACATTCCTTATAGCAGTGATAATGTTGTTGCATTATGAATGCTTTCTTGTTGAAAGTGTCCCATTCAAATAAGTATCATATGACTTGTATAATAACATGCTGTGCATCTGTTCACTGTAGCTTCAGTTGGATTAATGGAATGTGAGACAGTGTGCAATACTTTGATTTTCCTTTTCTCATAACTGTTGATTTGCAAAAGCTAAACAATATAACCCTGAATAAAACCGCATTAAAATAGGCTATGTATCAGGTGAGATATAAATAATGTGACAAGATGAGACAATACTTTTCCATTTCAACAATTTGGAAACAATTTCAATAGAAGAGTAGCATGTTGCCACCCACACCATCTATTTTCCCTTTTTTTTTTTTTTTTTTTTTAAATCAGGTACAGGCTTATGATTGTGGAGATACTGTTGTATTTCCATAAAGCAAAGCCACGCAGGCAGTTGAGGTTGTATTGATTCACAGAGTTTATCACCTTAGGAATCTGAAATTGCTTAGCACTCACCTTGCAAATGTGTTTTAAAATCTGTGCAAACATATTACATTTAACTTTTGGAAACCTGATAGACTAGGAGGAATATCAAATGAAACAGATCTCATAAAAATAAACTCAGTAACAAAAGGTAAGAAGTGGCTTGCTGAGCAAGTCATCTATGCAGGCCTTCTAACTTACAGTTAGTCTTGTGGCCCCAGCTGGAAGATGCTGAAACAGGAGTGATTTACTATGACAGTGTCTCATATACATCCTAAGTGACATGGAGTGGCATAGGAAAGATCCATATCCAGATGTTTCTTGCCTGCTGAGTTTATTTTCCTCTTACAGCACTATCCACCTTGAAACGCCCCACAGACATTTTCCATCCCAGTGGACAGGGGGTCCCCTTCCCTGCTGTGAGAGGGCATTTAGCACATATGCTCTGTCATGGTCTTTGCTGGCAATGCAGGTAGTTGACATAAGGCTCAATTTTCAACCTGGAAGAACAGAGGTCTCCTTTCTGCTGGGTCCCTTTCCTTCAGCCTGCCTGTCACATGGGCAGTTAGGTCTTGCCAAGACAACACTCTGGGAGTGGGACTGCAACTGACTTTCCCTGAAGTGAAGATACACTGTGAAGACTGGGAAGGTGTAACACAACAAAAGGTTCTTTGGATAGCAGATGATAAAACAGCAATGGACTAAGGACCAAGTCTGACCAACTTTATTGTAATAATATAAGTTGACTATCAATTAGTATAATTAAACCTGAACAGAATGCAAGCAATCTAAGCAGGAGTGAAAGGAAAAAGTGAAAAGCTAACTTGCTGTGCAGGCAAGGTACAACATTGTTAATAATTAATCTTACCTGATGAGCAACAGTCATTGTTGACCTCCCATATTCTCTGTCATGATGTAAGGACATCTTCGCCAGGCAGCACCCCTGGACTGACCAATGAGAGCTACCCCAAGTTAGTGTTGGTGTGCCTTATTTATGGGATTGCACGTTCTCTGTTCAATTGTATGACTTACAGGTTGACATAGACACATCCTTTACATACAAAGCTGGATGTGTCTCAAAAATGTTGGTAATCTGCAAATAGTTATATGCGGTTGATCACAGGTTTCTTTGCATGAGTTGGTCCATGCAGCTATGCAAGCAGTGTAAGTATATTATTTAAGCACTTCTCATTGTCCCATGCCATAGCTGAGGTCAAAAGCATCTCACCACAGAAGGGCATAGGAAAACTGCCGTCTCATATTTAAAAACATTGCAGCTGTCACAATATCGTTACCTCCATTTTAAGAGCAGACAAAGCAACAGTCTTCACATTTTGACAGAACAAAATCTAGGCTCTCCCGTGCTTTTCACAATATTTTGAAAGTACAAGTGAAAATACCCAGCAGCCATGGGGTCATACGGGACAGATCCATCATTTTATGTGTGTCCTATGAAGAATGCACCCTAGCCACCAAGCTACATGAGCAGTCTTGCCAATTGGTCTTTTTCCACTTGATGTAAAGGCTAACTGAGCAACCAGGGAAGAAAACATATCTCTGTGGGCTCTGATAAGGATACCTTCCTGAGATAAGGAAGATACCTCAGAAGAGCAGTGTTTTGAACTTCTGACAAAGCAGTCAAATAGGCTAAGCAACAGGATATAGGCCACCTCTTTTCACTGACAGGGATGTGTGTGGAGAGTGAGTTGCTTTTTCTTGTCATTTTTGGCAAAGCCAGTAATTTTCTATAGAAAGATTAAAATTTTAATGAAATGCTTAGGTAATCCTTTGCCTTATGATATCCTCTTTCCAGCTGCTGCAAGGGAGAGGGTAGCTCTACAGCTCTTCTCCTTATGATGTATAGTTTTGGTGATTATTAGGGCTTTTTAGAACTGGCTTGTTCTTTTAGCTGAACTAAAAGGGTGCCAGTGAGTCTTGATGCATGTGTATTAAATCTCTGGAGCTTTGGTGTCTTTAGGAAGAACTCGCATGGATCTTACATGTTATTCTGATTACAATCAAAGTGCCAGAGTGTGCTCTTATCTCCTGCTTCCTTCCTCAGCAGCTCCTGGGAGCTATACATGTGAAGGTTGCCCTAATGGGCAGTCTGGTATCTGCCGTCCCTGAAATTCAAAGGAAGGCAGAATTCCACTGGGCTTCATGCATCCAGATGCCTCTCTGCAAGCCCCTACCCACAGCTTCCTTCCCCACGAACGTCCCTTACATTTTTGACCTAACTTCATGTAGGCACAAAAGTTTTACTTGTCAGTTTAAATAACTCAGCCCTCTTAAAATCCTGTTAAACTCTTTTCCTCAATGATTTCCTGTGGCATTGAATTCCATGGGCTGATAATATGCTACTTTAAGACACTTTCCCTTCTGTTCGCATCACATTTTCTGCCTGCCAATTTCATCACCTTTTCTCTTGTAATTGTGCTACAGGGCTTAGACTGGCTGTGGAGGAGTACTAGATCTCTTTCCCCTAAACCAGTCATTATTTTAGGTGGTGCTTCTTATACTCCTGCTTTCTAAATTAAATAGCCATGGTCATTTTAATTGTTCTCGATATTTATTCTCCCTTTCACTCTCTTATCCCCTGTCTATGGCACACTGGAGATTGGAGCTGAGACAGACTACCCTGTGTACAATATCAAGGGGAAAAAATGTATCACCAAATTATAAAATCCTATTCCTGTTCCAGTATTTTCTTTAGCAATCCTTGCCATTTTTATTATTTTGCCCAATCGTTTCCTTGTTCTAAACTCTCAGCAGCACGTCAGCCTGCTAACGAGGAATGCTAGATGGTATTCCTGAAATACTCTAGGTAACTTAGATCTCTAGGTAATTTAGATCCTAGTAGTGTGTGAAAAAGGCTTTTTCTCCCACTCCATATCACTTCACAGTTATCTAATTTAAATTGTAGCTGCCACCTAACTGGATTGCTGATAAGTTTGTTCAGTCCTGTTTGAGCTCAGATACCAGCTAGCCTAGTTGCTCTTGTTTTGTTTACACTGAATTAACAGTGCCTTTCTTTATTCCCTAGAGGTAGACTGAAGCTAAAGGGACACTGAGGTTAGTTTGAGAGCCTAGAATGTGGAGTACTAGAGGATTATTCAACCTATAATTTGCCTCATACAAAACATCCAAGACGTGTAACCCTTACCTTGCCACGCAAGACATTTGTTACTATCAGAGTACCTACGGAAGAACATGTGTGAAGTTTTATTGGATTTTTTTACTTTTAAAATTTAATTAATTAATTAATTTTTGCTAGTAGACCAGTGATAGGACAGTTCTTAGGTCTCTAAGGCCCACTTGGCTTAATCTTGGAATCATGTCTTCTTTCACACTTGGTTTTCAAAACTTTTCATGAGGATACTTAGAAGCTGTAAAAAAGTTGTATTTGGCTTAGAGGATAAGGGGATGATAGCTAGTGAGATCTAATGCATAGATTAGCAGCATATGATGCATTTCTGTATGAACTGAGTGAAGCATGGATGTTTTAACTAATCTTTTTTTCAGAGTTTGAATTCATTTGAGCTTAAATCTAAGACATCAGCTGGTAGCTGCATATGAATCAAAAGTGAATGTAATGGTCAAATGAAGAAAAGTGATGTAAAACTATCTGTCTGGGCATTTTTCACAGTGTCTGTTACCATGGCATCTAAACAATTATGGCATAGCAACACCTGCAGCTGGTGCTGGCTTTGAGAATTCTTCTAAATTCTTTGATAAAAAACATCTGGATTTTAGATTAACAGGCTTTCAAGCCATTCTTATTAACACCCGCCTACCTTTTTTTCTTGTGTTCAGCAGATTTTTACACAGACCTGAGAGGATTTTGTAGCCAACAAAATGAGAAGCAACAAAAATGTAGCCAGTTTTCATTCTGGGGTCGTTGCCACTACTGTGTGGACTGCATGAAATGTATGCCCACCAGGTTGTTCAAAGTGCCAGTTGCAAGTAACCTAATACAATATAGCACTTGTTTTAATTGCCTGAGATACTTACTAGTATCATATTCACTACTAATGAACTAAAGTGCCATGTTATATTAGCAGCTTGATCACCGATAGTGACATAAACTGGCAAAATTTGTTTGTGGTTGGCAGTGTGATTACCTTTCATTTTTCGCCACCATGCAGATTTCTGTCTAATTGACAAGAATAGCAGTATAGTAAACAGCTCATCAGCTACTTCCATGTTTTCTTTTCTACTGACTGCTGGTGTATGTAAGCAATACACTATTTTTCTATAAAGCATTAAATATGGAACATTATGGTATACTTTTTCTGCTTTGGAAATTATTGGTATTTAGTAAGCACTGGATGCAGACTAGGTTGATTGAGGTTACTTTGACATTGTTACCTTCAGAGCATCTCAGGTTTTTAAAGGAATAGTGATTGTTGATTATAAACTCATGAAAAGAGATAGTGATCTGCAGAGATGGATTAAGGTAGACTATAGGGCCTCCAGAAGCCTTCCAGTTCCTAAGGTTCCACGGATCTTTTCATCTCAGCTTTCATTGAAAGAAAACAGTCAGGTTTTTTACTTTTTTTGGAAGGAAAGTCTAAAAAATGTAGTTTAGGCATAACAGATACTGTCTGAATCTGCAAAGGGCCTGAAACAATGGCCAAAAAGGGCTGCTGGACAATGCTTCAGTCAGGCAAACTGTACGGGCAAGAAAATAGGGCAGAGCCAGACAGCGTATGCTGCAGTATTTCATAGGAATCAGGATGTCATAATCTGTCATGG
Source organism: Grus americana (assembly GCF_028858705.1). NCBI lineage: Eukaryota > Metazoa > Chordata > Aves > Gruiformes > Gruidae > Grus > Grus americana. The sequence continues at coordinate 61,582,898 of NC_072855.1, forward strand.
ATAACCGCATGGTGACTGAGCTGGGAAGATGCTGAAAAAAGGAATAGTTGAGCCAAGGCTGCAAGACCAGGGATTGATAGCCTAGATGTAAGAATGAACAGGATGTTTATGTTGCCCTAGGTCAACTCTAGCTGCTGCAAATTAAGAGAAATTTAACAGTCATGCTCCAGTGACTGAAGCAAGACCATCTGGATGGAGATTGACTACCAAACACCAGTGCCAGCTCACACCTCTTTAGTAAATATTTGTGGATGAATTGCCCAACTCATCAAAGAGTTCTACTGGAAACATTCACTCTCCTGGAGCCACAGGAACTGCTCAGCCTAAGGAATTTACTCCTGGATATTGTGAGTAGGTTTTTCTTCAGTCTTCTTTCTGGTGGAAGACTGATAGGAGCTTTTTTGTCAGAAATCATGGAGGAGTTGCCTTTGCTTGTGAAATACCATACGCTTTGAGCTCGGAGGAATACCACCATTAAACTTTTTCATGCCAATGGGTTCAAAAAGGAAGCCTGTAAATCTCAGCCTGTGAAGGAGCAACAGTTCAGTTTTTCATGAAGAATCTTGCTGGAAAAAGAATGTCTGATAAGAAAACTGAGTCTTTTCAATTAACTATAGGCACCTAGGGAAGTACCATGGTTTTCCCCAAATGGTACTTCCCATCTGCTTTACACAGAATGGAATGGTTCTATCTCTGCAGGTAAATGTCTCTCTCCATAGTCTATAGAAGGAACCTGGTTGACAAGCCTAGCCAAAATCCCACCTTGGGCTGCTGTAGTAACCGCTTTAGGATAAGAACGAGCATTGAAATATCCAACATAAAAAAGTAGTATCACAGCCTCTTTCTGAAAACACTCCTGAGCAGTGCTTAAAACACCGTCCTTAAATAGTGATTAAGCCAACAGATGAACAAAGATCTATAACATCTTGATGCAAAAAGACTACAATGATCAGGCTGATGGAACCTGAAGATGCTACAGCTCCTGTCATCTTATATAGCACCTCCTCCTGCACCTGAGATTTCCTATACTGTCCCCAGTACTCTATCAAGGCAAACCTTGCATTCCCACTCATTGCACTCTTACTGCCCTCCTCCTGCCTGTGCTCACCGAAGGGGCATGTTTGCTGCAGGACAGAGCAGACTCCTTTCATAAAGCACACAACACAATCCTGTCTTCACCAGGATCATCCTAGTTGTGACACAGGTTACCTGTTCACATACTGACACTCCACATCATGGAAGCCTCTAAGACTACCCTGAGTATGTACAATGTGGAGACTAATTCTCAGAAATTCAAATCAGCCAACTTATTTTCATTCTCACACATAACTTCACCTTTTGTAGCTGACAGTGAGGGCACAGCTGCATCGCACAGAGGGTCCTGCAACATGGCAGACTTTTAATGAACCACCTTGAAAAAGATATTTTAAATGTCTTATCCACCATGCTTATGCTTGTACTTATGCTGTACCTAAGACTATATAAATGACACCTTTATTATTTAGAGTCTTTCACTGAAATCCACTACAAATGCAATATGTGTCCCCCTGCCTAGAGGCATTTCTTTCAACAGCCCTCCAACCCTCAGTTTATAAACTTACCACTGTAGCAGCACTCTTATGTACCAACACATACTAAACAGACACTTAATAGCAGCTGAATGTCAAATGTAAGAAATGCCAACACATCTTCTCAACTGTTACAATACCTTGTCCTCCACTGGACCATTACAAGACCTGGAGCATCCCATGCATAATATACTTCAACAAGTGCATCAAATGTCCACAAAGACATTACATGTGTGAAACCAAACAACCACTGAATGCCAGAATGAGTGAATAACAGGCACACTCAAAGATCTGAGAAAGAATATTTCTCACAAAACATTCATTTCATTTTTGCCTTTTCAGTTCTTATCCTCAAGGGAAACCTGCAAAATACTTTTGAAATAAGTACCTGGGAACTAAAATTCATAATGCTATTGGATACCAGAAATCATGAATTGAATAGAGATATACTAGTTTTATATGACATTATGCCTTCTTTTACCCATGCCCATTAATTCCCACAAGTTCAATTGATGATAAATTGCCCATCTCTTTTTCCCATAGGAGATAGCTATCTTATCATCTCTTCTGTTGCAAGTGTCATTCCTCTGTTCCTGAGGTGCCAGCTACCTTTTCTCTCAAATGATCCCACTGATTAACAAATTCAAAGCAATTGTTCTCATCTTGTATTTAACTCCAAAGATCTCTGCTTCTCTTTCAAACCTGAAGAAGAGCTTGAAAGCTTGTCTGATTTGCCTGTATCAGTAAATAAAAACAAAACAACACACCAAAAAAGCCAACCTCCCTTTCCTTCAAATCTTACCCAGCTTAGGAAACCTACCTACTCTTTTAGACAGAGTGAAATATGTAAGATAAATCTTATATGGTAAAAGACTGAAGATTTTTATTCTGCTTGGATACATAATGAAAAAGAAAAAAAAAAAGTAAAAGTTCTATCCTTTTAAGTAGGGACATCCAAAATCATATCTTACTTCACTAATTGAAACAAGGTGCAAAGATAGTTACAAAGTTGATGTTTATACTGCTCTCCAAAAGACTAAAGGAGATAAATTTCTCTGATAATTGCCTCCTGTTGTCTTACATGGATTTTATAAACCATGCAGGACCATATTTCAGTAATGCAATTTAACATACTGTTGTGGCTTAACCCCTGTCAGTAACTAAGCACCACGTAGCCGCTTGCTTACTCCCCCCTTGGTGGGATGGGGGAGAGAATCGGAAGAGTGAAACTGAGGAAACTCATGGGTTGAGATAAAGACAGTTCAATAAGCAAAGCAAAACAAGGAATTCATTCACCGCTTCCCATGAGCAGGCAGGTGCTCAGCCATCTCCAGGAAAGCAGGGCTCCATCACATGTAATGATTATTTGGGAAGATAAACACCATCACTCTGAATGTGTCTCCCCCACTTCCTTCCTCTTCCCCCAGCTTTATTTGCTAAGCATGATGTCATATGGTATGGAATATCCCTTTGGTCAGCTGGGGTCAGCTGTGTCCCCTCCCAACTTCTTGTGCACCCCCAGCCATCCCATTGGTGGGATGGTGTGAGAAGCAGAAAAGGCCTTGGCTCTGTGTAAGCACTGCTTAGCAATAACAAAAACATCCCTGTAGTATCAACACTGTTTTCAACACAAATCCTAAACGTAGCCCCATACTAACTACTACGAAGAAAATTAACTCTATCCCAGCCAAAACCAGCACACATATGCAAATCTTTTAAATACTCAAATATATGTAAAAAGTATTGTGTAAACATTACACAATGTTCGTCAGTCAGACCATTCAAACAGTTTTTATTCATCAAAAACCAGATTTCTTCCCTTTGAAAATATTTCTGAACATGAAAACAGTTTGTTAAATTGGATAAAGCACTCTGTGGCCTATGCTATCAAACAGAGTGAAAATGCACATTGTTTTTCCAGTGTTTGCACTTATTTGTTTTGTTCCGATCCAACTTTCTCTTTATTCTCTGTGGTTTGTTTAGCGATTGGTCAAAACTCCAATATGGTCAACTTGATGTCGTTGTAATGGGTTGGCAAACTATATTTTGATTCTCAGTGAATTTGGTGGCTGGCAGATGTGTGCATAACATTTGTCTGAAGCAGCTGTGGATACAAAGGTAGGTCTATCTGCTAGTTACTGTTTACATGGGGGATATTGGTGTTGGCCTTGGTGGTAGCACTAGTTCTGGGCTTCAAGATTTCAGGCTTGGCAGAGAAGTGTTATCTTGCCTCTGGGGAATAGGGAAAGCGTGAATATCGAGGCTCTGTAGTGAGAATGCCTGTCTTGTGCCTTTATAAAAATGCTTTTCCTGCCTGCATTTCCCTCTGTAGAGCTATGTGTTTGAATGATAGAATGGACCAGTGTATAATCACAGAATCATAGAATGGTTTGGATTGGAAGGGACCTTAAATATCATCTAGTTCCAACCCCCCCCTGCCATGGGCAGGGACACCCTGCACCAGACCAGGTTGCTCAAAGCCCCATCCAACCTGGCCTTAAAAAACCCCAACACCAGCAGAGATGGGCATCCACAACTCTTCTGGACAACATGTTCTATTTTCCACATTTCAAAACACATTTGGATAAACCTTTGGGGCAGTAAATATAACAACAAACCCCAGCAGTTCAAGCTTAAATCACTTGTACACAACATGGTCTATTCTTTCTTAATGCAGCTGCACTTGCTGTGAGGGAATTAGGTTAAATTTTCAACAGAGATAATATGCCACATTACATTTATGAAAATTGGAATTGAAATTCTTTTACAAAAGTAACCTAAAGATAAGTGCTTGCCTGTTTTGTCCTTCCCATCTCCTGCATTGACTGCTCTCCTAAAAAAAAAAAAACAAAAACCAAACCATTAATTCAGACAGTAATGAGTGTTGTTAGTTGGCACATCCAAGTCCAGAACATCAAAAAGATGAGCAATATATAAATCCTCTTGCCCTTAAATATGGTAAAACTTAAAACATCCCTGAACTATGCACTGCACCAGCTGATGGCTGGGATGAATCAGAGCAACCATATGGCAGGGAGAGAGCTGAATGATGAAGCAGGAGGCTTAATTTTCTAAGCTTAAGAAGGGATGTCAAATAGCCACTAAAATAAATAATAAGTAGATAAATAAATAATGGAAACTGCCTGAGTTCAAGTGAGGAAGAGTGTTTGGAGTTGGCTATGTACACAGGCGTATCATACAAACACACCCAGTGTTTTTCTAATGCTGTGCTCATCTGCTCTTTTGAGCAGCCGGTTGAACACATTGGATATATAAATATCCTGTTCTGTGAAGCATTCTGTGTCTTGTGCTTATGATTACAGCAACAATAACATGTGTTGTTTTGTTGTGGTAGGGTCACCTCGGGTGCAGTGGTAAATCAAGTAGATTTTGTGGCCCATTTTGGATTTTTGTGCATAGGGAGGAATCACTGATCTTATTTCATTGAGACACTGGAGTAGAATATTACTGTGACTCTTAATTTAGATACAGCCTTTGTTGGTTTAAGATGACAGTGTCCCTTTCAGAGTACTTTACTGATGCAGCAATATCTGGGTTGGTTTCTGGTCAGCTAGCTAGCTAGTAAAAACACTAGAGAAAGCATTTGACATTTTTTTGGCAAAGAAGAAACTGACATTTTTTTGGCAAAGAAGAAACAAACATTTCCAGCTTGTAAGAGTAAGCAGGAAGAAGAGACTTGTCTAACTCTTTTGATGGTCTAAAGCTGCCTAATTTGCCCTGTCCATTCAACATGGATGGCTAAGCCCAGAGAGTTGTGGTGAATGGAGTTAAATCCAGTTGGTGGCTGGTCACAAGCGGTGTTCCCCAGGGCTCAGTCTTGGGGCCAGTCTTTTTTAACATGTTTATCAATGATCTGGATGAGGGGCTTGAGTGCGCCCTCAGTAAGTTTGCAGATGACACCAAAGTGGGCAGGAGTGTTGATCTGCTTGAGGGTAGGAAGGATCTGCAGAGGAATCAGGACAGGCTGCATTGATGGGTCAACTGTATGAGGTCTAACAAGGCTCAGTGCTGGGTTCTGCACTTGGGTCACAACAACCCCAGTCAATGCTACAGGCTTGGGGAAGAGTGGCTGGAAAGCTGCCTGGTGGAAAAGGACCTGGGTGTGCTGGTTGACAGCCAGCTGAATGTGAGCCAGCAGTGTGCCCAGGTGGCCAAGAAGGCCAACAGCATCCTGGCTTGTATCAGGAATAGTGTGGCCAGCAGGAGTAGGGATCTGATTGTGCCGCTGTACTTGGCTCTGGTGAGGCTGCACCTTGAGTGCTGTGTTCAGATTTGGGGCCCTCACTACAAGAAAGACATTGAGGTGCTGGAGTGTGTCCAAAGAAGAGCTATGAAACTGGTGAAGGGTCTAGAGCATAAGTCTGATGAGGAGCAGCTGAGGGAACTGGGGTTGTTTAACCTGGAGAAAAGGAGGCTGAGGGGAGACGTTATGGCTCTCTACAACTACCTGAAAGGATGTTGTAGCCAGGTGGGTGTTGGTCTCTTCTCCCAAGTAACGAGCGATAGGACAAGAGGAAATGGCCTCAAGTTGTGCCAGGGGAGGTTTAGATTGGATATTAGGAAAAAATTCTTCATCGAAAGAGTGGTCAAGCATCGGAACAGGCTCCCACCCAGGGAGGTGGTGGAGTCACCATCCCTGGAGGTGTTCAAAAAATGTGAGACGTGGCACTTCGGGACATGGTTTAGTAGACGTGGTGGTGTTGGGTTGACGGTTGGACTTGATGATCTCGGAGGTCTTTTCCAACCTTAATGATTCTGTGATTCTATGATTCTATGAACATCCATTTAAAGAAATAGCACTAGAGTTATCTATAAACTCATGAGGAGCTATAGTCTTTCTTATTAACTATATCACTTTATGGAAAAAGCCTAGATTTGCCTCTTTGCAATTTCACCAAGTCCTTTTGATACACCTTGTACAACACCGAATCACATTGATGTTGCTGAAAGGGAGTGTGATGGCACAAAGTCTGCTTATTTCCACAACCAGGGAACGTGCTTCCTGAGCCTGCACAGCATCTCTGAAAGCGCTCCTCTCCCTCCTGGTCACACATGAGTCATGGCAAGGAACAGCATGCTTCCCATTTTCTCCCTGAAGCTAAGAAGAATATCTTGTTGTGCAACCACTCAAAAATATTTTCAGACAGCCATAACTTTGTCATCTCAGATAGTGACTTCTTTTCTCAAACCAAAAGCAAATTCCTAAGTTTTCTTCAAGACTATTGTATGGGGCAAGACTTCTGTATTAGAATAAATATACTCAAAAGAAACTTAAGATTTCTGAAATGTTTTAATTGCCAAAATGTCCCCTGTTGATGTAGGGTCATGTATACTATGGACCTCTTCAGTTACAGGAAGCAATATGTTGGATTCAATTTGGGATCCTCGTGGCATTTTGAGGAGCTCCTGTGATCCAAAGCCTCTTCTGTTCACTCCTGCACAGCATGTGCATGGCATTTTCTACCATAAAGAGGTCAAATTAAGTCAGTGGCTGTATGTGGGAGAGTAGCCGACAGCAGCAGTCGCCAGCTCCCCCTGTTCTTGGTCCCTTCCCCTCACCGAACAAACCCATACAAAGAAGAGGCAGAATGGTTTGTGTTTCTCTCAGAGAGCCATTGAACATGAAATGAACTCCTAGTGTCAAGTAAAAGTCATAGCCAGCACAATTGTTATCAAGGGATAATGGTCTTTTTGTAGTCAGCAGTGGGCCCAGGGCTGTATTTGCTGACTGTGAGCCTCGCAGAATAAGGCAAGCTTATAGCACTATCCATGGCCTGCAAACAGAGGCATGAACCTATGACCCTCCCTCTCTTCATTGCTACAGAAAAGCCCCCTTTCTCATGCAAATATGCCTGTTTTGTTTCCTGGTGTTAGCAGCAATGATGTCATATATTCAATCATCTCATCTTTGCCAAAGTGTGTAAAGCACTCATGAATGAAGGACCTGCAGTGGTTTGAAAAGAAAGTCACAACAGTCAGTCAGAATTGGAGTCCAGTATTATTAAATATCATGTGCCTTTGCTCACAGTACCCTCTTGGCAGAAACAGTGAATACACCTCTTTGGGTTATTGTTAAAATGTGAGAAGGTAGAAAAATGGCCACCCCAAAGCCTTGGGAGCTCTAAAAAAATTGTTTTTTTTCTTTTTATTTTTGAAAAACACTGTCATTTATTTTTCATTTTTGTGTGATTCAATATCAACTTAATTTTCTCAACCAGAATATAATGTACTGCTTGTCAATATCAGTTAAAATCATGTGGCTACACAGGAGAGCCACATTGGAAGTGTTTTCTTTTGGCACCCAGCTGTACTTTTTGATTTATTGTAGCAGGATTGCTTGCCAGTTACCACAGTAAGTAAGACAACATCCAAAAACATGACAAGAACCTGGAAAGCAAAACCTGTGGTGTTTAATTAAATAACCCTCTCTTTTTTAAAGGAAAAATTCATCCAGCAAATTTTAAAAAAAATATTTTGGGAAGCAATTTAGTTTTAAATTGAAGCTGAATGGTTAATTAGTCATTGATTAAAAATGTACCGTGGTAGGTTGACTTCGTTGTGTTGTACTTCAAGAGGCAACAAGAATCTGAAAGTCAAGTGAGAAGAAAAAAAAGGTAACATTTCTATAATACAACAGGGAATTTTACAAAGCATTCTCTTGTTCTATATGCCAGGATCGAGCCAGAATTAGCATGTTCTAAAATTAATAAGAAAATCTGTTAATTATTTATATCTGCTTCCTTTGTTATTCATTAGAATGTGTTTATTGTCACTGTAAAGACAAAACTCAAATATTTATTGCTACCAAACCTATTCCAGTGTTTCAGTTTGCTATAGCTAAAATGGACCAAAGTATGCACAAGCTGTAGGGGAACATCTTTTTCTGCATGCAGAGGACAGTATAGAAAACAAACACAGGGCAGTCAAAGATGTAATAAACAAAATTTATAAACCAATACATGTACATCAGTTGTATTTGTTAAGGCTCTGAGCCTTCAAGGATTTATACCAAGGGACTACTAGGAGTACATAAAGTCTTTTAGTATCACTGCCTATGTTATCGCTGGGTGTTGAATTTAAATGTTTAGGTGTCAGTTGCAGAAATGAAAGAACGTATCAGTGTACAACTAGGTAACAAACAATTTTATTATTTTTTTCTGAAAAGAGTGCCTGCTGTCAACTTATACTTCTTAAAGGTAGGTCAAGTCCTGAGCTGGCATAAAGCAGTACAGCTCTACTGAGGTAAATGAGTCTTCCAATGTGTGAACTTTTAGCCCTCAAGGCAGAGTCAGGACAGTGGAAAATTCAGCAATTGAAATTCCCATACCAGAAAATACCAATCACCATGAAAAAGAAAGGAAGAAACCAGGGACTCCAGAGAGGTGATTTAGGAATAAATCAAAAGAGGACAATAGTACATGGAAAGTGAAGATTGATTTGTTTGAATAGGGCACCTATCTTCTCATAACTAAACCTGATCCAGAAATCAGGGACTCCTCTGTGTACGTTCCACAAGGATTCACAGGGAGAGTTCTGCCAGGAAACCTCCTACAACACAAAAGGATCAGATGCCTGTGAAGTGTGTTCATTCCCACAAAGTGCAGAAGATGCAGATGAATATTAAACTAATATTTTGCCTCTTGGGGTTCAGTGCCATGTCTTTTATTGCCCAACAGAGCTGCATAGCCATTAGGCTGTCTGCTTTTTAGAAAGGGGGTGGTCTGTGTGAAAGGACATTTTCCATTCTTTTTTTCTTCTTCTGGCTTTATATAGTGGAGCCTATAAGATTCCTTTGACCAGAAAAAGAGAGTGAAAACAGATGTGACCTTCTCTCCTAATGGTTTGGGCAGTCACTCTGGATAGTTAATGTTAAGTGATGTACAGCAGCTGGGGAACAGGCACAGGCTTTCAGAGTAAGGATGTTCTCTTTTTTACATTAAACAATTGCTGCATAAAAGTGTGAAAGTTAAAGTTTAAGAGCTTATGAAGTACATTACCATGCATGATTTCATCTAATGACTCACTCAGGCAGTGGAGCAGTTTGTAAAATATAATGTTTAATCTGTTGGTTACTAGAAAGTATTCAGTTAGATTCTGGACAATATTAATGAATTAATGCTCTTTTAAAATCTTACTTAATATTTAGTCTTCAGGCAGTGGCACTTTGCTTTGAGAGGATGTTTTACGTGGGGCTGAAGTCTAGACTTACTTTGTATTGTGTCGTTCAATTAATTGCACTTATTCAAGTTGGCCTACTTGGAGAACAGGGTCTTACTGGACGGTAAGTGACAATTTGAGATCTAGACCCTATTTAAGTTCACCTACTGGTTGAAAATAATTTTAAAAAACTCTAAACTAACCACATCATGTAACATGAATTTAATGTTAGTTTTCCCTCCAATCTGACTATGCATTTTTCACCATTTCTGATGATCAGTCTCCAATAAATTCATGGTGGAAAGCAATCAGAAAACATCCTTGCAAATGCTGACTATTAATCTGAAATATTCTGTCACATTTATCCAAAACCTGCTTGTTAATCACACACAAAAAAAAAGGTGTCATCTTAGAACTTAAGTTTCCGATAGAGACATTACACTCTGGGGCTGACAATGCATTACAGTAAGATATTTGCCACTGGAAGGAATGAATTCAAATACTGCAGGTGTTTTCTGACCAACAGGATTATGTCTGTGATTTATTGTGATTGTGATTTATAGATGTCAGAAATCCCTTATTAGCATATTCAATGTAAAATAAAAGGTTGAGTGGTAACAGCAGGCTGGAAAACAGAGGCTGAAAATCAGAGGCACTGGAGGAAAGGCTGTCAGTAGGACCTCTAAAATCCTGAGCTGTCTTTCTTCCACATGCTCTCCTGGTAAACAGGTAAACTTTAGGGGCTAAATGTGGCCAGACCTGCATCGTCACTTTATATTTTTAAGAAAAGTATTGTGGTAAGAGGGAAAAGTTGATCTAAACAGTTGCTCATAGTTTCTCATTCTGCCTCCCTCCTACACTCAGAAAGAGGAGTATACACAGTATATACACAGCATGCACACAACTACAAGAACACAGCCATGGGTGTTCACTGCATTATCAGAGCTGCTGTGTGGAGCAAAGTAGGATCGCAGCAGGGTCTGGTATGAAAATAAGTTAACAGCATTTGCCCTTTGCCATATAGTTCACTATAGTCTATTTTTCCTCATTTTTGTGTTGCATTTTTTCTTTTATTCAATTATTTTATAACTATGTATATTTTTACATATCCTCTGTTATCTAAAGCTATAGTGTAAAGGAAACAAAGTGATAGAGCATTAAAACAATAAATGACATCCAATAGCTCCCAGAGAAAACAGGCAGTATTTTTTCAAGAAGGGGACACAGAGACATAAAACAGAACACAAGAAAGAGTTTTATGATGGGTTTTAAAAGAAGAATCATAAAAATGGTGATGGGAGCAAAGAAGTCAAAAAAGTTGAAGCTGAAAGAGAAAACAATATTTAGGAATGGCAACAGACAAGAAAATATGCCAAGGTCATATGAAAAGGATGAACCAAGAAAGACAAGAACACAGGAAGAGTTTGAGCGCAGCAATTTCTATCACATTGAAAAAGGAAGAAATAAAAGAAGAAAAAAAATAAATACAGTGACTAGAAAAGCACAGATGCACATTCAGAAGCATATATGTGCACAGTTGTTTTATCTCTACTGAAACTACAAAACAAAGAGACAGTTTTTTGAAGAACAGCCTTTTTAAAAAAAAAAAAAAAAAAAAAAAACAAACCACAACCCAACAAACAACAAACAAACCTGCCTGGCAGTTCATCTGACTTGCAGAAAGTTTAGGAAGGATGGTAATAAACTGTGAATGTGTTTCTGACCAATCTTGATCTCTGGCAAGAATGTACGGCTACTGCTTTTTTTGAAAGTGTTGTCTGGTTAAATCCTTATACAATAATATTCTGTACATGAGCATAGAAGACCGAAAATACTGATATGCAAATGCAAGCTTGCTGTTGTTTATCCACTGCTCCAGCAAACCAGAATAAGCAAGTCTTTCATGTAGCATTGTATGTTATATTCAGTACAAGCAATGTTGCTACATAAATCTCTATGTACTTCCAGAGTACAGGAAGCAGATTCCAAACCAGCATGGATACACTGCCATAGATATGGAGCTTACGATCACAGTGTAAGAATGTAATTTCCAGACTACTCCTTATATTATGACACAAAGAACATGCTTTTCCCTTTTCTTTGAGAGTACAATTTATGCCAAACCCCCAAGTAACTTTGGACAATTGCCTTTGAATAGTCTCTAGTGTAGTGCCTAGCATGATGTTGATTTTACATCTGTTGGAATAATAACACGAAGAACTCATAATAGGCTTTCTAAGTGAAATGATAGCTTCAGCCATCTGGAAATAGTTACAAGGTTTATATATGCACTTCTGATTTTCCGAGAGTATTCCTATCAAGCATTCAGTGCAAAACTTGAGAGTACAAGAATAATCTCTATATGCTTGCTTCTCTGTAAGTGTGACATGTACAGGAACTTCTACATGCCTCTTTTTTTTTTCCAAAAGGAAAAACTGTTGAGTGCTTTAGCAGTCAATGGCATCCTAAGTAGTCTGTCTGTGCTACTGCACAGCGCATTTCTTTAGCACTTCATATGAAAAGTTTCATGCAAATCTCTGGGTGCTGATTCATATCCTGCAGCATCACTCAGTAGCCGCTGCTTCTACCTGAACAATTCCCTGGGCTTGTTGCAGCAAAACCCTTATCTTCAGATACTGAATTCCCATTTAAACAATACATGATGATTACTCCTGTTTTGGCAAGATCATTTCACTTTGGATTAAAATCTGGTCATGTGTATGGACCCTAAATTATTCTGTCTGAGCAGTACTGTTCTTCCCTCTTCCAGAGCTACTGGTGAGACAGTTGTCTCCTCCTGAACAGTGTCAGGTCCAGTGTAGTCAGGGCACTCCTCTAGGAAGTTGAACACATGTCTGAGAGGGCCTGATTCAGGCCAGAGCCTTAGACTTCAGTCTCCCCCATCCCAGGCGAGAGTAGGAAACACCAGTCATTTGCTTCCCGGGTAGAAGAGTGATGCTTGGTTTCATAGAATCATAGAATCATAGGATGGTTTGGGTTGGAAGGGACCTTAAAGATCATCTACTTCCAACCCCCCTGCTGCGGGCAGGGACACCCTCCACTAGACCACATTGCCCAAAGCCTCATCCAACCTGGTCTTAAACACTTCCAGGGAGGGGGCATCCACAACCTCTCTGGGCAACCTGTTCCAGTGCCTCACCACTCTAACAGTAAAGAATTTCTTTCTAACATCTAACCTAAATCGACCCTCCTTCAGCTTAAACCCATTACCCCTTGTCCTGTCACTACACTCCCTGATAAACAGTCCCTCTCCAGCTTTCCTGTAGGCCCCCTTCAGATACTGGTAAGCCACAATTAGATCTCCCCAGAGCCGCCTTTTCTCCAGGCTGAACAATCCCAACTCTCTCAGCCTGTCCTCATAGGAGAGGTGCTCCATCCCTCTGATCAGCTTCGTGGCCCTCCTCTGGACTCGCTCCAACAGCTCCCTGTCTCTCCTGTACTGGGGCCCCCAGAGCTGGATGCAGTACTCCAGGTGGGGTCTCATGAGAGCAGAGTAGAGGGGCAGGATCACCTCCCTCGACCTGCTGGTCACACTTCTTTGGATGCAGCCCAGGACACGGTTGGCTTTCTGGGCTGCAAGCGCACACTGCGGGCTCATGTTGAGCTTCTCATCAACCAACACCCCCAAGTCCTTCTCCTCAGGGCCGCTTTCAATCCATTCCTCGCCCAGCCTATAGCTATGCTTGGGATTATACCGACCCACGTGCAGGACCTTGCACTTGGCCTTGTTGAACTTCATGCGGTTTGCACGGGCCCACCTCTCCAGCCTGTCAAGGTCCCTCTGGATGGCATCCCTTCCCTCCAGCATGTCGACCACACCACACAGCTCGGTGTCGTCGGCAAACTTGCTGAGGGTGCACTTGATCCCATTGTCCATGTCGCTGACAAAGATGTTGAACAGTGCCGGTCCCAGTACCGACCCCTGAGGAACACCACTCGTCACCGTTCTCCACTAGGACATTGAGCTGTTGGCCACAACTCTTTGAGTGCGACCATCCAACCAATTCCTTGTCCACAGAGTGTTCCATCCATCAAATCCATGTCTCTCCAATTTAGAGACAAGGATGACGTGTGGGACAGTGTCAAATGCCTTGCACGAGTCCAGGTAGATGATGTCAGTTGCCCTTCCCTTATCCACCAACACTATAACCCCATCATAGAAGGCTACCAAGTTTGTCAGGCACGATTTGCCCTTAGTGAAGCCCTGTTGGTTGTCACCAATCACCTCCTTATTTTCCATGTGCCTGAGCATAGTTTCCAGGAGGGTCTGCTCCATAATCTTGCCAGGCATGGAGATGAGACTGACCGGCCTGTAGTTCCCTGGGTCTTCCTTTTTACCCTTCCTAAAAATGGGGGTTATGTTCCCCCCCTTCCAGTCGGCAGAAACTTCGCCAGACTGCCAGGATTTCTCAACTATGATGGAGAGTGGCCTGGCCACTTCATGCGCCAGTTCCCTCAAGACCCGTGGATGCATCTCATCAGGTCCCGTGGACTTCTGGATGCCATCCAGAGGGACCTTGACAGGCTGGAGAGGTGGGCCCGTGTGAACTGCATGAAGTTCAACAAGGCCAAGTGCAAGGTCCTGCACGAGGGTTGGCGCAATCCCTAGCAAAGCTATAGGCTGGGCGAGGAATGGATTGAAAGCGGCCCTGAGGAGAAGGACTTGGGGGTATTGATTGATGAGAAGCTCAACATGAGCCGGCAGTGTGCGCTTGCAGCCCAGAAAGCCAATCGTGTCCTGGGCTGCATCAAAAGAGGCGTGACCAGCAGGTCGAGGGAGGTGATCCTGCCCCTCTAGTCCGCTCTCATGAGACCCCACCTGGAGTACTGCATCCAGCTCTGGGGGCCCCAGTACAGGAGAGACAGGGAGCTGTTGGAGCGAGTCCAGAGGAGGGCCACGAAGCTGATCAGAGGGATGGAGCACCTCTCCTATGAGGACAGGCTGAGAGAGTTGGGATTGTTCAGCCTGGAGAAAAGGCGGCTCTGGGGAGATCTAATTGTGGCTTACCAGTACCTGAAAGGGCCTACAGGAAAGCTGGAGAGGGACTGTTTATCAGGGAGTGTAGTGACAGGACGAGGGGTAATGGGTTTAAGCTGAAGGAGGGTCGATTTAGGTTAGATGTTAGAAAGAAATTCTTTACTGTTAGAGTGGTGAGGCACTGGAACAGGTTGCCCAGAGAGGTTGTGGATGCCCCCTCCCTGGAAGTGTTTAAGACCAGGTTGGATGAGGCTTTGGGCAACGTGGTCTAGTGGAGGGTGTCCCTGCCCACAGCCGGGGGGGTTGGAAGTAGGTGATCTTTGAGGTCCCTTCCAACCCAAACCATTCTATGATTCTATGATTCTATGACTTGTGCACCTTCAGGTTCCTTAGATATTCTCCAACCTGATCTTCTCCTACAGTGGACGGTTCTGCATTCTCCCAGTCCCTACCTTCTGTGACCTAGGCAGTGTGGCTCAAGGGTTTGCCAGTGAAGACTGAGGCAAAGAAGTCATTGAGTACCTCAGCCTTCTCCATATCCTGGGTAACCAGGTCACCCGTTTCATTCCGGAGGGGACCCACATTTTCCCTCGTCCTCCTTTTATCACTAACATACCTACAGAAGCTTTTCTTGTCCTTGACATTCCTGGCCAGACTAATTTCTGTCAGGGCTTTGGCTTTTCTAACCTGATCCCTGGCTGCTTGGACAGTTTCTCTGTATTCTTCCCAGGCTACCTGCCCTTGCTTCCACCCTCTATAGGCTTCCTTTTTTTGTCCTAATATTGAACAAAGAATTTTTCAAAAGAAGGAAAAATATTTTCACAATTGTGTTTACAGCATCTGGGCTCATTGCTGCTCAGCTCAGCTCAGTGGTGAAGTTTATGCTGGTATTTTTCACGCCGGCCAGTTGTCCCTTGAAAATGCTTCTGGAGTGCTGAACTTGTGACTTATCTGCTTCAGTCTTCAGTTGAACTTTTAGTTAATTCATCCATACCTATTTTAAGTCATGATTATATTGTAAGGGATGGGTAGGCAATGACAACCTATTTTCTCTGACATGAAACCCATGTAGTCCTGTCCTCAGCACAGTCATTTGTTACCCTCTGAACACACCTCCCTGGAAGTTAGAAGTGGATCACTTTTCCTAGGCTACACAGTACAGTGTGAAATCTGACTTTCCTGTAGCCATTTGCATTTGAATCAGCAATCCTAACAATGAGGTTACCCAGAGCACCTGAGGGGACAGGCCAGGGTGAGATAAAAAGCCTCACTGAGAAGGAGGTATCAATTAGCAGCCACACATTTACTATTCAAGCTGCATTAGAACGTAATTAAATTTTAGCGGTCCTTCATTCAAAGCTGCAGGGGCAAGTAAATAAACTTAACAGAAGCCACACATATTAAATGAAGACATATGACACAGGCAGTAAACACCAGTACAAGACTTCTGGAAAACTCTTTCAAATTAGGCTTGGGGAGGGGGCATAGCAGTGGACTCTAACCACAGAAACCTTGCTCTAGACTTTGGAGGCACTTGCTCATGGCATTGTAAAGTTGAGTTTTGTTCTTAACAAAGGGCTGGGGTTATAAAACCACAGTGTAAACTCTTCAAGCTGACAGCACTTATTCTCTGAGCACAGCATGAATTTTTCAAGGTGTTACAAGTAAACCATTAATTTACATGTTCCAATGAATTAAACTGAACTCCTTAAAACACAGGTGAAGTTTCATGGTGTGGGCATGCATGATTAGAGCAGCCATGCAAGATAACTTCTCTTTGCTGATGCCGATAGAAGGCAGGGAAATAAATCATGGTGTCTTTTACAAAACAGTTTCGTTTCATCTGGGTCAGAGGTATTCAAGTGCTTTTGTTGAAATCACATTGGTATTGCACAATATTCCAAAGGGACAAGTTAAAATTTCATTAGTGTCAAGAGCATGCTCTTCCAAATCTTAATGTGTTTGAGCTTTTTCATGTTTAACACTGAATTTGCTGGGTTTGGAGGTGTTTGGTCATTATTCGTGATAATTAAGCAGGATTATGTGTTACTTCGCTTATTCTAGATCCTATGAAATGAGTTGGAGCTCTAACAGCTATTTGCTCAAATAAAAATCTTTTGTGCCCTTAATGGGGCAGTTATTTTAGAGTTACCCCTTGCAGTGAAAGCTAGTACAGGCAATATAGTTCATGCATTAAGAACTCTTGGGTACATCTCTATAGATCTCATTCATCCTGTAGATACCTGGGGTACCTTGTGGGGTTTAGTCCCGTACTAGTCTGGTCAGCAACCTCTGGCAATGCTGTTTGATACTTTGCTCCCTTCATGAGATTTGAATCTTCATAACTCTTCATGGGACCCATCCTAGCTAATTTTACCCATCTTCATATTAGACATACAATCTGAGCTGTTCTCTAGGCTCCCTTTATTGCCAAGGAAGTTTGGTAGGTGCCTCTCTTCAGAGATTAATTTACGGGTTTCCCTAGGACTGACTGTAGATGAAACTTTTCTGTTTCAGGTTAGACAACCTACTTTTGAGGTGGCAAAGCCTGAGCCAGGGGAAATACACCCTTGCTGTCCATCTCCCTTTGTGTACTGTGGTGGAAGAAGCTGAAGGTGTTTCTCATTCTTCCTGAAGTCTTTCCCTTCTTCAGAATGCGGTTACTACAAAGAAGGCAAATCTCTGGATGAAGTGCCTGTACTCACACTTACGTTTTGCTCCAGCTGCTGGTACAATGGCAGACTCATATATTCATTTACTCAAAACATATTTTCCACTTGTTTTTTCTTCTTTGTGTTTATAAAACTTTACAATAGTCTTTGTGGTCACACAAGTGATCATATTCTGAGTTCTCGACTATCTAACAAAAATTCAGGAAGGGACAGGGTGCATTTCAAAGGTGCTGCCTGGTGATTTTGTATGACCAACTAGAGTACTAACTAGACTGGAACTTTGTTTTCCAGCCTTTTAGGAAAAGCATCCTTTAACAATTCAGATATTGTTTTCCTAACAGATTATTAGATTATAGATAACTTGCACTTGATAGAGTGTATTTAAAATAATAATCCTTGCAAAATGCTTAGGTTCAGAACTGTCAGATTGTAAACCTTTAGCTGACATTACCATAATTGATATACATTATCTAGAAAATATCCATTTCATGCGTCAGAACCCTGACACTGTTGTTTCTAGACAGCTGGGATAACATTGCAGGATCCATATGCAACACATACAAATCTCTGACAATGTTGGGTCATGGATCTTACGTTCTCCTGAGCACAGTTATATGTACAAAATCATCTTGTGTTCTTTATTCTACCTTTTCTCCTGTTATCAAACATTTAATTATACTGAAAAATATTTATTTTAGGAATTTTCCCTCTGGAATTTGCATATATACTGGAAAATTGCCTTTTTTTAAAAAAAAATAAAATTCCAGATTTACATTTAGTTCAGCTTTCCTCTACCATTTTTAATGTAGTCTCCTGTCCCTCTACAGTACATTATATCTGTGAAACCTGGTTTCAGGTGTATTTTCAGCCTCCATCCATTTTCTACAAAAACAACAACCTTTGCCTTTTTTCAAGATTTGTTTTTAGCTCTGTCTCAAGATTTGGATGCTACTTATGTTTGTGCTCAAAATGGGAAGCATACTCATGGAGCTCTCTCTCATGCTCCTTATTCTAGTCTAGTCTTGGCTGAATTTTTAAGGGTCCTTATGCTCTCAGTTTTGCTTTGACTCTCTGTGATTTATTATTTGGTAATCTAGTCTACTAGGCACTGAGCTTTCTCTCCAACATGTTGAGACTGATCTGTCTCTATTCTGCAGACTGACACCATTTAACATTTTTTTTCTAAGCTTCAGTCCAGAACTTCTAATAGTCTTTTCTATATAAGTCCTCAGAAATCTTCCAGAAACTAATGTTAAATTATGAGTGCTGTTAGTGCATTCTGGGAATGAATTTCCTGGCAAAAATAAAGAGGCAGATATTGTGGGAGGTTTCTGGCCTGTTCTTGTAACTTAATAGCACATCCCATGGGCTTTGACCTTCACCCCTCTATGTGAGTTTGGGTTAAAACCTCTAGGTGATTCACTGTAGCTTTCCAGAGCCCCTCTGTAGACCAGCACTCAGCACTGTGTTCAGCTGTCACACAGCATCACAAACAACAAAATCAGGGAAGCCATGAAACTAAAGCAACATGAAAATCAAAGAAAATCCTACTTCACTGTCATTTGGCAGAGAGTCAATTACCATAAGATACTGGTATCTTTTGGCTCAACCCTGCTGCCATCATCAATGTCCATAGGAAAAAAAAAAGAGTGAAGAAATCTCCAAAGCACACATTAAGTCTGACCTTTCAAAACAACACTCTTAAAAAGCTGATGGCAATTACAACCTTAACATTATAGCCATAACTGTGCACATGCCTCCACATTAAACAGAAATCAGAGGCACCATTAAAGCTCAGGTATAAATATCAATTTCCCTGTGGATTTTTATAACTTTTTTAGCATTCAAACAATTGTTTCTTTTTATCTGAAATCCTCCAGGTCTGTGATGCCTTAAAATGCTTAATATATTTGACATGACGCATTATTCTGTGTCACTCTCTGTTACACAGGCTGCTTCTTCGACTTGTGTTATACAGTGTCACGGGGGAGAGACATCAAAAGGAAATATGGGAAAGGGAATATGTGTTTGAATTTCACCAGGGTAGCCAGGATGTGAAGCAAGGACAGGTGCATTGTATGTGTAATAGACTGCAAAGTAAGGTCCTTGCACTGGAGAGAAAAAGGGACAATCTGGGGGTGGTTGTTCCACAGTTTGAGACATCTGAGTCTGAGACTATACAGGACCAGAATGTCTAAAATGATCATTCTCCACAGTAAGGCCCAAATTTTTAGGGATGCTTAATGCAGAGTAGTGGAAGTTGTTAGGAGCCAAACTCTCCCTGAAAATACAGACACTTTATCTAGAGGTTTAAACACATGCTGAGTGCCTTTGAAAATTTAGTCTCTTTTTTCTTTTTTTCTTTTTCTTTTTTTTTTTTTTTTTAAAATCAAAAACTTACATGAATACAAGAGCAAGGCAAGTAGACCAGGCAACGGGGGTGCCTTGTAATGAAGTATAAATCAGGTGTCCGGTGCATCTGGATGGGCTGTGATATCTCTTTCATGAAATCACTGGCAACAGGGTGGCAGATAAGGAGTATGAAACAGGAAATCATCAGCAGGTTTTGTTCTGTGATTTGCTCCAGGAATGCTGAGACAATATTGGCTGCATTCCCATGGGGCACAAATAATGCAGCATTTCAGGAAGCCTGACATTAGTTCATGAAAATCTGATGATACCCACTGAATTTCCCAGTGCTGTGATAATGTAGCTCCAGTCAGCTGCTCAATTTAATTGTTGTAAATCCCTTTCAAAGTATAAGGGGTAAAAAATCCACAGTGGACAGTGTCTAAACCTGACCAGTCTCTTCCATCTTTCACCCTGCAGTCTATCCAGCTGGGATTATGAGGTGAGACTGAAGCAGCTATGGCTTGTCCAACCTTTAGTATTCCCTTGTCAACCACTCATAGAGACCTATAATGCCTTTATGCTTCCAAGAGCTCCCAGAGGCAGGTATTAGTCCAAACAGACACTGGAGCAAGGGTAGTGCTGCCCCTATTAGGGAGAACATTTGGTTAAGCTCTGCCATATCAACCAGCAATATACGCCATATCCATTACCAGGGTCTTTGAGGAAACTTATGAAGGAATCAGCCAGGTATTTACTGCCTAAGTGCTTTTAGCCCCATGCTTTGAGCATGGGTATTCACAGGCACAGTGAGCATATGACTATGCGCTACAACTGAGTGGGTTAAGCTTGAGATCTGTATGGGACTGAAATGAAAGGGAGTGCTCTTAAAAGAGTCTGAATGGAATTTGCTTTATCTTTCTGGTCTCTGCATAAGTTTGTAAATTTTTCCCCCTTTCTTCACCCAATTATACCTGTTTGTTTTTTCCTCATTTTACTGTATATAACTAAATTTCTTTGTTTCCCACATATAGTATATTTAATGACTTAACAAAGCGTTCAAGAATGATGGTGACCTAGAATAAGAGTTGCTGCATAGGACAAACCCATCAATTTTGGTTATGGAACATTTAGATTTCTCTAAATGACATCTTTTATTTTCCAGCTGAAATCAGCTGAGCTTTGGCTTGACTCCAGACATGCAGAAGTGCCAGTCAAATGCAAATTGCAGTAAACTCAATAAATCTGACCTCTCGGGATTTCCTGTGAAGGTAGCGCTTGCATGCAGCAAATCAGACACTTCGCAAGGCATTGGACTCAGAAGTATAAAGCACAAGTACACATTTCTAGCCAGGAAACACTGGAAGAAAATGTGTGGCTGCTCTACCATGGCTCCACACTCTAGGACCACCATCCATCTGCAGTGTAAATGTAGTAGTTCTGTTATCTTACACCTGTCTCAAAGAGGGAAAAGTACTTTTGCACGGGAGTTAGCAGGGCTCATCAAAAAAGCTTTAAACTAGATTTGAAGGGGGAAGGGGATAAAAGCAGGTTCACTAGAGATAAGCCTGGGGGATGCATGCCAATGTTTGTGGGACGGTGTGCTAGAGGTCCTTCAGTCTGCCATCTCAGTGAAGGTAGGAAATGGAGAGCCATGTGACAGCAAAGACACAAAGGTCATTGACAGGTTAGAAACCATGGAAGGTCAGGTGGGAATTAGGGCTTCTCCCCTCAAAAAGGTTATGGGATTAGTAGCCCAGCTGAAGTGCATCTACACCAACACACGCAGCATGGGCAACAAACAGGAGGAGCTGGAAGCGATTGTGCAGCAGGAAAACTATGATATAGTTGTCATCATGGAAACGTGGTGGGATGACTCACACAACTGGAGTGCTGCAATGGATGGCTACAAACTCTTCAGAAGAGATAAGCAAGAAAGGAAAGGCAGTGGGGTGGCCCTGTATGTTAAGGAGTGTTTTGATTGTTTAGAGCTTAATGGTGACAATTGGGTTGAGTGTTTATGGGTAAGAATCAGGGGGAAGGTCAATAAGGCAGATATCATTGTGGGATGCTGTTATAGATCACCCAACAAGGATGAAGAGGCAAAAGAAATATTCGACAAGCAGCTGGGAGAAGTCTCACAATCACTAGCCCTTGTTCTCATGAGGAACTTCAACTTTACCAGAGGTCTGCTGGAAATACAATACAGCAGAGAGGAAACAGTCTAGGAGGTTCCTGGAGTGTGTGCAAGAGCTTCCTGACACAGCTGGTGATTGAGTCAACTAGGGAAGCGCCCCACTTGACCTGTTGTTTGCGAACAGAGAAGCATTTGTGGGTGACAGGATGGTTGGAGGCCATCTTGGGCACAGCGATCATGAAAAGATAGAGTTTTCACTTCTTGAAGAAGTAAGGCGGGGGGAGCAGCAGAATTGCTACCTTGGACTTCCAGAGGGCAGACTTTGACCTGTTTAGGAGACTGGTTGGCAGAGTCCCTTGGGAGGAAGTCCTGAAGGGCAAAGGAGTCCAGGAAGGCTGGACATTCTTCAAGAAGTAAATCTTAAAGGCACAGAAGCAGGCCGTCCCCATGTGCCAAAGACGGGCTGGCAGGGAAGAAGACCTGGCTGAACAGAGAGCTTTGGCTGGAAGTCAGGAAAAAAAAAGGAGAGTTTCTGGCCTTTGGAAGAAGGGGCAGGCAACTCAGGAGGACTACAAAAATGTCATGAGGTTATGCAGGGAGAAAATTAGAAGGGCCAAAGCCCAGCTAGAACTTAATCTGGCTACTGCAGTTGAAGACAATAAAAAATGTTTTTATACATACATTAACAACAAAAGGAGGACTAAGGAGAATCTCCATCCTTTATTTCATGCGGGCAGAAAGATAATGACAAAGGATGAGGAAAAGGCTGAGATACTTAATGCCTTCCTTGCCTCCATCTTTAGCAGTAAGACCAGTTGTTCTCTGGGTACCCAGGCCCCTGAGCTGGAAGACAGGGACAGGGAGCAGAATGAAGCTCCCATAATCCAAGGGGAAATGGTTAGTGACCTGCTACACCAGTTAGACACACATAAATCTATGGGTCTGGATGGTATCCACCCACGAGTACTGAGGGAGCTGGCAGAAGTGCTCATCAAGCCATCATTTATCAGCAGTCCTGGCTAACCAGGGAGGTCCTGGTTGACTGGAGGTTAGCCAATATGACACCCATCCACAAGAAGGGCCGGAAGGAGGATCCAGGGAACTACAAGCTTGTCAGTCTGACTTCAGTTCTGGTGAATGTTATGGAGCAGATCATCTTGAGTGCCATCACACAGCACGTACAGGATAACCAGGTAATCAGGCTCAGTCAGCATTGGTTTCTGAATGGCAGATCCTGCTTGACTAACCTAATCTCCTTCTATGACAAGGCGACCCACTTAGTGGATGAGGGAGAGGCTGTGGATGTTGTCTACCTGGACTTTAGTAAAGCCTTTGACACTGTTTCCCACAGCATTCTCCAGGAGAAACTGGCGGCTCATGGCTTGGACAGGTGTATGCTTTGCTGGGTAAAAACTGGCTGGATGGCTGGGCCCAAAAGGTTGTGATGAATGGAGTTAAATCCAGCTGGCAGCTGGTCACAAGTGGTGTTCCCCAGGGCTCCATACTGGGCTCAGTTCTGTTTATCAATATCTTTATCAACTATCTGGACAAGGAGATTGAGTGCATCCTCACTAAGTTTGCAGGCAACACCAAGCTGTGCAGGAGCGTTGATCTGGTTGAGGGTAGGAAGGCTCTACAGAGGGACCTGAACAGGCTGGATCGATGGGCTGAGGCCAATTTATAAGGTTCAACAAGGCTCAGTGCCAGGTCCTGCACTTGGGTCACAACCCCATGCAATGCTACAGGCCTGGGAAAGAGTGGCTGGAAAGCTGCCTGGTGGAAAAGGACCTGGGTTGATAGCCAGCTGAATGTGAGCCAGCAGTGTGCCCAGGTGGCCAAGAAGGCCAACAGCATCCTGGCTTGTATCAGGAATAGTGTGGCCAGCAGGAGTAGGGATCTGATTGTGCCGCTGTACTTGGCTCTGGTGAGGCTGCACCTTGAGTGCTGTGTTCAGATTTGGGGCCCTCACTACAAGAAAGACATTGAGGTGCTGGAGTGTGTCCAAAGAAGAGCTATGAAACTGGTGAAGGGTCTAGAGCATAGGAGCAGCTGAGGGAACCGGGGTTGTTTAGCCTGGAGAAAAGGAGGCTGAGGGGAGACCTTATCGCTCTCTGCAACTACCTGAAAGGATGTTGTAGCCGGGTGGGTGTTGGTCTCTTCTCCCAAGTAACAAGCGATAGGACAAGAGGAAATGGCCTCAAGTTGTGCCAGGGGAGGTTTAGATTGGATATTAGGAAAAAATTCTTCATCGAAAGAGTGGTCAAGCATCGGAACAGGCTGCCCAGGGAAGCAGTTGAGTCACCATCCCTGGACATATTTAAAACACACGTAGATGTGGTGCTTAGGGACATGGTTTAGTTGTGGACTTGGCAGTGTTAGGTTTATGGTTGGACTTTATGATCTCAAAGGTCTTTTCCAACCAAAATGATTTTATGATTCTGTGATTCTATGATCTTTGGTAATGCACAGGAACATCACAGACAAGTTACTGAAAGAGAGGGGTTGTGAATGGGTTGTGCCTTTTATCAGGCATAAGTTCAGGAATGTGTTTGCAGATGGCAGGAACACTGTTCAGAATGGGCTGTTACCAACCATACATCTAAAAAGAGACCTAAATCCCTTAACAGGCCTTGGATTATTCACTCATTTTGCCCTAAAAGTTTGTATTTTCTCTGTGTGAATAGCACATACTCAATACATACAATTTTGTTACCTTTTCTTAGTAGTATAGCAAACTAGTATCAAACTTTGTAAAAATAAAGGTTTATGAAATTTAATGAGTACTAGTTCAGCTTTAAAGTAAAACTATTGTAATAATAATGATAATAATTTATCAAGTTGACTCAAACTCAGGCAAAATAAAAACAATTAAAAGGCAGAAGAAATGGGCTATTTTTGAATGATGCAGTTAAAGTCAGGACAAATGTGCCAGTTTCAGGCATCATTGTGAAAAATAGAAAGTATAATTTGGCAAGGGAGTGGCTCATCATATTGTTTTATTAGGCTTTTCAGTCAGTTTTCCATCTTTAACATTCAGAAAGTTACTTCTGAGAGAGCACAGTAATGTCATACAGATCACTTTGTAGGTCTACTGTCACCAAAATGTATTGCCGAAAAGAGCTACTTCACACTGCAGGTGCAAACTCTGTTTGCAAAACTCTCTCCGTCTGTTAAATGAAAACATCTCTGAATGAAATGGATTAGAATGTAAATTGTTGTAAATTCCCATATAAATAAAATTCTTCCATACTCTTGCAACTATGCTGATTATCCTGAGGAAACCTCCTTGTCTTGTAAATTATTTTTTTAAACAACTTAATATCTCATGGTTCCTAGGTGGGATGTTTTGAGATAGATTTTGAATTAATACATTTAATTATAGAATGGAGAGATGTGCAGAAGACAAACTCTAGATTACAGCTGCAGACAAAGACTAGGTTTAAATCAACTTGGATTGTCACATGACAATAGTGTACTCTGTTTCTTGACAAACTTAAAAACAAGGTAGGCATCATACATATGGCTTGAGTTTTTACCCCTGAAATCATTGGCCAACTCCCCCAAAAGATTCCCAACTAACCCAATTCAACTCTAATTAATTTAAATATAAGATCTGCATTCCAAATACACCTACCTCATCCCAAGGTGATTGTACTGAAAATTTTAAGGAACTGAAGAACAGATGATTAAAATCAGGGCAAAATTTATCATAATAATTCCAGAATAATCCTAAATATTTTTCCTCAAACTTTGCAGAAATGTCTTCATTTATTTTCAGCATGATTGGGGCAATTTTCAGTCTAAAACTATCTTTCTAATAGAGATGAAATAAAATGATTGGATAAAGTTAAACTAGGATTTAATGACCATGAAAGCAGTCTATAATCACACTGTGGAAGAATAATCTACAATTTCTTCAAAATACACACCAATCTGTCTATCTGCCAACTGCATTAACATAGAATATATATAATTTTTTGTTTTAAAAAGAAGTACCTAAGCTCTTGCTTCTGACAGGTGCTGAGTGCCTGACAGAAACTCAGAAGCTGTCAGGATCCTACTCAAAATACCTGATTTTCACAGACTGCAGAATAACTGTGAAAGAATATTTCTATCCTCAAGTAAATACTAATTTACCAACTTCACTTTCTGATCTGAATCGAAACAAAACAACATTGTTTGTATGTAAGAGATTTCCTTTCTTTTTTTTTTTTTTATTTAAACTTGGAATTAATAGACAGAAATCTGTTTAAGGTTAAGTAACATTTTTATTTGTTTGCTTTTATGTCCAGTTTCCCACCACTAAAACTAAGGGAACTGAAAAATCCTCATGAAATGCTTATTAATTTGCATCTTGGCCCAAAGTCAGTATTTGACTCACATGCAATGGGAATGTTTCTTTTGACATCAAACCAGTTCAGAGGAAGTCTCTGGCTAACCAGGTAGGGATGTGTCTTCAAATTTCTGCCAGCCCTTTGTAGTCTGAACTATAATCACATGCTAAACTTGGGAACTTCAACTTTTGCCATAGCATTGGTTAAAGCACTACCAAAATGCTAGTGAATACTGCCAAAAAACTTCTTCAGATATGAAAACCAAATTATTACTCTTTACACTTATGAAAAAGCAATGATTTAATGTTGTCTCCAAAGTTCAGCTTTTGTACTTCTGGCTCATTTGGACTTCAACCTTATTATGACTGAAATATAGAATCATAGAATCACAGAATCATAGAATCATAGAATAGTTTGGGTTGGACAGGACTTTAAGGGTCATCTAGTCCAACCCCCTGTAATAAGCAGGGACATCTTCAACTAGATCAGGTTGCTCAGAGACCCGTCCAACCTGACCTTGAATGTTTCTAGGGATGGGACATCTACCACCTCTCTGGGTAACCTGTTCCAGTGTTTCACCACCCTTATCATAAAAAATTTCTTCCTTATATCTAGTCTGAATCTACCTTCTTTTAGTTTAAAACCAATACCCCTTGTTCTATTGCAATAGGCCCTACAAAAAGTCTCTCCCCATCTTTCTTATGAGCCCTCTTTAGGTACTGCACAGCCACAATAAGGTCTCCCCAGAGCCTTCTCTTCTTCAGGCTGAACAACCCCAACTCTCTCAGCCTTTCCACATAGGAGAGGTGTTCCACCTCTGTGATCTCCTTTGTGGCCTCCTCTGGATCTGCTCTAACAGATCCATGTCTTTCCTGTACTGAGGGCTCCATATCTGGATGCAGTACTCCAGGTGAGGTCTCATGAGAGCAGAGCAGAGCAGTAGAATCACCTCCCTTTCCTTACTGGTCACACTTCTTTTGATGCAGCCCAGGACATGGTTGGCTTTCTGGGCTGCGAGTGCACATTGTCGGCTCACATCCAGCTTTTCATCCACCAGTACCCCCAAGTCCTTCTCTGCAGGGCTGTTCTCAATTCTTTCATCCCCCGCCTGTATTGATACTGGGGGTTGCCCTGACCCATGTACAGGACCTTGCACTTGGCCTTGTTGAACCTCATGAAGTTCACATATGCCCACTTCTCAAGCTTGTCCAGGTCCCTGTGAATGGCATCCCATCCCGCAGGTGTGTCAACTGCACCACTCAGCTTGATGTTGTCTGCAAACTTGCTGAGGGTGCACTCAATCCCACTGACTATGTCATTGATGAAGATAATAAACAGTACTGATCCCAATAGGCACCCTTGAGAGACACCACTTGTCACTGATCTCCATCTGGACATTGAGCTATTGAATATTACTCACTGAATGTGACCATCCAGCCAATTCCTTATCTACTGAACAGTACACGCATCAAATCCATACCTCTCCAATTTAGATAGAAGGATGTTGTGGGGGACCATGTTAAAGGCCTTACAGAAGTCCAGATAGGTGACATCTGTACATCTTCCCTTGTCCACTGATGTCGTCACTCCATCATGGAAGGTCACTAGATTGGTCAGGCAAGGCTTACCCTTGGTGAAGCCATGGTGGTTGTCTTGAATCACCTCCTTGTACTCCGTATGTCTTAGCGTAGTTTCTAGGAGGATCTTCTGGGAGGATCTGTTCTATATAATTGCTTTAAGGTTGCCTTTGCAGTCATTTTACATGTTTACCAAGTCAATTACCAAATCCAAAATAGTTTCGTGAGTGCATGTATGCTTGTTTGTTTGACTTTTTTTGTAAACTGTAGAAAATAAACTTAAGATTGCAGTGACAGATTATATCATACAAGTTAGGTAGAGGAAATTGTTCAAATATTTTTTTCTTCGCATTAGATATTGAATTATCGAACCATGGAATCATAAAATCATAGAAATATAGAACCATAGAATGGTTTGGGCTGGAAGGGACGTCAAAGATCATCTAGTTCCAACCTGCCTGCCATGGGAAGGGACACCCTTCACTAGACCAGGTTGCCCAAAGCCCCATCCAACCTGGCCTTGAACACTTCCAGGGAGGGGGCATTCACAACTTCTCTGGGAAACCTGTTCCAGTGCCTCACCACCCTCACAGTAAAGAATTTCTTCCTAATCTAAATCTACCCTCTTTCAGTTTAAAATCATTACCCCTTGTCCTGTCACTACAGGCCCTTGTAATAAGTCCCTCTCCAGCTTTCCTGTAGGCCCCTTTAGGTACTGGAAGGCTGCTATAAGGTCTCCCTGGAGCCTTCTCTTCTCCAGGCTGAACAACCCCAACTTTCTCAGCCTGGCTTCATAGGAGAGGTGCTCCAACCCTCTGATCATCTTCGTGGCCCTCCTGTGGACTTGCTCCAACAGCTCAATGTCCTTCTTGTGTTGGGCACCACAGATCTGGATGCACTGCTCCAGGTGGGGTCTCACAAGAGTGGAGCAGAGAGGGAGAATCACCTTCCTTGACCTGCTGGCCACAGCAGCCCAGGATACAGTTGGCTTTCTGGGCTGTGAGCGCACATTGTCAGGTCATGTTGAGCCACTGACCACAACTCTTTGAGTGCGACCATCCAACCAATTCCTTATCCACCAAGTGGTCCATCCATCAAATCCATGTCTCTCCAATTTAGAGACAAGGATGTCGTGTGGGACAATGTCAAATGCCTTGCACAAGTCCAGGTAGATGACATATGTCACTCTTCCCTTATCCACCAATGCTGTAACCCCATCACAGAAGGCCACCAAGTTTGTCAGGCACGATTTGCCCTTAGTGAAGTCATGTTGGCTGTCACCAATCACCTCCTTATTTTCCATGTGCCTGAGCATAGTTTCCAGGAGGGTCTGCTCCATAATCTTGCCAGGCATGGAGGTGAGACTGACCGGCCTGTAGTTCCCTGGGTCTTCCTTTTTACCCTTCCTAAAAATGGGGGTTATGTTCCCCCTCTTCCAGTCGGTGGGAACTTTGCCGGACTGCCAGGACTTCTCAAATATGATGGAGAGTGGCCTGGCCACTTCATCCACCAGTTCCCTCAGAATCCTCAGATGCATCTCATCAGGTCCCATGGACTTGTGCACCTTCAGTTTCCTTAAATGGTCTCGAACCTGATTTTCTGTGTTTATTACAAATAAGTATGTTTTCATTACAAAATCTTGAACTGTTTATGTGTGTGACAAGCTAAAAAAGAAAATTCCCACAGCTTAACACATTCCATTTAAATATTAGTGGTTAAGTTTATGCAAATTAGCATGTAAACACAGATAAGTATAATAAGACATAGCATTGCTGAAGACTACTAGCATCTTTGCATACATGAGAAAATTAACTGGCATTACAATAATTTTGTTGGGGAGGTATGCCCAAATAACTCCCTGCATATATGATTCTGAAACAAAAATGACTTTATTCTGGAATTATTATTTCCCCTCAGAAGCAGAGTAATTATTCTGGAATAAAATCACTTTTATTATGCAACTGAATATCGGCACTGGGGAGTTATTCCAGAATAGTTAAATTATACCAAAATAGCAATAACGGAAGTTATTACAGAATAGCTCTGCTGGTTAATTTCCCCCATGTAGTGCAGGCCAAAGGTTGAGTTACACAAGAATGTATTATACATAATTATGTGATCGATTGCTCCCATTTAAGACAATTCCTCATACTCATCCTCCTCCAAAAAATAAAATCCCAGTTAATTAAGCCCTACAGCTAAGAAAGCTTTGATTAAAAAAAAAAAAAAAAAGAAAAAAGAAAAAAAAAAGAATAAGTTCCAGAGCAGGACATTAAATTATTCTAGCAAATCCCATCCAAATTAGAAGGAATATCTACAGTTGGCACTAATCTGTTTAGTGTCTCATACATGTGTCAAACATATCAGGTTGTCCTACTTCCATTCACAGTGACAGCTGTCATTGTACTCTGGAGACAAAAAAACTCTTGTGTCTGTTCTTACTAAGCTATGGTTGTTTCAATAGTTTTATTTCACTTTGTGTCCTGCAAAGTGTGAAAAATCAGGGAACATCATGTGAATCTGCCTTTCTGAAACAAGCTTGGTGCCTCATCTAGCTAATGAGAAACAGGGGTGGGAGAAAAGAGGGAACTGCCAGCACTTAAGAACAGGTACTTAGAGGTAATTAAATGGAATAAACTGAAGGTCTGTAGATATGACAGATCTCAGCTTTGTAGGGAGGCAACATAATAAGGATAGGCTTGTGGGGTTTTGTCAAGCCTCTGCCTAAGACTTTTGTTTTCCTTTCAGTCATAGGAGCTGAATAGTTGGGTGAAGTCCAGGATTTGGACTTCATAAAAACTAAGGCTGCTCCGCAGAGTAAGAGCTATGGACAGAGTTTTAAAATAAGAAACATCCACTTGCACTCCAAGGGTTTACTCCATTTTGCTGATGTGTACACCAGCTGTAGCTTAGCCCCACTGACTCCCCAGGGGTGTTAAATGAGCAGCACCGTCAGGGGCACAGTCCCATTCTGTAGAGCTCTGGCATGGCTCTGGAAGCCTCTGAAATATTTACGTTAGCTAAATAGAAAAACAACTCAGAGAAAAGGTGTGTGAGAGGACAGGTGAGGGGAAGATTGGTTGCATCTCAGTGCACTACACTGGAAAAAAGCCTTGCTGCAAGGGGCTGCTCCTGGGTCTGAGATCTAGGTGTTTTGACTGGCGTGTCTAGGTGTCTTCCCTGCTCATGCTCTGACATGGAAACACCCCTTCCCATGCCAGGTAGTGTAATCCTTGCAGACTATCTGGCTTTAAGCCCTTCTTTTATTTGCTGGCAACCCACTTGCAGTATGCTAATGTTTTGTTAACACGGAGTCTTTGCTGGCTGTCATTATTTTTAGTGGGAATTAGCACTATGAAGGAATGAACTCTCACTTTCAAGAGACAGACATTGCATACCCACAGACATGATACATGTTTTATTTTGGAAGTCATATTCTCATCTGCTCCCAGGTGTTTTTCAAGTAATTGGATTAATCCTGCAAGACCCGAGAAACCGGGACTTTCATGATGCCTGTGACCAGCTGTGTGTTTAACAAATGAACCCTGGAAAGGTGCTTTGTGGTTTGGAGGGCTCTGATTTTCAATGGTGAATTGAGTGCCCCTGTGTGCTGCATTGTAAAATTTCAGAATAGCTAAGAAAAAGAGTAGAAAAAGCTAATCATATTTGTCATCTACAGTTCTCAAGACATGCTTTTGCCCAGTTAGCAGGATATATAATTTTCTAGCTTTCGGATGCTTGACTTCAACTCTGTAGCCTGTCAGCCTGAGGAAACAAGACTTCAGTGATCATGCTGTCTACCCGTGTCTATTTGTCTATCATCCTCTGATAACTTTCATACACTTTGGCTGATGTCAATGAAATGTGACTGAGGAAGCCAAAGTCTCCAGTAGAGTGGTGCTCTTATGACTTCTCTGGAAGTAGGTGCTCATTGAAGGAGACAGACCCCATATGACCGCAGTGTTAGCTGAACTGCTAGAGAATGTAAGGAGAAGGAAGAGGTACTACATGTGTGAGAAATGCCTTAGAGGTGTGCTTATTTCAGCCAAGAAAATCAGTTATGATACACAGACATACAGAAAGCTATATTTCGCCTATTTATTTTCTGTTTAATTTCTCTACACCTTTAGTCTGCCTTTTTTTTTTTTTAATAAAGGCAACAAAAATGAATTTTGTTATCAACAACACGATGTATCATGTTGTTGCTGGGATGACCACTACTTTTGCCAAAGCAAGAGTCTAGGAAGGCCTTCAAGGCTATAGGAACACATGTGCAATGCAGTGGCTTCCAGGATGAGCTGGTCTATCAATATGTGTTACCATTAAAAAAAGCGTGCTAAGTGTTGTGGTTTTCAGGAAATTTTTGAAAGGTTAAGATCAAGTGAGTCAAGTGAGATCTTCAAGAAATTAATCACATTATCTGGCACCAAAGTGAAGTGCACCAATTATTCTAAATGGGACCTATTTCCCTTTGGAAATCTTGCCTAGCCAGAAGCCTGATAAATGGACAACTCTGCTCCATAGTATATGTTAAATTTCACTTCAGTTTTTATCCTCTTTATATTTGTCTCACCAACTCTGTGTGTGCAAAATGTTGGGTATGAACATTCCTTTTGCCATGCTTCCTCCCAGAAAGTCAAGCAAATTGCACATGGGTGTTCCCAGCAATGTTCTAGCATAACATTTATTGAAAACAGATGACCTGTGTTACAACTTAGTCCATTATTTCTCATATAGTTCATCAGGATGATGGTAACATCTGTGGAAAACTGTGAAAAACAACCACTGTTTGGCTTTTCCAATAATCTGAACTAAGGAATTTTCGTGGTACCTATGTGCTCTGAACAAGGAACAAAGACTGTATTTCATCATCAGAACATTGTTTCTTCATTTTAAGACTTTGAAACAATTGTATTACAGAGTTTACAATTCTATTCTCATATTAAAAGATTGGATATTTAATGTGGATACACCGACTTCAGCTTATTAAGTGTCCTTGCTATATATCTCTACCACTATTGGGTGGTGAAGGAGCAATAATAGGTAGGAACCCATACTACTGCAGTCTTATGTTAACTGACCACCAGATTAAAAAACAGCAGAGTAACAGGTAATACAAGTCAGATGAAGTAAGTGGCTTCCAGCTCATGACCTTGCTGGCTAGCCTTCCCATCACAAGAGAAAGGGGATTCCTGTAACCACCTGCGGTGGTTCTCCAGTCTCTACTCCCCATCTCCTTTGTGCTCTCAGACACTTTTTCTGCATTTTTTGCTTTTAAATTACAACATAGTTGACACTGAATAAATGCCATTTTATGAAATAATTAAATATTTACCTTAATTTAAATCAATTAAATAGTACATATACTATCTATATGTAAAAGTCCTTGTCATGGAAGAATTCAAGTGAGTCTTTTTTGTTTCATTTGAAACTCGAAGTCTGGGATGCCTTGTCCCTTATTTGCCACAATGTCGTTCATGCCTTTGTTTTACATGGTCTTACATCTCTAGTTTTACTGTATCCTATCCACAGTAATTGAGGGTCTGAATTGTCACCTCTCTGTACTGACGCAGAACAGGTAACAAAGAGAAAATGCTGTATGTGATCTGCTAGTTTAAGCAAAGTGGGAGTCTATGTACACAGTATAGCATTACTGATGCTATAGTGTTACTGATGCTATAGTCAGGCTGAAAAAATTTAATGTTTCACTACCTGGTCCCTGGTATTGGGTTTCTTTCAGCTCTGGGATAACAATGAAGTTCCTTTACCATTTTATACCTACCTAACACACTGATGCCAAATCTGCTATGATAACTTGGGTTACCATCTTACTCTAAAACCTGCCTTTGACAAGTGACACAGCAGTGTTCATAAATTCAAAGGCTTTTAGATTGCATGCTGTGCTACAATCTTTTAATATGATCTCTAGCACAAAATAGTCCATAATATTCATATGTTTTCTCCTTGGACTATGCCTTTGCAAGGACTGAGCAACAGCCAGGAAAACAAAAAAAGATGCTGTATGCTAGCTATTCTTCTCATACTGACTCAATTACTTTTCTACCCATAAGCCATAAGTCTGAGGACATTTGGTTTCTGCCATTTAATAGCTTCTCAGTTAGCAAAAACAGATTTAAGGACAGCACTCTTCTCAGGACAGATGTTGATGGATACTAGCACTGTAAATGTCAAACAGAAGATAAATTTTCTTTTTGGGGTCATTTGCTATTGTATTGTACAATGTGACTGCTTATCTGGGGTTGCAGAGGTTATTGGCTTCAGGGAAGGCTGAGAATGTCATTAGTGTACTGTGCCCTGAGATAACCTGCAGCATATCATTAAACCATCTAATGACTGTATGGCCCATTGACCTCCATCACTCATTTGCTAACAATGTTTGTTATTTACAGGCACTAGGGAAATTACTGTTGAGTTATTACTCACCCTTCTCTTGCTGCTGCCATCACAATACTTGGTGATATCCAACAGGAAAATTTAGAAAGCCAATAAATTGGCTTTAATGATATGATCTGGTGTGCATATGAAATAAGTCTGTGGGTGTGTTTACTGAGTCCCCCCTGTCATCATCCCTTCCTCTCTCAATATTCTAGTATATTGCTCTCGTCCTCAAATAATATTTTCACTTAGCCATGTCTTGCCATCCATGTCAGCTTTGGGTTCCACTAGCTGCACTTTTCTTCCAAAAGCATATTATGCAACAATCTGGAATGGAAATGAATCCAGTGATGGAAGAAGTTGAATAAATAATTGGCACCTGTACTGAAAACGTCGCTTTACCTCAAGACTGTTAAAATAGAGCAATTGGAATTCTTAAATTACTAACTTTTTCTGCTGATGTGAAGTATTTACTGCCCCTCTTATTAAAATACTGTTTCCATTAAACTGAGTATTTTCAAAGGCACTTAAGGCTATTAGGCAGTTAAACTTTACTGGAACTGAAAGGTATTGGCTTTGATTTTTGTTTGTTTGTGGGGTTTCCCACAAACCAGCAGGTCGAGGGAGGTGATCCTGCCCCTCTACTCTGCTCTTGTGAGACCCCACCTAGAGTACTGCATCCAGCTCTGGAGGCCCCAGTACAAGAGAGACATGGAGCTGTTGGAGCGAGTCCAGAGGAGGGCCACGAAGCTGATTGGAGGGATGGAGCACCTCTCCTGTGAGGACAGGCTGAGAGAGCTGGGATTGTTCAGCCTGGAGAAAAGGCGGCTCTGGGGAGATCTAATTGCGGCTTACCAGTACCTGAAGGGGGCCTACAGGAAAGCTGGAGAGGGACTGTTTATCAGGGAGTGTAGTGACAGGACGAGGGGTAATGGGTTTAAGCTGAAGGAGGGTCGATTTAGGTTAGATGTTAGAAAGAAATTCTTTACTGTTAGAGTGGTGAGGCACTGGAACAGGTTGCCCAGAGAGGTTGTGGATGCCCCCTCCCTGGAAGTGTTTAAGACCAGGTTGGATGAGGCTTTGGGCAACATGGTCTAGTGGAGGGTGTCCCTGCCCGCAGCAGTGGGGTTGGAAGTAGATGATCTTTGAGGTCCCTTCCAACCCAAACCATTCTATGATTCTATGATTCTATGATTCTACGATTTTTGGAGCAGGGGTGCATATCAAGAAAGTGAAGTTAGCATAGTTGCTCATTTAAACAATTTTGCAGTTAAAATGCAATAAAAAAAATTGGTTGTGTTTTCAGCAAATATTAAGTTTTCCTTGTAGTTAAAGGTCTATTCAGTAAGCTAAATTAACCTACTGTTTATCTCAATTATGAGCAATTGAACTTTCCTTTGAGGTAAATCAAGGCTAAAGAAGAACATGAAATACATACAGAGTAATATTCCAATCACGTGCTTGCTTGAAACCTCACAGAAAGGGGTACAGACTTCACTGCCTTCAGTGAATTATTACAGTACAGAACAAGGCATTGTGCACTGCTAGAATTAATTAGCATTGCTGGCTCCATTCGAGGGTGACCAGATGTCCACAGCCAAAGCAGGACGCCTATCTCTGGCTGCCAGGATTTCAAAACTGATAGGACAACAATGTGCAAATAAAGCCAAATTATGTTGGTACTGCAAAAATTGCTTCAGCTTTCGGGATTTTCCTGTGCAAGTGGGAGTAGTAACATAAACAAGGGTGCCTGAATGGCTTCAGTGGTGTTTGGGCTTGAGACAGTTTGATACTGTTACCAAACCTACTCCTTTCTGAAGCAGGAGTAAGTATGCTGGATTTTTCAAAGTCCCACTCACTATCACTTCATCACTTCAATTCACCATCCATAAAGTGGGGTTAATAAATAATAATATTGTAAGATAACAGTGTGAAATACACAGGAATATATGTCTGGGATACAGGTTCAGCAAGAATATATAATCAGGCCAGTTAAGGACATTCTGGGCATCAGCTCAAACCAGTCTATAGAGTACCACATTTTAAGGATGGTATTAACAAGATATGGTATTAAGAGACCAAACAGCATTTTACAAAGCTGAATAAAGTTGCAACCAAACAGAAGGTCAGTTATTGCAGTCTAATAATGCAGTTGATCACAATCTAGGATACACCAACGGCTGGGAAAAGCTTAGCATGAAGATGCACAAATGAATTACCACAGCTTAATGACATATTGTGCATTAGCTGAGCTACAGAAACTGACTATGGCAGCATCCTTTGCCACCAATGAATGCTATCTAAAATGCATTAATCTAAAACACAGTGACCTTGCTACGCTGCAGTAATTCCACTCAATTTTGTGTCACAACCCTAAAAACTTTTCACTAGGTTTCTTTTAATCCAATGTGGATTTAGTCACTGACTTCAAAACTCTGGATATCCAACACAGGGAATTCAGTGGAGACACTCAATTTAATGTTGCCTTTGTTAAATTCCAGAGTGAAGGTCTTCACATCCAAATCTCCAAACTCATGAAGAAATACTGACCCAACACAAGTCCCTTTATTTTCTTTCAGTATGGTCAGTTATTTAATACAAAAGCTCTAAGTTTCTCTATATTTTACTATTGATTTTCTTCAAGTTTATAACATGATGCACTAGTACCAAGTTCCTCTGAAATAGTTATGCAGTGAAACTGTCACCATACCCCTCCATAAAGTAAAGCTACTGGTTTTTAAAGCAGGAAATATTCTGATAATCACTCCAGCCTGCTTCCAAGTACAAGCCTGAGAAGAGGACCCAACACAGATCTTTTAGGACTTGCAAGTTTATCACGTAGATTTCAAATGACACAGAAATCATAGCCCCTGCCAAGTCATTTAAATCGTTAACTTTCCTCCCTGTATAAAGAGCTACTTTTAATCTGGGATAGTCTTGCTTTAGCTGTCAGACATAGGAGTTCATTATGACTCCTCCTGATCTGTTAATAAACCACCTATTCAGATCTCTTTATGCTTCTAAGTGTGAAACTGTAAACTCTCATTTTGAATGGAACACTGGCTGCTTTCTCTGTTATCTTTTGCTTCTGTGGTCAATGAAATTTTACCAAGAGTTGACATGTAATTAACATGAAGAATAATGGAGTAAATGACTCTCATCAAAGCAGAAGCCCAGTGAAGCAGTGAGATGGTAACAGCACAGGGTAAGCCCTTGCCTGCAAGGGACCAGGTAACAGCACAAGAATTTCCTTGTAAACAGCTGTTTGCGTAGCATCTTAAAAATGTAATGGCAAAGAAGTGATAAGGGGCATCAATCTTCTGGGAAGGAGAGCAGTTGTTGCAAGTGGATCTGACTTAAGTAGTGAACAAGATAGGAAGTGGGCTGCTTGGGAAGAAGAGCTCACATGGTGCAAAGAAGCAGCTATGTCAAAGTGAATAATGCTAGGCTCCTTCAAAAATCCTCAACTATTTTCAAAGAATGGCCAGGCACGATGAAGAAACTGAGTTAGGGAAATAGGACAGCACTGTATATATCTTAAACTATCAGATTTCAGATCAACCATGTATAGAATCACTTATATGGGTTTTGTGCCTGTTTGTTTTTAACTACCAGATGTCCTTGGAGGATCAATTTATAAATTTGGAGAACCTGCAAGATTTGGGAGCGGAGAAAGGTGTGCTTAAGTTACTAGACAATCAGGGAGCAATAGCCCTAGGCTTGTGGGACAGCATTAAAATATAATCTTGTGTCTACCAGGAAATAAGAGGGTGTAGGGATCATAAAGGATATGGAAGGGAAAGATGGCATTGTAGTGTTCTCAGATCAAAGGAAGTAATGGGACTGGCTTCCTGGAATTTGAACACATCAGCCTGGTAAGCTTTTAGGTAGGAAAGGCTCACCCAAAGCTATATGACAGAAATCACTTGCAAACTGTGATAAAACTACTTGCCTTTCTCTCAGCTTAACCAAAGAGGATAACAAGTGTGAGGCTGACCAGTCCGGAGCCCAGTGAGGGATCAAAATCAAAGTGGAAAATATGTGAGAACAAATGATCATCTTTTAGTTGGGATTTTATCTCTTTTGGATGCTAGCCCCTCCGGATTCCATCATTAAAGGCACAACAGTCTGCTTTTCAATGGTGCTTACATGTAATAATTGGTGTGGTGCTGATATTAACTATGTTGGATACTGCACTTCTCTTTTTGGTATTCTTCAGTACTTTACTGCTTTCTTGGCAGTCTACAGAGGTGATAACTGTGTGTAGAGTGGGTTTGCTGAGGGTTTTGTTTTTTAAAAACTTAGAAGCTATTGTGTATTTCTGTCACAGTTTTTATTATGTTCCAGTGATGGTTTGACAATTTTTATTTTTAAATTGACAGTTCCGATAATGATGTACTATTCAGGAAATCTGTAAATCTTCTGGTGGATAAATCCTCTGTATATTTTTGTTTAATGTATTTGGCAGCATTATAATGGATTTAAAATTACATTTATTGTGCGTGTTACTGTGTGACAAGGGATGGATTTCAACCACTCATTTCCCAGGAAACACAGCATTATTACTTGATGCAGAAATACTGCTTTTACATATAGGCTACTTATCACAATTTAAACTTGCCCTCTGACAGTGATTCACATAAGCATTGCGTGTTCTGTGGTCAAACTGGAAAGCTCAGCAACCACTGAGTATTATCAGTCTCTCATGCTTCAAGGGAAAATGTACGGATTATGATTACATTAAAGCTACTGTTCCTGTTTCCTGCTGTACCACCTTAGTATTATCCAGTCCAAGAGCATCTTCCACTGTGACCCACATGGAGCCTCTCTGTCTGATGATGTCTACTCTTCACATGCATCTCACTGCAGCAGGAGAGGAGGGAAATGGGAGGAGAAGGGCAGGACACCCAGTATCTTTCTGCTCTTGGGCATGTCAAGGGAAGATTTTTTTTTTTATGAGCCCTAATCACTCTGATTTGTTATTCAGATCTGGTTTTGCATCTGAAAGTGTACCATATCTTAACCTCCTCCAGCAGACTTGGCAAACAAGCCAATTTCACAGGCATATGTCATGGGAAAGGCAATGCTGTTACCAACCACAGAATGGTGCAGGAGCCCTTTCCATCAGGTTCCCATTCAGGTCTCTTAGAAATTATTCTCCATCTGGATGTAACACCCTTTTTCATACTGAAAGACTACTGTGAGAGTCTTTGAATACACTGTCCAGGGATAGCCCACAGGACATTTGATGAGCTTTCATAAGTTAATCATGAATCATGATTGCTTCAACCCACGCTTAACTATTACTGGCAGAGTTCCTCTTAACAGCAGCTACACTTAATGGTATTTTGGTGCTTTTCTAGCTTCCCACCAAACTGCACTGTCATCAGGGAGACTTACAGTCCTTAAACAGACCCTCTTATCAAATGAATGCTCCTAACTTCGTTACCACAACAAATGCATTCACTTCACACAGCTTCTTCATAAGTTACATTCTGTCAGATTGCTGGTTTGTCAGCTAATTAGCCAGCACGGGCTAGTCAACAGGCATTAGATGGGCTTCCACGCTTTTCCCCCTCTTCTCCCTCTTCACCCACCACACATCTAAGAGGCACTGCCTGCATATAACCATGGATACTATTAACATGTGTGGTGGCACATGTTAAACTCAGGGCACAACTTCCTCTCTCCTCTCTACCCGTAGTTCTCCCATGGCTCCCACTGGCCTGGGGACACCAACTGATGAATGTTCCCCCTGATTCCCGTCCTTTTTGTTCCGTACAAAAAAAAAAAAAAAAACAAACCAGAAACCTACAAAAAAAACCACAGAACAAGTGAATGAAACATTTTCATTCCAAAATGATCCAGAAGGAGCATGGGAAATAGCAACATTACAATTCAATCAGAAGAATTTATTTTGGCTTTGATGTTTTTCCCCTGTGATTTAGTTCTGCCTTTCCTCAGTATTCCTTTATTTAGTGTGTGGGTGCGAGGGCAAGAACACAGAGAAAACTGATTTTTCCCCTTCTTTCTTCTTTTACTCCCCCAGTGAAACTTGCAGAACAGTTTCTTTAAAAAAAAAAAAAAAAGACAGAGAAAAGGACAAAATCCCTTCACTCTCTAGCTTGAGAAACTCAGGTGTTGGCCTGTTTTTACTCTAGTGAGATAAAGTGTTGTTACTGCTGAACAGCGACTTTTTCTCTAGAATAGTACTCTCTGATGTGGACATTATATCAGCACAACTAAAATAGAATCAGTTTTGTTTTTTCCTTAACTTGCAGTAGCTATAGCTGCCAACTTTTCTATGCAAACAAGCCATCCTAATGTCATACCTGGATTGTGGTTTTGCAGAAACCTTTGAGACAGCTGTCTGTGCCTGTTAGTTTCAAAGCATTTCTGTGACTGCCTAGCTAAACATACAGTGGGGTGATTAATGTAGTCTAATCTGGACATAGTTCACCATCGCCAACTGTGTTGGGTTTGCGTGGCAAGGTTTTGGTAGCCGCAGGGGGGGCTACAGGGGTGGCTTCTGTGAGAAGTTGCTAGAAGCTTCCCCTGTGTCTGATAGAGCCAATGCCAGCCGGCTCCAAGACGGACCCGCCGCTGGCCAAGGACAAGCCAATCAGCGCCTCTGTGATAACATATTTAAGAAGGGAAAAAAAAAAGTTAGAGAGATCTTTTCAAGCTGGAAAGAGGAGTGAGAAGATGTAAGAAACTCTGCAGACACCAAGGTCAGTGCAGAAGGAGGGGGAGGAGGTGCTCCAGGCGCCGGAGCAGAGATCCCCCTGCAGCCTGTGGTGAAGACCATGGTGAAGCAGGCTGTCCCCCTGCAGCCCATGGAGGAAGGATGAGGGGGTGTAGAGATTCCACCTGCAGCCCATGGAGGACCCCACGCCAGAGCAGGTGGAGGCACCTGAAGGAGGCTGTGACCCCATGGGAAGCCCATGCTGGAGCAAGTTCCTGGCAGGACCTGTGGACCCGTGCAGAGGGGAGCCCACGCCAGGGCAGGTTTGCTGGCAGGACTTGTGACCCCGTGGGGGACCCCACGCTGGAGCAGTTTGCTCCTGAAGGTCTGCACCCCGTGAGAGGGACTCCATGCTGGAGCAGGGGAACGATGAGAGGAGTCCTCCCCCTGAGGATGAAGGAGCGGCAGAAACAACGTGAGATGAACTGACCGTAACCTGCATTCCCGTCCCCCTGTGCCGCTGAGGGGGGCGGAGGTTGGACCCGGGAGTGAAGTCGAGCCCGGGAAGTTGGGAGGGGTGGGGGGAGGTGTTTTAAGAGTTGATTTTATTTTTCTCATTCCTCTATTCTGTTTTGCCTAGTAACAAATTAGATGAATTCCCTCTCTAAGTTCGGTCTGTTTTGCTCGTGACCATAATTAGTGAGTGATCTCTCCCTGTCCTTATCTCAACCCATAAGTGTTTCATTATGCCTTTTCTCCCCTGTTTGGTGAATGAGGGGAGTGATAGAGTGGCTCTGGTGGGCACCTGTCCTCCAGCCAGGGTCAACCCACCACACCAACAAAGACAGGAAGTTACGCAGTCTGAAAGACTTCTACCCTGTAAATGCTGAACCAGAGACCCTACTGAATGTGAACTAGTGTGATTAATTTCAATGCACTAGTGAAATCTCCATTTGTAATGTCAGGAAACCTCCTGCCTGCCTTGGATGGAGGTAGTACTGCCCAGATGTTCCCAGTTTTATCTGCTCTTCC
Organism: Grus americana; assembly: GCF_028858705.1. NCBI lineage: Eukaryota > Metazoa > Chordata > Aves > Gruiformes > Gruidae > Grus > Grus americana. The sequence goes on from NC_072855.1 coordinate 61,624,825, forward strand.
TTTTTCAGAATTTTCTTTACTATCTTTTCTAGATCTGATGATAAAAACTTACTAGCAAGCTGTTAATGTGAAGGAAGGTAGAATATACATCCTCTGTTTTTTCCAGGGACTGGGGCTCATTATGAACCATCTAGTTTCAATGTACTTTTTGTCTCATTTTTTTGTCTACAGCTCATTTGCTCTTTTTTAAAAAAAATTGTTTATATTTCACTTCAGAATTCACACTAGCAATCACCATTTCCTGGGCGGAAGTTAGCAGAGGATATGTTATAAACTAAATCAAAACTCATATAGAAGCTTCATGCATGGTAAAATTCACTAGAATATAATCATTAAATCATCCATGAAGCTATGGAAACATTTTAAAAAACGTTAACTTTGATGTCATTCATTGGGACTTTAAAGACAGTAATTAGCATTTTTTCTCCTTTGACAACATGACTGATACTCTCTCATCTTGCCTGAGAATCTTCTCTCAAAACCACAACAAAATATTATGAAGAAATAACAAGAAATTAAGTGTGGGTGAGTAATATCAACTATGCCAAGTCTTGTAATATAATTTCTCTCTCCTATCAGCAACTGTTCACACAAGTCACATTTAGGAAGGTCACGATCATGTGATCTGTTCCACTGAACACAAATCTTTGACTTTCTTCTGCATGCTACTCATGAATTCCTTCACCTTAGTCTAGGGCTGTGAGCACTTGTTCTCTTCTAGACCACCCATTCCATTGCTGGAGGTTACCGTCCTTCCTGGTTTCCTAAGGGAAGAGCAGACCTAAACAGCTGGGGGATCTAAATCTTTCCTCTGGTATGGATGGAAAGAGAAGTTTATTCCTAGCAGGAGCCTCCCAATGTTCAAATCTATCTCCCTTCCCAAGAAAAGTTTTTGCCTTTGTCTTACGAATGAGAGTAGTCTCAAAATTGGGGAAGGCCATTATCTAATGAGATCAGAAGAAAACGCTTTCACCTATGCTTGTAACCTTCAATTCAGTCTCCCACTAGTTATTTTTAAGGTGTGTGTCCTCATGACCTGAGGCAATCCATAAACTGTACATTACTAAAAGCTTTGAAATGGCTAGAGATAACAGACTTTCCTGTAACAAGAACAGACTGAAAAATGATTTCCAATAACTTTTATAAGTTCCTGTATTATTATTTGATTATTCCATTTCCTCTGTAATTGCACAGCTGTAAGACAGCACTGCAATTGTAACTGTTTGGCACCTTAAAGCAGGCATTTCTCATCTGTATGGAGAACTAGGTTCATTTTGCTTAACATGATTAGTCTAAAATGTTAAGCATCTTATCTGAACTATTCCCCTCTGTTGTTCCCTTTACAGACTAGAAAAAACAATCCATCATACCTCAGTAGGCTGAACTGCCTATGTGATTTTTGCAATTCCTTCAATAAGTGTCCAAAGAGTGTCTTCTGAGACGAAACACCAGTTTTCAGATGATGAAACTTAGATGAGAAGAATCCTACCCTAAAGGAACAAAAATTGCATTAAGAATCTTCCAAAGTATTTTTTTAAACTGTTATTTTTAAATGGTATTACTCACTTTTGTGAAGTAAACAGAGAAATTACTTGATAGTGTTTTATAAAAATCTAGATTTATATGAAGACAGCCTTCAGTCATATTATGTATTATTCTAAAACTGGTGAGATCTTTGAAAAAGCTCTTGGTTGCCTTCCTAATTCTTCTCTTTGCTGCTGTTTAAAATAGTGGTGAAAAATGCACTCACTCTAACTTGGACAAAGACAGTCCAACCTAATTCTATGCTTTCTTTCCAAGTAGCCTGATCCAAAAATACACTGAGGTCATTGATTTTTAAATTTTTTTTGGCCTCCAATGAAAACATAAAGCAGCTCATTTTGTAGCTTCAGGCCATTTGCTGGTACCAGGCACAAGTGTTATTCACCCACTCCATGAGTAGAAATCCAGCTAAAAAGGCAGCCAAGTATTTTGGTCCAATTTTTCATGGTCTTCATCATAATGAAAGAAGGGAACAAAATCCACTTATTAAAACTGGCCCATCTCCATTTAATTTCATACATTACACAATTAATTTCATACATTCCTAAATTCATACTTTTGCTAGCAATGGTTCCAGAATTTATTTAAACGAGCAGGGATAAGATTTATCCTTATCCACAGTGACTAACTTGTGGATGGACACCAGTTTATAATGTACTTTTAGAATATTTTGCTTTTAAAATATCCTTAAATATATTAACATTGAACTCTTACTGTATCATCCTCTTCCTGGACTACAACAGCACATTCAACATGACTAATCCGTTCCTAACTCAGTTCTGTATTACTCAGTGAAACACATCCAATTAGAACAGTCAGTGACACATATAAAATAAGTTAAAAGACAAAAAAAATCACGCTTCCTCCTCTAAGATTAGCCATATGAGAAATGGATTAATAAATAAAACCCAATTAGTGACACAGTAAAACATTCAAAATACAATCCCTCAACATACCCAAGCTGAATGTTCAGATCTTGCTACAGATGAGTAGATGTACTGCTCTGGGATGGGTTTCAAAATGTGATTACAAATGTCAACCAGTGAGTCTGCATGTTCTAATATCTAAGCTTTTCACTGTTTCTCGCTCTACCTGTCTCTCTCCTTATTTTATTTTTTTTTTTTTAACCTCTAAAGATCTTATTAAGTAAGGGGTTTGAGTTTTTGAACCCATCACTCTGGTCATGATGTTGAAATCCTAATGACCTCTGCTTGTCATCCAAGCAGACCCCTTGCAACAGCTAACTGTATGCTGAAGAAGAAACTTCTGCTTCCTTACATTGCCTTTTCTATAGATCTTGCATAGCTGAATCTCTTGCCTAACTTTATGCTTTCCCTAAACTCTCCGTTTCCCCATTACAGTGAGAGCCATGGGTCTGTTTCTTCCATAAACAAAATAAATATTCAGAGGTCTAATCCAAAACTTTGAAAACCATGTTTGAAAACCATAGCCTTGTAAGTGCATTTGTAAGTGTCTTCAGCTAGACATATTTAAATGTATGTGTGCTGTCAGTAGTTTTGAGACAAATTCTTTTATTTCTTCAACCTGAATTTATTTTTCAATTAGAGCTGGCCGGAGAATGAGAACTACATTCTGTGGCAGTTTTTGAAGCTTCCATATTTGTCCTTGTTCTTCATTAGAACAAACAGGCAAAGAAAGAGTCCACAGGTGTTTGGGAATGATGAACTTCAGGAAAACTTCTGTCTACACTCAAAGTGTAAGTAAATGCCCATACTCTGAAGATAGGATGCAAACCTCTCTATCAAGAAGAGAAATTAATGAAGAGGGATATATCTGAAAGTGTCACAATAGTTTGTGCAAAGCTTTCAGTATCATGTTCTTAGCATTTTTAGTATTTTTCCCAAAATCATTGAGATTTATATGTGGGAACTGGAACTATGACTTTTGTAAAGCTTTGAAAAATGGTTCAAATATTCTTTTATGAACACTTCTGTTTGATTTCACTGCATAAATAGAATAGACAATGCTATCTAGCATTGTCAAAAAGTCATATCGGCAGGATATTATTTTAGTGCTGTGTTTCTAAACTAAGCTACATGTCAGAGGCTGTTCAGACCTTGTTAATGATGACTGTAATTGCCATGATGAAGTTTGTGGCTATGTCCTTTGTAGGATGGCTTCCAAAAGAGGAGCAACAATTCCTTACTGACTTAGGAAACCACAAGCAAATATAATTGTGATGTACAGCCATTATTGCTGACTATCTGCATCAGTATCCTCTCCCTCCATGCCAGTGCTATCTTTATAATGAATTTCCCTCCTTTAAATCTCCAAAATATGCTCTGGTGAAATTTCACAACTGGACATTTGTCCAGAATTTTCAGATATTAAATCTGATTAGATTTAACTCAATCTGGTTAGAGCTGCAACAGCAACCTCAAGCCAGATAACATATCTGGACTGCACTTTTATTACTCTTGGACATGGCTGCAGGCATCTTGGTGAAGTTTTACAACTAGGTTGAGTTGTGCAGGTGCCTTCCAGGCCCCTGCTCACCCATCAGTGGAGGGTTAGAAAACTAGTAAATAGGACGTCCATATTGCTAAGGAACAGAAGATTATTTCATATATGTTCTCATTCCACATTATGATTGAAATGAGACCTTTCAACACTTTTCATCAAAGGCCCAGTAAAAGAGAGATGTCCACTTCTCTCTCCTCAGGGACTAGAAGGGGATTAGATCAGCCCTCTATTGTTTCTTCTGGTGGGAAGTATCATATCTTTGGGGGACTTTTTTTTTTAAAAATGGAAACAATTTTTCCTAAGTTTTGTTGTTGTTGTTGTTGTTGTTGCTTTTTACATATGTGTCCTAGATTTGACAAGCTATGGAGGTAGGCAGCCTTCTCTTACCTGGGATGATAATGCATTACTTCCTTTTCTTGTCTTCTTTTCACACACAAATATCTACAGAGCTAAGCCATTGTAAACAAGAGTGTAGTAGCAAGTGCCTTGAATAACCACTGAAGAGGAAAAATATACTCCTGAATAGATGTGCTGGCTGCCAGCACCAAGTCTCATTTTTCAGCTGTTCTTCAGGCTATTAAATTATCAACAGGTGTTCACTTAACAGGGAGAGTCATACGGTGTTGATGCTGCAGTGCTGATTCATTCTAACCCTGGGTGCACCAACAGGTATTCAAAGGGAGGTACTGTGTCAACAAGGCTGTGGAAAGCAACCTGCAATGTCTCTTTTCCTTCCAGACACTGCAGTGTTGTGCTCCCTGTTTTGCCTTCTCCCAGCAGGCCCACTTTAATGGCAGCTTAGCAGTTTTGTGCAGGTATTGGCATCCAGCTAAGAGACTGGTAGAAAGCCATCACTGAGAGGCTGGGTATTTGCCTTGGAGTTAGTCTAAAAATTTCAAAGGATCCATGTTTGGAGGCAGATTTCTTGAGGATTAAATGAACATGTTAGCATAACTCTGAGCTCAAGCTAAGAAATCTTATTTCATTTAAAGCAGGGAACTGAACCCCAGTTTCCCATTCTACAGACTAGTACCTAGTCTCAGGGTCATTTAAGTTTCTTTTGCATATAGCACTGAAAGCGCTATTAAATTCCTCATCACAAGCAATCTCCAAATGTGGATATATTTTGATTAGCAAAGTTATTACTTTCAGAATAGCTTTGATAAACAGATATAAAGAAAAAGGAACTGTCCAAAAATGCTTGTTACCAATACAAACCAACATCCAAAGAGTCTAATATCTTATATGAACATGTGAAAGAGTTGTATGAATCAGTGAAAAGTAAAAATACAGCTGGACCGCAAAACAGGCTCCTTCTGATGCTATATACCTGTGTAATAAGTTAAGCAATTCTACATCATAGAATCATAGAATGGTTTGGGTTGGAAGGGACCTTAAAGATCATCTACTTCCAACCCCCCTGCTGCGGGCAGGGACACCCTCCACTAGACCACGTTGCCCAAAGCCTCATCCAACCTGGTCTTAAACACTTCCAGGGAGGGGGCATCCACAACCTCTCTGGGCAACCTGTTCCAATACCTCACCACTCTAACAGTAAAGAATTTCTTTCTAACATCTAATCTCAATCGACCCTCCTTCAGCTTAAACCCATTACCCCTCGTCCTGTCACTACACTCCCTGATAAACAGTCCCTCTCCAGCTTTCCTGTAGGCCCCCTTCAGATACTGGTAAGCCGCAATTAGATCTCCCCAGAGCCGCCTTTTCTCCAGGCTGAACAATCCCAACTCTCTCAGCCTGTCCTCATAGGAGAGGTGCTCCATCCCTTCAATCAGCTTTGTGGCCCTCCTCTGGACTCGCTCCAACAGCTCCATGTCTCTCCTGTACTGGGGCCTCCAGAGCTGGATGCAGTACTCCAGGTGGGGTCTCATGAGAGCGGAGTAGAGGGGCAGGATCACCTCCCTCGACCTGCTGGTCACACTTCTTTGGATGCAGCCCAGGACACGGTTGGCTTTCTGGGCTGCAAGCGCAGACTGCGGGCTCATGTTGAGCTTCTCATCAACCAACACCCCCAAGTCCTTCTCCTCAGGGCCGCTTTCAATCCATTCCTCACCCAGCCTATAGCTATGCTTGGGATTATGCCGACCCACGTGCAGGACCTTGCACTTGGCCTTGTTGAACTTCATGCGGTTTGCACGGGCCCACCTCTCCAGCCTGTCAAGGTCCCTCTGGATGGCATCCCTTCCCTCCAGCATGTCAACTGTACCACGCAGCTCGGTGTCGTCGGCAAACTTGCTGAGGGTGCACTCGATCCCATTGTCCATGTCGCTGACAAAGATGTTGAACAGTGCCGGTCCCAGTACCGACCCCTGAGGAACGCCACTCATCACTGTTCTCCACTTGGACATTGAGCCATTGACCACAACTCTTTGAGTGCGACCATCCAGCCAATTCCTTATCCACCGAGTGTTCCATCCATCAAATCCATGTCTCTCCAATTTAGAGACAAGGATGTTGTGTGGGACAATGTCAAATGTCAAATGCCTTGCACGAGTCCAGGTAGATGACATCTGTTGCTCTTCCCTTGTCCACCAATGTTGTAACCCCATCATAGAAGGCCACCACATTTGTCAGGCATGATTTGCCCTTAGTGAAGCTGTGTTGGCTGTCACCTCCTTATTTTCCATGTGCCTGAGCATAGTTTCCAGGAGGGTCTGCTCCATGATCTTGCCAGGCATGGAGGTGAGACTGACTGGCCTGTAGTTCCCTGGGTCTTCCTTTCTACCCTTCCTAAAAATGGGAGTTATGTTCCCCCTCTTCCAGTTGGCGGGAACTTCACCAGACTGCCAGGACTTCTCAACTATGATGGAGAGTGGCCTGGCCACTTCATGCGCCAGTTCCCTCAAGACCCGTGGATGCATCTCATCAGGTCCCATGGACTTGTGCACCTTCAGGTTCCTTAGATATTCTTGAACCTGATCTCCTACAGTGGGTGGTTCTTCATTCTCCCAGTCCCTGCCTTTGCCTCCTGTGACCTGGGCAGTGTGGCTTGAGCACTTGCAGGTGAAGACTGAGGCAAAGAAGTTGTTGAGCAGGTAACCAGCTCACCCTTTTCATTCCGGAGGGGACCCACATTTTCCCTCATCCTCCTCTTATCACGGACATACCTATAGAAGCTTTTCTTGTTGTCCTTGACATCCCTGGCCAGACTAATTTCCATCAGGGCTTTGGCTTTCCTAACCTGATCCCTGGCTGCTCGGACAGTTTCTCTGTATTCCTCCCAGGCTACCTGCCCTTGCTTCCACCCTCTATAGGCTTCCTTTTTCTGTTTGACATTGCCCAGGAGCTCCTTGTTCATCCATGGGGGCCTCCTGGTGTTTTTGCTTGACTTCCTCTTTGTTGGGATGCATTGCTCCTGAGCTTGGAGGAAGTGACCCTTGAATATTAGCCAGCTTTCTTGGGCCCCTCTTCCTTCCAGGGCTTTGTTCCATGGTATTCTACCAAGCAGGTCCCTGAAGAGGCCAAAGTCTGCTCTCCTGAAGTCCAGGGTAGTGAGCTTGCTGAGTGCCCTCCTTGCTGCCCTGAGGATCTTGAATTCCACCATTTCGTGGTCACTGCAGCCAAGGCTACCCTTGAGCTTGACATCCCCTACCAGGCCCTCCTTACTGGTGAGAACAATGTCCAGCATGGCACCTCTCCTCATGGGCTCCTCTATCACTTGGAGGAGAAAGTTGTCATCAACACACTGCAGGAACTTCCTGGATTGCTTGTGCTTAGCTGCGTTGTCCCTCCAGCAGATGTCGGGGTGGCTGAAGTCCCCCGTAAGGACCAGGGCTTGTGAGCATGAGGCTGCTTCTATCTGCCTATAGAGGGCTTCATCTGCTCAGTCCCCCTGGTCAGGTGGCCTGTAGCAGACCCCCACTATGATGTCCCCTGCCCAAGCCCTCCCTTTAATCCTGACCCATAGGCTCTCATTCAGCTCCTCATCTGTCCCCAGGTGGAGCTCCATGCACTCCAGCTGGCCATTGAAGTAGAGGGCGATGCCCCCTCCTCATCTGCCCTGCCTGTCCTTCCTAAAGAGCCTGAACCCTTCCATTCCAACACTCCAGTCATAGGAGCTATCCCACCATGTCTCTGTAAAGCCAATAAGGTCATAGGCTTGCAGGCACACACACGTCTCCAGCTCCTCTTGTTTATTCCCCATGCTCCATGTGTTTGCGTAGAGGCATTTCAGCTGAGCCACCGATGAGGCTGACTTATTGGCTGGGGTGGCTGGAATTCTTTTGATGTATCTCCCCAGTGCTTCCCCATTGGTTCCCATTGCGTCTGGATCTGCATCATCTAATGGTCTCTTCTTGCTATAAGAAATAAACAGATCTGTGCTTAGGATGCTGTGCTGGTTTTGGCTGGGATAGAGTTTATTTTCTTCATAGTAGCTAGTATGGGGCTATGTTTTGGATTTGTGCTGAAAATACATTATTTGTATTCATAATATGGAGATGTTTTCGTTATTGCTCAGCAGTTCTTACACAGAGCCAAGGCCTTTTCTGCTTCTCACACCACCCTACCAGTGAGTAGACTGGGGGTGCACATGAAGTTGGGAGGGGACACAGCTGGGACAGCTAACCCCAACTGACCAAAGGGCTATTCCATACTATATGATGTCATGCTCAGCATATAAGGGACTGGGGGAAGAGGAAGGAAGAGGGGAGGACATTCAGAGTGATGCCATTTGTCTTCCCAAGTAACTGTTACGCGTGACAGAACCCTGCTTTCCTGGAGATGGCTGAACACCTGCCTGCCCATGGGAAGTGGTGAAAGAATTCCTTGTTTTGCTTTTCTTGGGTGTGCGGCTCCTGCTTTACCTATTAAACTGTCTTTATCTCAACCCATGAGTTTTCCCACTTTCACTATTCCAATTCCCTCCCTCATCCCACTGGCAGGGGCCGCAGGGGTGGGGAGTGAGTGAGCGGCTCTGTGGTGCTTGGTTGCTGGCTGGGGTTAAACCATGACAGATGCACTTTGAGAAAAAGATAGCATCATCCCATTACCGCCATGCTTTAGATGGAAGATGATTACAGAAGATGTGTTGCCTTCATGTTCAAAATCCAAGAAATTGATATGAGAAATTAGTCTTGTATGTAAGGTATACTTGGATATATGGATGGGGAGAAGGTTACTAAGCTTCAGAGAAAAAGTTTTTCAAAAAAGCCACTGGTGGCTATGCCAGAAATACAGCAGAGAAGCAGTGGCAGGGTGAGTACCAGCTTCTGGTGCTGAATCTGATGATTGGTCCATCCAGGCCTGCATTTCCCCTCAATAGCAGTTTTTAGTTGACATTTCAGAGGAAGCTAAGGCTAATGACCAGATACTCAAGACTATATCCCTTCTAAACCACTTTGTTGTCAATACAGTATAAAACCCTGAGCAGTTTCCATATCCACATCTTACCCTGAACACTTCTGAGTTCCTGATTCTAACAACACTTTCTAGCAATGAGATTCACAAGGGAATGTGTAGGGTAGGACAGTTTTCTCATAATCAGCTTTCAATTTTCCACTTTAGATTTCAATTCCTGCTTGTGAAGAAGAGTTGCTTCTCTTTACAGCTCATCTGGATACTGTGGATACCTTTATCATGGCAGGTCTTAAATTTTGCTTTTCTAAAATTAACAACTTGAATGTTTTGCTCACCTTAAAGAGATATTTCTTTACACTTAGTTAATTCCTAAGATCAGTTTTGATCTTTGGCATATAGTGCTTTGTGATCCCTTTGATTAAGAATCACCACTGGTGTAGCATTTTCAGAACAGGTTTCCTTAGTATCTTCGAATATTTTAGCTGTGTTTCTCTTGGGTACAATGAATACTCTTACTTTTTTTTTTTTTTTAGGTTTAAATATAAATATAAATTATTCCTCCTGCATACATTACTTTGTCAACATTAAATTTCACTTGCCATTCCATTTCCCATTCTCCTAGTTTGCTTACGTCTCTTTGAAACTGCTGATAAGGTCTGATTTAGACAGGGGAAGGTGAATTCCTTCTTTTTTTTCATATGACTGTTTATTACCTTTTTCAAATTTTACAGAAGTTCTGGTTCTTCATTCAAGTGAGATGAGTTGCATGTTAAGCAGTGATTTGATCTCTTCACTACAGATCTTGCTTCTTTGGAATTATAGCACTAACTGGGCAGAGAATGAGTTTTAGGTGAATTTCTAAGTAAATATATTAACATATTTATGAGATGAAGCTAATTTTAAATTGGATTGTTCTATAGCTATAGTATTAAGCATCAGAACTTTTTTAGCCAGGAAAAAATATTGTTATGCAGCTTCTTCAAATGTTGTATGTATTCAAAAACACTGAAAGCTCTAGAGTCAAAATGGGACAAAATCATAAATTTTCTAAATTTAATGTATCATTAAATCGTATTCTGATCTCAAGTCATAGTATCTATTATTCATTAATCATACTGCATTATTGTTGCATAGCTTCAGTAAAAGCAGTCAGTTTCTATGTTGTTGGTGTAGGGCATTTCCACACCTCAGCTTGCTTATTTTAAATTAAACCTTACTTCTGAATTTCCTGGATTTATAAGTTGGAGATAATTACAATGACTATCTGATGTTTCTTTGGTCTCTTCCTTAAATTGCTTCAGCGTGCTTTTAACCTTCCTGTTGCTTTAGCAAGATACTGTTAGAAAATTAACACATGTACTAAGTTAGGCTGACCCCTCTGTTAGCTCTCTGCCCCAAGGAAAACATTTATTTATTCCTGTCCTTCACTTCATGTCTCACAGCCAGCTCCCTGTGCCTGTGTTGTTCAGCCCACAAGCATGAAGACAGGATGACGGTGAGCGTAGTAGTAACCTGACACGACTGCTCTAATGTGCAATGCTGCTTTGACAGGGAAAACCACCAGAGAGCTGCATTGCTGCATAGCCACCTCCTGCAGAATTCTGCACGGTTGGTTTTGAGCTGCTGCTGGACTTCACCCTGGGCTGAGCTGCAGGGTGGGGAACGTTGGTGGGACGTGGAGTAGCTGTGGGCAGGGCTGGCACAGCTGGAGTGGCTGCTGCACGGCAGTTGGGGCAGGTGCGGCAGTTAGGGTAGGTGCAGCAGTGAAGGCAGGGGTGATGGTTATGGCAGGAGCAGCAGTTGAGGCAGGGGTAGAAGTACAGGCAGGGGTGGCAGTTGGGAGATGTGCTGCCTTTCGGGAAGGGACAGCATTTGGGACAGATCCTGGCGTTGGGGCAGAGGAAGCCATTGGGGCAGGTGCGGCAGTTGGGGTAGGTGCAGCAGAGTGCACAAGGGCAGTAGTTGGAACAGGGTCTGCTTTTGGGGCAGGGTTGGCACTTGGGGCAGGGGCAGCAGTTGGGGCAAGTGTGGCAGTTTGGTTAGGTGCAGCAGTTGGAGTAGGTGCCAGCAAGCTGGAGCAGGTGCTGCCATTGGGGCAGCAGTTGGGATTGGTGCTGCTGTTGGTACAGAGGAAGCAGTTGGGGCAGGTGCTGCAGTTGGGGTCAGGGCAGCAGTTAGGGTGGTACAGCAGTTGAGACAGGTAAAGCAGTTGGGGGAGGTGATGCTGTTGTTACAGGTGTGGCAGCTGGGACAGGTGTGGCAGTTGGGGCAGGTGTGGCAGTTGGGGCAGGTGCTGCCATTGGGGTAGGCGATGCCATTAGGGTAGGTGCAGTAGTTGTGGCAGGGGCCAGGGTCTGCCATTGGGGTAGGTGTGGCTGTTCGTCACGAGTGGCAAGTGGGGCTGGGGGGACAGTTTGGAGAGGTGCCTTTGTGGCAGGGGAAGCAGTTGAGGTAGGTGTGGCATCTGGGGTAGGGGCAGCAGTTGGGGCAGGTGCTGCTGTTGGGCCAGGAGCTGCCATTGAGGCAGCAGTTTAGGTAGGTGTGGTATTTGTGGTAGGGGCAATATTTGGGGCAGATGCTGCCATTGGGGTAGGTGTGGCTGTTGGGGCAGGGGCAGCAGTTGGGGCAGATGTGGCAGTTGTGGCCAGGGCTGCAGTTGGGGCAGGTGCTGGGGTTGGGGCAGCTTCTGCCATTGGGGCAGCAGTTGGGGTAGGTGCTGCCATTGGGGCAGGGTCAGCAGTTGGGGCAGGCGCTGCTGTTGGGGGTAGGTATGGATGTTGGGGCAGGTGCAGAGATTGGGGCAGGGACAGCAGTTGGGGAGGTATGGCAGTAGGGGCAGGTAAAACATTTTGGGCAGGTCCTGCTGTTGGGGTAGGTAATGCTGTTAGGGTAGGTGCAGCAGTTGGTGCAGGTGCGGCAGTTGGGCCAGGATCTGCTGCTGGTGTAGATGTGGCAGTTTGGGCAGGGGCTGCAGTTGTGGCGGGGGTGGCAGTTGGGTTAGGTGCACAGCTGGGAGAGGTGCTGCTGTTTGGGCAGGGTCTGCTGTTGGAGTAGGTGCGGCAGTTGGAGTAGGTGCAGCAGCTGGGGCAGGTGTGGCAGTTGGGGATTTTTAGCTGTTTAATTAGGGATATTTAGGATTTTCAGCTGTTAAAAATGCATTTTGAGGGGTCAGACCTCTACTTCAATGGGAATTTCCATGTTTTCAGATTGCTACACTGTTGATACAAGCAGGATTGTCAGTCTCTGGATAATTTTATCCAGCCTTTCCCTTTTAATAATATATTTACTACATGGGAAGTGTTTTTAACAGATTTCAGGACTGGAAAGGCTGCATGCAGGTGCCCACACGGTCATTGCACAGCTCTTTACAAAAACAGAGCCTTCTTGAGAGGCCTCCAGAAACTGAGGCTGCTATGGGTAACAGCATGGAGTAAACAGTTATTTAAAATGCCTCTAACGCACAGCACATTGTATGGCAGTGGTGACATAAACAGACACAAGGAGTACAACAGTCCTTCCATTTATCTTACTGTTTCCCCTATAGCAGCCTGTATTCAGCTACGTGCAACTTTGCCGTATTTTAATACTTTCAGCCAGCACTTCCTATTGCATTTTCCTAATTTTAAGGTCTCAACTAAAATGATTAATTAAATTAGGGAGCATTCATTCTTTGGCTTTTTTTGCTGTAAAGTCATAGCTGTTTCTGGAAAAACTGTTTTTTTGTCTCCGAAGGGAGCTTGTAGCATGGTTGTCTGGTCTCAGAGAGATGTGTTTCAGTATCCCTAGGCAAATTTTAAGTTGTGCCCAAGTTTAAAGTCACTGATAAATCATCCTTCGTGTGAGCTTACTACAGGCTTGCTTGTGTGCTGCACTGAAATTCCCGGAGGACTCTCACTGCTCTGAGCACGTGCTGGACACTCACAGGGGCAGTGCTCCAGGAACAGATAAAGGGGGGGTAAGAACCCCCACAAGTGTCCAACAGGGACCTTGACATTGCAGGGTTGACCAAAGCTTTCATGGCTACTCCTCCGCAGAGCTGCCAGGGGATGCTGTGGCAATGGATATGCAAAACTTTTCTGATTTGATTGTGGGGAGGGACAACAGGAGATGTAGAAATAAAGAAATAAGTTATATATCTCTCTTTTAATGGCTGAGCACAAAGAGGATGGTAGAAACATCTACTAACCCCTTGTGAGGCAATACATTTCCAAAAGGTGGTGATTTTTCCTCAAGTCTTCTAAAAAGCTTCAGAGCATCAGGTTGCTAAATTAAGTTTAGGAGCCAGCAAGCTGTTTTAGCAAACAGGTTGTTGCCATGTATTAGGCGCTGGACTGTACTGCTCATGTGTAAAATGAATCCCAGCGAGTTCTGGCATTTCTGAACTGCCTAATGCTCTGCTTGGCAATCTTTACTACATTAATATTTCTAACACAATTTTAAAAGTAAGTATAATGCTAATTATGCTGAACCAATGTGACACATTTTTACATTTATGGTTTAGAGCGTGTGTGTCTCTAAGAATGTGATGTAGTGATAAGCTGCAAGGCCAGACTAAGTATTGCACTTAATATTTCTCATTAAACTCTGCCCAGACTATTTCCCTCCCAGCAACTTTAACTGCAGTTCCTTTCTAATTGACACAATTTCTCTCCTTTCTCTCCCACCAAAGCTCATTGAGGCCCAGAATAGGCAAAATCCACTCCTTGCCTAGTAACAGAGTAAAAGTCCAAAATCCTAAATGAAGGGATTTCTGACTGGTGCTGGAAGTGTGTACCACACACCAGCACACTGCACGTGATTAACGTCCTGTCAGTGTCAAAGATATCACTCTTGGTATGCTCACACCATTACCTATTAGCAAGATGTCAAAAAGTTGGAGATGTCTAAAACATATTGGATACATATTTTCCTCTGACTGCAATGAATATATCCGAGCTGATAGTATCTAAGAAACTTGCTGATTAGGTAGAGTGGCACATAAAACCTATAATTTCCTGAAATTCTTTAAAATAGATAGTGTAAATAGATAGTATGTACAGAATTCGTAATGAAACTTGTGTGGAATAAGGAATTTGTGCACATGTGCTTGGAATGTTATGGCCACTTTGCCAGTGTCTGCCTCTTGGGAGTAGCATATGAATTGAAGTCTTTCTATCACATCACTTCATCGTATATTTTCTCTGCAAGTTTATATGTATGTATGTATTTATGCATCTGTATTTGTCCCTACGTACCTCCATCTGCACTGAAGATCTGAAGAAAAGAAGCATTCCTATTTGGCAAAGTTTTGAGGGAGTTCTCCTAGGTATCCTGCTCATCAGGAAAGAATAAAATGATAATATCTGTGCATAAAATCTGTCCACATCACCCCTCTCCCCTAGCTACCTGCATATCAGTTAACTGATGACTAGGTAACCATTTGTTACCTTAGCTAGTTTAATTTCGTTGTTAGGTAACTTAATAAATAACTACAAAAATGTGTGGGTGGCTCTGTGTAGCATCCATTAGCATAGCAGTAAACCCATAGCTATTTAAACAAAATGAAGTTAATGTGAAGCAATAAAAAGCTTTTCATTTGCTTTAGAAGATTTATGTCTAATTTTCTTTCAGTGGTTATGGAGCAAGAGGTGGAGGAGTCATCTACTCTTCATGAGAGTGTTGAGAGGTCTACTTGGTATAGGATAGCCTGCTGCATGGTAGAAAACCAGAGAAAAGTCCTGTATTACTGGAATTTGGTTGCAGGGTTTGATAGCTGCTGGAGAGAAATCAGTTGTTGAAAACAGTGCTTTGATTTTTTTTTTTTTTAACACATTTTTTCCAGGAAGTAACCACTGTGGTGAGTGCCTAACATATGCAATGCCTTCTAGCTATATGCACTTAACAGAGCTACCCTAATAAATATGGAATGGCAAGGTCACTATTCTCCTTTCCTGTGCTCCAGACTAGAACAACTGTTGCTGGGAATACTTGGTCAAGAAAGGCAGTAACTTTGTGATTATGATTCCATAAAACTATGTGATTAGAATTTTACTTAATGTAAAAGCCTATGCTCTGTGTGCAGTTTGACCATGAGGATGTGCTGCAGACACTTTGCATTCACTTTTCCACCCTTCCATTTTATCATTCATTCAGTCTTTCACCCTGCCCTCTTCCACACAGCTTCTTTTTCACCTCTTCAGTGCAAACTGTATTCTGTTCTGTTTTATCAGCAACTTCTGTCTAGTTACTCTTGTACTATTATTTGGGGGTTTGTTAACAGGAGTATGGAAATATACAAACTCAAATACAATGAATCATCATTAAAATCCTAGTAGTCATTAATACTGTCATGCTAAATTAACATACATTTTTAAGAACAAGCAGAAGATATTTAAGTAAGAACTACCATGATGTTTTCCTTTTGTCCTAAGCGTATCAGACAGTTGCTCCTTCCTGACCATGTTTCACTTTTCAGGGATGTTGTCTTTGGTTTTGGGATGCACTAGAAGTGCAATGTTATCAGGTCTGGAAAAGAAAATAGGTGAAAAGAGTTTCAGTTTAGGCATTCACCTTTCCAGTTAGAATCACTTCTTTTAAATCTCTTGCATGAAATAAGAAAAGTATATGAAAATAAAGGAAAGTTCAAATTATTGCTACGCCCAGCCTACTGGTAAACTATGAAAATCCCTACAGTATGTAACTCCTGAGATGAATGATATTATTGATGATGTTGGATAAAATTTCAATTCTAGATAGATCTGCAAGCTAGAATAGTTAAAAAAGGCAACATTAGAAGATAATCTTATTGCTGTTGCAGGAGTTACAAAACGTACAGGAAGCCAACTGTGATGTGCCTCTACTGACACCACTTGGGAAAGAAAGCTGCATTCACTTCCAACTTGGGAACTACATAGTTTACATGTATATTTGAAAAATTTACTTCATTTTCAGAAAAGACTGTGCATACAGGAACCTAAGGGAAGTTAAGAGAGTTAGGTACCTAGGACTCCACTCCAGTGTGAGGATTGATTCAAGCACTTACTGTCCATGGGTATTCAAACCCTGGCTCCCTATGCAGTCAATAGAGAGATGTAGTTACAACTTCTAAGTTTAGGGCCTATAATGGAAGACTGTAGCCTCTAGGCTGTTCTGGAAATCCTGGTCAGCATCTGTACCTTTCGATGCCATAACACCTTTGGTTTTCTGAGTCGTGTTGCAACAGATCGAGCATAACATTCCCAAAACTGCCAAAGCTTTGCTCCTTTAATGAATATATTGTTATCCTTTCAGTAATTGCTATGAGAAGGCAGTCGTGCAGTGTTACGGATGTGCATAGAAATACTTTATTTAAAATTAATAATTACTCATAGATGTTTAATAAATTGTTTTAAGTTCTAAGAAGTCAATAGGTTGCTTACAACTGTGTATAACATTACCCGTTGACATTTTCATAAACATCTATTACGCATGCTGCTCATGTTGGTAACATACCCTAAAATATCTACTAATCAACTATTAACCCTTCAAAAGCCTTTATGACTTTCTTCGCAATACAGAGTGAAACCAGAGAGTATAGTTGTCCTGTGAAAATGTATATGAACTAAAAATTGCAGTGAGCCATGGCGATAGGTATTGGTGTAAGCTCTTTCATCTGTTTTGAACATTTCTTTTGTCTCTTTTTTCAGTACTGATGAGTTTAAAGGCAACCTGTGTCAAGGAACATCATAATTAAAGAGACAAGGATATTTTCTAAAAACATTACTGCTTTTTCTTTTAAATGAAAAATTATTAATGAATCCATTGGTTTATTCATAATGGTAAAACAGAATCACAGAATCACAGAATGGTTGAAGTTGGAAGGGACCTCTGGAGGTCATCTGGTCCAAACCTCCTGCTTGAGCAGGCTGCCCAGGACCATGTCCAGACATGAATATCTCCAAAGAGGGAGACTCCACAACTTTTCTGGGCCACCTGTGCCAGTGCTGTCACCCCCACAGTGAACGAGTATTTTCTTATGTTCTGAGGGTGAAAAAACCCCACCTGTGCTTCAGTTTGTGCCCACTGCCTCTTGTCCTGTCACTGGGCACCACTGAAAAGAGCCTGGCTCCATCTTCTTTGCACCCTCCTGTCAGATATTTGTACATATTGGTGAGATCACCCTGAATATTCCCTTCTCCAGGCTGAACAGTCCTAGCTCTCTCAGGCTTTCCTCATGAGAGATGCTCCAGTCCTTTAATCATCTTTGTGGCTCTTTGCTGGACTGTCTCCAGTCTCTCTTCTGCTAGGGAGCCCAAAACTGGATGCAATACTCCAGGTGTGTCTTTACCAGTGCTGAGCAGATGGGTAAGGATCATATTGTACAGGGGAAGGAAAATATAGTGTTTTGGCTTTTTAATGCCAATTTCAACCTGGCAAAACTAAATAAATTTAAAAAGATGCCTATCTGTGGCCTTCGTCGGTAACATGGCCTTCAGCAATAACATCTACATGCCAAGCCTGAATTCATTATTTTAAAGAGTTTATTTCTCTCTTTATGCCTCCTTTCTTCTTTCATTCTATCTACAGCCTTTTTCTACTTCTGTAGAAGCTGACATCCCACAGCTTTTTTCTCTCTTTCTGCCCTCAGCTTTACAGATGCCTGGTGGCATATTGGTTGTTCTTTTCTTTCAAAACCTTCCCCTTTAGTATTGCTCCCCTATTATTCTCATTTTCTTCTAACTTGTCCCATGCTTGGCTGTGTTTCTCACTACAGTCCTCATTTTCTCGCCCACTGGAGTTTGTAGGATATAACCCGGGGCTTCTGTCTGAGCTTCTCAAAGAGAAGCAGTCAGCACTCAGCTAAAACAAGACCCAAGCTTCCTCCAGATTTTCTTTCAGCCTTTTAGAGAATCAGGCCATGCTATACATTTTTGCCACTAGTCTCTTCATGGACTGAGCCCATGTTCGTCTGATGGCTGGTTGAGCCTGTGTAGAGTGAAACAGTTTCACTATGGAAGTACCAGAGATTAATTTTACAAGGAAAAATCACCTGTTCTGCTATTTCTACCTCCTCTCCTTTCCATTAAAATGTTTAATCTCTTCTGCCATTGTATCTGAAACCTCTGCTTCTGTTTGTCCTGTCCTCTGAATTGTTTCTCTCATTTAACTACAAGTTGCAGGGCAGACTCACAAATGCCAGAAACCCACTCCATATCTTCCTTTCTATCTCTGTGCTACTTTAGTAGGGACAGAGTACTTCAAAATGATAAGAACGAGGTCCATGGCATACTAGCCTTCGAATTATTCTTCCATGTGTTTTTCTTTTTTTTTCCCTACTTTTCCTATTCCATCCACCTGTTATCCTAGGGTGTTTTGGTTTGTGTTTTGGCTGCATTGTATAGGGCCCCAAGCTGAAGATCCCTAATACTTGTTTGGAACCTCTGAGTTTTACTATTATATGTAAATACTTAAATATGAAAATATTTGCTCTGAGCAAATATTTTAATATTCAATGTGCCCTAAATTCTCCAAAGAAAGAAAAATACACCCTGTTGTTTCATCAGATGTACACATATTAGTGGGTGGGGAGATCCTCAGTGAAGGCAGATGTATGGCCAGTGCTGCTCACATTAATCGTTTTAGACCCAGGACAGGCAGAACAGGGCAGACTGTGTGGAAGGTGATGGACGATGGAAAGGAGTGCTGATTCATCAGAAGGGTAGCAAACCATAGCAATCCAACTAAAGCCAAATGATGTTGGGAAAAACACTTGTCTAACTGGGTCTGGACATTAATACATGCCCTATTGTAAAGAGGCATTTCTGAGTGGAAAACAGCCCTCTGCTGTTAATACAGGAAGTGGAGAAAAGAAAAATGAGAAGCAAGATTTTATTTTACCCTGTAATATAGTTATCTTGGGTCCATTCATTTATTGTTTATCTGTGTTTGAGTTTTCTTTAGAGTTTATAACATGATTTTCATTCTTTCTTCTCATATTTATGCCTCTCAGCCCAACAGCATTGATGGAGATTCTTAGTATTTCCAGTTACATTTCAATGAGTAGACTTACTGGAACAAAGTATTATTCAAAATAATCAGGATGGACAGGATCTGCCCTGGCACTTTTCAAAGGACTCTTTCTCAGGGTTAAAGAGAGAGAAATATTTTGGCTGACTGTCTTCTTTAACTTCTGCCTACTTTGCAGTCTTTGATATTTGGGAATTATCCCAAATACTGCCCAGTTCTCTAAGGGGCTGCCTGAATAGGAAATGTCTCCTACACAAAGCAGTGTTGCTTTAGGGGAAGAATTGTCGCTTGGCATGTTGATGTGTTTTCTGCTGATGTAGTGGGGTTCAGTACTTTATAATTGTCACTTTGATATTTTTCTGTGGCCTATTAATAAAAATGGGGATTATGGAATAGTACTGATCCCATTCCAAAACAAATATTACTAAAGAGATAGCTAATATGGAGTTTGTTTGTATCTGCCTGGAATATAAAGAAGGTGCACTGCAAAGAAAGTGGTAGTGGATTTACTATTAGAGTCTTTTTTTCACTTCTGTTTTGCCTTAGCCCTCCAGGTAGCGATACTATACTAGATTTGCAGTTGTTCCAAACCTTGCACACAGTGATGTTGTTAACTAGACTGACCTCCTTGACATGTAATGAACATGTTTATCGTCATGCAAGCTGAGTGATTTCCATTTCTGCATTTTAATTCCTCCCTTTTCACTTTGAAATTCTCTCTCTTCCTTATTTCAGAACTAAATATTCATTCCATAGAGTTAAAATAGTCAAACACAGATGCATAGGAATGTGTCAGGTCTTTTGAGATATTATGAACTTCTTACAGTTCTGCACATTTTGTTCAAAAAATAGATTAAAATTAGGGTCAGAGTTTACTAGCAATCATTGATTCTGTAGCCAAGGATTATTCCAAGATTAAATATTAGCCTTAAACATATAATTTAATTCTAGCAAACAATCAGGTATTAGAACCCACTTCCATATCTGTTGTGTAATAAGCTGAGATCCCAGCCACAGTATCATCAGCTCTCATCAAACACTGTTGCTAGGTAGGGTACCATGGGACAAAGCCCTGGCGGGAAGAGGGGCCCAAGAAAGCTGGTTAGTATTCAAAGATCACCTCCTCCAAGCTCAGGAGCGATGCATCCCAACAAAGAGGAAGTCAGGCAAAAACACCAAGAGGCCCGCATGGATGAACAAGGAGCTCCTGGGCAAAGTCAAACACAGAAAGAAAGCCTACAGAGGGTGGAAGCAAGGGCAGGTAGCCTGGGAGGAATATAGAGAAATTGTCTGAGCAGCCAGGGATCAGGTTAGGAAAGCTAAAGCCCTGATAGAATTAAATCTGGCCAGGGATGTTAAGGACAACAAGAAACACTTCTATAGGTATGTCAGTGATAAAATGAAGACTAGGAAAAATGTGGGTCCCCTCCGGAATAAAACGGGTGACCTGGTTACCCAGGATATGGAGAAGGCTGAGGTACTCAATGACTTCTTTGCCTCAGTCTTCACCGACAACGGCTCTAGCCACACTGCACAAGTGGCAGAAGGCACAGAGACAGGGACTGGGAGAGAGAAGAACTGCCCACTGTAGGAGAAGGTCAGGTTTGAGAATATCTAAGGAACCTGAAGGTGCACAAGTCCATGGAGCCTGATGAGATCCATCCATGGGTCCTGAGGAAACTGGCAGATGAAGTGGCCAGGCCATCATATTTGAGAAGTCCTGGCAGTCCGGTGAAGTTCCCACTGACTGAAAAAGGGGAAACATAACCTCCATTTTTAAAAAGGGAAAAAAGGAAGACCCGGGGAACTATAGGCCAGTCAGTCTCACCTCCGTGCCTGGAAAGATCATGGAGCAGATCTTCCTGGAAACTATACTAAGATACATGGAAAATAAAGAGGTGATTGGTGACAGCCAACATGGCTTCACTAAGGGCAAATCGTGCCTGACAAATTTGGTGGCCTTCTATGACAGGTTTATAGCATTGGTGGATAACGGAAGAGTGACTGACACCATCTAGCTGGATTTGTGCAAAGCTTTTGACATTGTCCCACATGACAGCCTTGTTTCTAAATTGGAGAGACTTGGATGTGATAGATGGACCACTCTGTGGACAAGGAACTGGCTGGATGGTCACACTCAAAGAGTTCTGGTCAACAGCTTGATGTCCAAGTGGAAAACAGTGACAAATGGTGTTCCTCAGGGGTCGGTACTGGGATCAGCACTGTTTAACATCTTTTTCGATGACATGGACAGTGGGATCGAGTGCAGCCTCAGCAAGTTTGCCGACGACACCGAGCTGTATGGTACAGTCGACATGCTGGAGGGAAGGGATGCCATCCACAGGGACCTTGACAGGCTGGAGAGGTGGGCCCATGCGAACTGCATGAAGTTCAACAAGGCCAAGTGCAAGGTCCTGCACGTGGGTCGGCATAATCCCAAGCATAGCTACAGGCTGGGCGAGGAATGGATTGAAAGCGGCCCTGAGGAGAAGGACTTGGGGGTGTTGGTTGATGAGACGCTCAACATGAGCCCGCAGTGTGCGCTTGCAGCCCAGAAGGCCAACCGTGTCCTGGGCTGCATCCAAAGAAGTGTGACCAGCAGGTCGAGGGAGGTGATCCTGCCCCTCTACTCCGCTCTCATGAGACCCCACCTGGAGTACTGTGTCCAGCTCTGGGGGCCCCAGTACAGGAGAGACATGGAGCTGTTGGAGCGAGTCCAGAGGAGGGCCACAAAGATGACCAGAGGGCTGGAGCACCTTTCCTACAAAGCCAGGCTGAGAGAGTTGGGATTGTTCAGCCTGGAGAAGAGAAAGCTCCTGGGAGACCTTATAGCAGCCTTCCAGTACCTGAAGGGAGCCTACAAGAAAGCTGGAGAGGGACTGTTTACAAGGGCTTGTACTGACAGGACAAGAGGTAATGGCTTAAACGGAAGGAAGGTAGATTTAGATTAGATATAAGAAAAAAAATTCTTTACTGTGAGGGTGGTGAGACAGGTTTCCCAGAGAAGTTGTGGTTGTCCCCTCCTTGGAAGTGTTCAAGGCCAAGCTGGATGGGGCTTTGGGCAACCTGGTCTAGTGGAGGGTGTCCCTGCCCATGGCAGAGGGCTTAGAACTAGATGAACTTTAATGTTTCTTCCAACCGAAACCATTCTAGAGTTCTCTAGCCGTGTCTCTTGACTTTGTCCCAGTTCTAACACTTCTCCTATAAAACTGTTCTTGACTTTGGTTCATACGATGTCACACATTTGCCCAATGACATCATATCACTTGCATCCTGAAATGCAGCTGTCTTTCTCTCCTTCTAAGTCTAGATTGCTGGCCCATAGCTCAGCCATCCTAGGCATCTCTTTATAGTATAATTTTTAAAAATCAAGAAGCCCTGGTTTAGATGATTGGGGTGTTGGACTTGAGATGTGAAAGAGTTAAATTGCAAGCAACATTTCTTTATCCAAGTTAAAGTGAGTGAGAACTGTAGGTGCACTCCAACTCAAAAAATTAGGACTTGCCACCACTGACTTTTCAAACGGACTCACTGCCCGACATCTCTGATACGAGCATTTAGAAGTGGATTTGCAAAGGTTTTCAATGCCATTTCAGATTCATACAATAAGCTACCATTGGAATTGCTGAGGGTGCTAAGTATTTTTTAAAATCTACCTTTCACAAAGTTTTTTCAGAAGCATTACATTAATTTTTTTCTTCCATAGAGAGTAACATACTTAATTTGCTGTTGCTCCCAAGCTAGGGAAAGTATGTTGTGGGCTGTTTTTAAACAATAGTGTTGCTTCGAGAGCCATAATATGACTTCCAATCTGGTTTACTGGTTTTACTTTCCTCCAAGGAAGAAAGAGTCTCCTTTATTCCCTTGGGAGACTGACTAATTGGGATATGTTAGAAAATTCAGCATACAACAATAATGGTTGTTTACAGAATATAAAGTTGTCACAAGAATTAACCAAACCTACTACTGTCTCAATAGTAATAATACGAAATCTCTTTAACTTGAGGACGTATGTTGGGCTACTCTTATTTGTTTTTTAATGGTGGGGATGTTTTTGTTTGGTTGTGGGTAGGGTTTTGTAGGAGTTATCTTCTTCCTTTCTACTTTATAAAACATCCTCCAGATAGGTGGAACTGTGCATCAATTATTCATTCAGGTAATTGTTGTATCATCCAGGCTGTCTAGGAAATTGCACTGTCATGTGAACTTTTCACCAAGTAATGGGCAACCATTTTCTCAGGGCAAGAGATGGTAAAGAGATGAATGAATAATAATTAATAACAGTTACAGTGGCAGGCCTTTCTTGGGATTTTTAACATGATCAAGGGCTAAAAGGAATTGCTTTGAAAGAAAGATTTATGGCCAGATTCCCTAAATCCCACAGGCATCGCTTCCAAGCAGGTAGATTTCAGCCACTTCTGAGGTGCAGAGCAATTTTACATTGTCAATGAAATATTTGCAAGCCATTTAGATTCCCTGTGTGCAAAGCTGTCTTCTGATTTAGACAGCTCACTTCAGTCTTCCTTGCCCAAATGCACCAAACATGGAAAACAGTGGCTTTCCAACACAGAGCTTTTGAACCACAGGCATTTAAATATCACTTCTGCTGGCCTTTTCAGTGAGCTTTCATTTTAAGGATAGATTTTCACACCATGTGCATCTTTCTGAGCTTTATACTTTCTTCCTAGGAAGCGGGAAACCAGCCTACAGGGTTCTGTTGGTCAACATGGAAAGAAGAGGGGAGCTGGGAAGCCAGGGGAAGGAAAGGGGCCCCGGAAAAGGAAGAAGTACAGATGTATGTGTTTCTCATAGTGCTTCCTAGCACCTAAGTTCTCCATCTTTGATCACTGATATCTGCACAAACTGGTGCCATGTCTGTAGAGGAAAAGCAAATGCATGGGCAGCTGGGACAGAGCAGACGGTGGGGTCAGTAGACAGCTGTGGTGGAAATCTTGTCACGTTCTGTTCCCACCCTGTCTGGTTAACTGAATGCCAAGCATGTGTGTTAACATTGCTGAGTTAATTATTTCTTGGCACTATGATAGCAACAGTTTCCAACCTCATGCTGGACTGGATGGGTTTGCCACAACCATACAGTTCATATCAGACAAAAGGAAATTCAAACTTCCAGGAAAATCAAGTGTGCATACAAAACTAAATCCCAGCAGGGCTGGGCAAAGGACTGGGCTTCTCTAAAGGTACATCACTTTGATTTATTCAGCTCATACATGAACCAACAGAAAATGAAACTCATTGGAAGTTAAACTTGAACAATTCCCTTCCCTGGAGAAAGCTAATAAATTGAATACTCAGCCTATCCCTTTTTGTATTCCAAAGTACTCTAGTGACATTAGACAAGCATTCACACTCATGGAAAACTGGGAGATGGGAGAAGGCCCTTGATGTTGAAATGCAGCCGCAGCACAGAAATATCTTTCAAGTTCTTGGCAAAGACAACTTTCTTATCTTTTCAGAAAGCTGCATTTTTGTGTATGGTCCCTTGAGAAGGCACAAGTTAGGCTTAAATTTTGAAAACTACCTGACCTTAAAACAGCCCTCTCCTGAAAGAGGAAGGAATTCAGGGAGCAAAATCCTCCCTTTCCAGTAGCATGTTAGTTTGTCAAGTCTTTTGGAAGCCTGCATTAATCATGAAGAACCTTCTAGTTGTAAAAGCTTCCCACTGGATTTTATGGGTTTCAGTCCAAAGTTAACAGCTTTTGAAGATCCTCCTCCTCCACTCTGTTCTCCTTTGGCAGCCTCTACGCTAGTCATATGGAACAAGGGATGGTATTTCAAAACGTTGTGGTTAGCTTGTACAACCCTATTGACCATCTTCTGAATGAATGTTGCAACAATATTACATATGGCTGTTGTCTAGGAGCATTTTAAGAATTCAGAATCCTAAAGATTTTTCCTTAGGCTATGAGGTAAAGTTAGAAGAATGAGATCTTAAAACACTTTAACAAAAGATTTTTTGGCAGATCAATACAATCTTTCACTTGATCTGCAGCTCTGGTAAGAGAAGGCAACAAAATAGGAGGATGCCAGAGGATTAAAAAAAAAAAATAGAAACAATTATAAATGCCATTCCTTATGTTAGTAACTCAACCTTACTTCAAAAGCTATGTTCAGTTCTGGGTACTTGATCTGAAAAAGGATAATACAAAATTAATCGAGGTTCCACAAGAATAAATAGGAGTATGGAAAAGTGCTTGTAAAAAGGGAGGTTGAATTACAGATTAGGTGTGTGGCTGCTGCAGTAATGCTGAAAGTGTCATTGATCTCAACTGAACAACATCAATGATCAAACCAATCAAGACATAATAAAACCACGGAAAATAAAAAAAAAAGAATAATATTACAAAGGGGAACCTGCATCTGCTCTGCAGAGGAGGAACTAGGAACTCTAGACAGCAGCAAGTAAGCTTAAACCCTCTGATGAAATGAATGTTTCTGCACAATATGCACAATTAGATTATGCTTCTCATGATCATCAAAAGCTTGAAGGCCAGCAGCCTTAGCAGGGGATAGAAGAAGAATGGCCACTTTATTAAGAAGGCAAAAGTTACACTGGCACTTCTAAAGGAGCATCAAACTGTAAAGGCTTTGGGACTCTTGCAAACATGCAGACCTCGAGGCATTTAGCATCTTCTACCTAACAGATGAGGATAAACATTATTAAAGTTCAAATTGTATCTGCTGCTTTAGGGATTCTTAGATGTAAGATGGCTGCCCCTCTCCCAGGAACTTTTGTTTGTGCTGGGTGTTCTGGATCTGCCAGGCACATCTTGAGTTTCTACAGCCTGGCAGAAGAAAACTCTCCTGGAGTCTGTTTCTGCTGAAACCATTGCTGTTCAGCCGAGGACACTCAGTTGTGAGGATATATTTATTGATTTCTGATATAGTTTAAGAAATTCCTCAAAGGCTTCAGTAAGGATGGAAAGGAAGTCCTGGCCACCTGGACTGTTGTTCAGTCAGGGAAATGAAGCAGTGTTTGTTCTCATGACTCTCCTTATTTTGATTGTCTGCTTCTCCTCCTCGTCCCTTAGCCCCTTCCCATGCAACACCCCAATCTTACTTTTAAATTGTATTTGCTCCCTTGTCCCATTCTGTAACTCTATCATTGCAGGGTTGATCGGTGTCATTCCTTGCTGTCCAGTCACATGGTACAATGGACTGGGAGGAGCCCCGTTAAAGCCAAACAACACAAGCTTCCATTTCTGTTTTTAATTACATGTGTGCATTAAATCACCACCAGTAGCAACAGAAGTGGCCCTCATCTACACCTTTCAGACATGGGTGAGGTATTCTTTAATGTCAGCTTTACAGGCTCCTGCTCTTGGCATCACATGAGGGCTCTTACTGCGTATGGCCATGATTGGAGACAAATTTCCTATTTACTGATCCTAAACCAATGTATGGTGGCAGGTATGTTTTAGTTAGCTTATTTTTCAGGGGTTTTGTTCCTTTTTGACTGTTCTCTTGCCACTGTTCCTGCTTGTGGCAACCATTTTATCTTGTGCTTGCCAACAACTTCACAAAAGTGCTTTTAAATCATAACATTTTCAAGGGATTGTTTGCTTTTTTATTATCTTTAGAGAGTGGAATATGAAAAGGGAGGTAGAAACTCAGTCAAAACTGGAATGGAGGAAAAAATAGGAGATAAGATGATTTTTTAAAAGTATTATCTGGATGAAAAGGAACTGAAAGGAATTAAAAATATGACTCTTAATCTGTATAATATTCTGATCCAGGATTTCTAGCATGATATAAATGATAAATACATTTTTAAGAGCTCAAACTTAGTATCAAATTTATTAAGTGATGTGGTTTAGCCGCAGCCGGCAGCTGAGCACCACGTGCTGCTCACTCACACCTCCCCCAGTGGGATGGGGAGGAGAATGGAAAAACAAGGGCAAAGCTTCGAGGGTTGGGATAAGGGCAGTCTACTGGGACAGCAAGGGACAGGGAAACAATCAACAGTACTGATAACAGATATTCACAATGGGTGATAACAGAAAGCAATTTCCCATCTGAGATATTGACAATGGGTGATAACAGTTATTCACAATGGGTGATAACAGAAAGCAATTTACCCATCTGACAACAGACCCACCAGAAGCTCAGCCCATCCCAGAGCCAAGCCAAACCCACCCCTCCTCAACTAGCCCCCTTTTATGGTGAGCATGATGTCACATGGTATGGAATAGCCCCCCCTCCAGCTTGGGTCACCTGTCCTGGCTCCTTGTGAAATTAACTCTGTTCTTGCCAGAACCAGGACATTATCCACCCCTTATTCTATACCATCTACGTCATGCCCAGATTATTTCACAGACACCATTCTCTTACTCCATGGGCCATCGCTCTAAAGTGTCCATCGAGTTCATATAGTCCATGGCTTTGGGTTCCATCTGCCATTACTGTCTCTCAGGACAGGAGCAATGGTGCGTGCTGCTGGATTGTTGCACGCTGCATCCGGAGGTTTTTTTTCATGGCTGGTGTATCTGGTATGGTCCACGCTCGCAGTCTGGATGTCAAAGATGTGATTTTCGATGAAGTTCCTGGGGCACCAGGTGAAGTCAGTTCTAGTTCCAAAGTCCATCCTTCATTAGTTTTGGGTGATTCTTATGGTCCTACCATTGATACAGTATATAGCTATTAACATCATACAGTTTAATTTATTGGCTTGGGGTACACACCGGACTTCCCCATCCTTTCTCATCACCCACCACGTGCACCCCGGTCCCTGAGCAAAAGCAATCCCGCAGATGGGCTTGCCTTTGCCTGAAGCAGGGATAACCCAAACTGTTTTCCCCAACATATTTTTCATGCGCACTACAGGAACTTTATCCCCTTCTACTGGGCCTGGAAATTTTGATTGGGCAGGGCCAGCTTGATTGGCAGATCCCCTAGTGTTAACTAACCAGGTGGCCTTTGCTAAATGTGTGTCCCAGTGTTTGAGGGTCCCACCACCCATTGCTCTCAGGGTACTTTTTAGCAGTCCATTGTACCTTTCAATTTTCCCAGAGGCTGGTGCATGATAGGGGATGTGATACACCCACTCAATGCCATGCTCTTTGGCCCAGGTGTCTATGAGGTTGTTCCGAAAATGAGTCCCATTGTCTGACTCAATTCTCCCTGGGGTGCCATGTCGCCACAGGACTTGCTTTTCAAGACCCAGAATAGGGCTCCGGGCAGTGGCATGGGGCACAGGATATGTTTC
Organism: Grus americana; assembly: GCF_028858705.1. NCBI lineage: Eukaryota > Metazoa > Chordata > Aves > Gruiformes > Gruidae > Grus > Grus americana. The sequence goes on from NC_072855.1 coordinate 61,653,374, forward strand.
CAGCCATCCAGTGGTTACTTCCACCATTGTAAGAACGTAACGCTTGTCTTGGCGGCTTTGTGGGAGTGTGATGTAGTCGATTTGCCATGCTTCCCCATATTTATATTTCAGCCATCGTCCTCCATACCACAGAGGCTTTACCCGGTTGGCTTGCTTGATTGCAGCGCATGTTTCACATTGATGGATGACCTGTGAGATGGCATCCATGCTCAAGCCCACCCCTCGATCACAGGCCCATCTATATGTCGCATCTCTTCCTTGATGGCCTGAGGTGTCATGGGCCCACCGAGCTATAAATAATTCACCTTTATGTTGCCAGTCCAAATCCACCCGAGCCACTTCAATCTTGGCAGCCTGACCCACCTGCTGGTTGTTCTGATGTTCCTCAGTGGCCCGACTCTTGGGTAGGTGGGCGTCTACATGAGGTACCTTTACAACTAGCTTCTTTAGCCGGGCAGCAATATCTTGCCACAATGGGGCAGCCCAGATGGGTTTGCCTCTGCGTTGCCAGTTGCTCCACTTCCACTGCTGTAACCACCCCCACAGGGCATTGGCCACCATCCATGAGTCAGTATAGAGGGACAGTGTTGGCCACTTTTCTCTTTCAGCAATGTCTAAAGCCAGCTGGATGGCTTTCACCTCTGCAAACTGGCTCGATTCACCTTCTCCTTCAGCAGCTTCTGCAAGTCGCCGTGTAGGACTCCATACAGCGGCCTTCCACCTTTGATGCTTTCCCACGATGCGACAGGACCCATCAGTGAAGAGGGCGTATGGTTTCTCATCTTCTGTTAGTTTATTATACGGTGGGGCTTCTTCAGCACGTGTCACCTCCTCCTCTGGCGACATTCTGAAATCTTTCCCTTCTGGCCAGTCTGTGATCACTTCCAGAATTCCTGGACGACTGGGGCTTCCTATTCGAGCCTGCTGTGTAATCAGTGCAACCCACTTACTCCACGTAGCATCGGTTGCATGATGTGTGGAAGGAGCCCTCTCTTTGAACATCCAGCCCAGCACTGGCAGTCGGGGTGCCAAGAGGAGCTGTGCTTCAGTGCCAATCACCTCTGAAGCAGCTCGAACCCCTTCATAGCCTGCCAATATCTTCTTTTCCGTTGGAGTGTAGCAGGCCTCAGATCCTCTGTATCCCTGACTCCAAAACCCCAGGGGTCGACCTCGAGTCTCCCCTGGTGCTTTCTGCCAGAGACTCCAGGTAGGGCCATTCTCCCCGGCTGCAGTGTACAGCACATTTTTTACATCAAGTCCTGCCCGGACTGGCCCAAGAGCTATGGCATGAACTATTTCTTGTTTAATTTGTTCAAAAGCTTGTTGTTGCTCAGGGTCCCATTTGAAATCATTCTTCTTCCGGGTTACATGGTAGAGAGGGCTTACCATCAGACTATAATTCGGAATGTGCATTCTCCAGAAACCCACAACGCCTAAGAAGGCCTGTGTCTCCTTTTTGTTGGTTGGTGGAGACATGGCTGCTATTTTGTTGATAATATCCATTGGGATCTGATGCCGCCCATCGTGCCACCTTATTCCTAAAAATTGGATTTCCTGCGCAGGCCCCTTCACCTTACTTCATTTTATGGTGAAGCCAGCCTGCAGCAGGATTTGGATTATTTTCTTCCCTTTCTCAGAACCTTCCTCTGCTGAGTTGCCCCATACAATGATGTCATCAATGTATTGCAGGTGCTCTGGGGCTTCACCCTGTTCCAGTGCAGTCTGGATCAGTCCATGGCAAAGGGTGGGGCTGTGTTTCCACCCCTGGGGCAGTCGATTCCAGGTGTACTGGACGCCCTTCCAAGTGAAGGCAAACTGTGGCCTGCACCCTGCTGCCAAAGGGATCGAGAAAAATGCATTAGCTATATCAATTGTGGCATACCATTTGGCTGCCTTTGTCTCCAGTTCATACTGGAGTTCCAGCATGTCTGGCACAGCAGCACTCATGGGCGGTGTGACTTCATTCAGGCCACGATAGTCTACCGTCAGCCTCCACTCTCCATTGGACTTCCACACTGGCCATCTGGGACGGTTAAAGGGTGAGTGGGTTCTGCTGATCACTCCCTGACCCTCCAGTTGATGAATTAGCTTGTGGATGGGAACCAGGGATTCTCTGTTGGTGCGGAATTGCCACCGGTGCACAGTTGTGGTAGCAATCGGCACCTGTTGCTCTTCAACCCTCAGCAACCCTACAACGGAAGGGTCCTCCGAGAGACCGGGCAAACTAGACAATGGTTCAATTTCCTCTGCTTCCAAGGCGGCTATTCCAAAAGCCCACCAGTAGACTTCTGGGTCTTTGAAATACCGTTTCCAGAAGTAGTCCATGCCCAGGATGCATGGAGCCTCTGGCCCAGTCACAATGGGGTGCTTTTGCCACTCATTCCCAGTTAGACTTCCTTCAGCCTCCAACAGAGTCAACTGTTGGGATCCCCCTGTCACACCAGAAATAGAGATGGGTTCCACCCCTTCATAGCTTGATGGCATTAGGGTACACTGTGCACCAGTGTCCACTAGGGCTTTGTACTCCTGTGGGTTCGATGTGCCCGGCCATTGGATCCACACAGTCCAATACACCCTACTGTCCCTTGCCTCCACCTGGCTGGAGGCAGGGCCCCTCTAATCCTGCTCATCATATTCTCTACTCATCTCTTGCAGAAAGGACTTAGAAGTCCCTTCAAGAGGATCATAAGTGCAATCAGGCCTTCCACTTGATCTGGGGGGCTGCCCGGTGGAAACTGGAGCAGCATTCTTTCTGGAAGAGTCCCTCTGTACAGCTGTCTTGCCTTGTAGCTCATGTACGCTTGCCCACAGGGTTGAGGTAGGCTTCTCATCCCATTTCCTCATGTCTTCTCCGTGGTCACACAGGTAAAACCACAGGATATCTCGTGGTATGTATGCTCTATATCCGCTCTCTGGAGCAGAGGAACGCTTACTCCTAACAGCTGAAATACGGGTCTGTGCAGGTGGGTAGTAAGATATATCCTCTTTGAGTTGCTGGACGTCCTGGGACAGTTTCTCCACAGCCGAGACGAGGGAGGAAGAAAGGCTCTCTTCATATTGCCGGAGTCGGCCAGCCACTTCATCCACTGTGGGTGCCTCTTCACTTTTCCATTCAATGACTGCCAGTGAGTTGGCGTACGATGATGGCGCACTTCACACAAATTTTCGCCACATGGGTCAGGCACATCGGACTTCATTGGGGTCTGTGGGCAACTGTGCGTTGTCCGGATCATAATAAACTATCTCCCGCACAGCTAATTCCCTCAGATATTGGATACCTCTCTCCATGGTGGTCCACTTGCCTGGCCGACATATGACATCTTCACTGAAAGGATACCTTTCCCTCACACTTGACAGGAGTCGTCTCCAGAGGCTGAGGGCCTGTGCCTTCTTCCCAATTGCCTTGCCAATGCCCCCTTCCCTCGACAAGGATCCCAGTTGCTTGGCCTCCCTGCCCTCCAGTTCCAGGCTACTGGCCCCGTTATCCCAGCAGTGGAGCAGCCAGGTAATAATGTGCTCCCCTGGAAGGTGACTGAAATCTTTCCGCATATCTCGCAGCTCACTCAGGGACCGGGATCAGGTGATCACTTCTGGTTCTGGCTCTTCTTCTTGTTCTCGTGATGGTCCCGGTTCATCATCATCTCTCACTAAGCGAACCGATTTCCTTGTGTATTACTTTTTGTGTATAGGGGCGACTGATACTGGTATGGGTTGATTTTTTGGCTCAGCTACAGTGCCTGTTGCAGGGGGCTTGGGTAGCTGCAGTGCCCGTGGGTCCGCTCTCTCCCTCTGGATGGTGCTGTCTACTATCGAGCAGTGTTGGATAGATTGTGGCCAGGGCTCAGCACAGCGCAGGAAGTTGTGTCTCCTTAGAATCCCCACAGCATTTTTCTTTCAAATGTTCCACCATTTTTTCAGGGTCATGCAGTTGTTCGGGAGTGAAGCTCCAAACCATTGGGGGTGAAAAGGTCTCTAGATACCCGCCCATACTCTCCCACATGCCCTGCCAGCCCTGACCACTCAGCCTTGGGGAAGATCCCTGGGTGGTATTCTTGAAACAATTTTTGCTAACCCTGAACAGGACTTGGAAAACATGCAGGAGACCTAGCAATAGGAATATACTGGCCTGAACAGTCCAAGGGTATTCAAAATTCTCAAAAATTGTTGTACCCAACCAAAAGGGAAAAGGGGAGGTGAAAGAGTGGGAGAAGGTATCCCCCCTGTCTTCCCCATAGATTGGGTGCAATTATTAATCAATTCTGAAAGATATTGACTGAGGTATGGGCATGACAGAAGTACAAGTACCAGCTCGGACTCATGACCGTCGATGATATCATAAGTCATTCTCACACAGTACAACAATATGAGAACAGGAACCCCTCTCCCAGAGGTGATAAACAGCACTGCAGGGATTAAATAGAGTAAACATGGGTTTACAAACCAGAGCCACGTGACCAAACAGAACATCATTGTGACCAGCGACTGTTTCAATAACATCATAAATGCTTATAACAGTTTTGCTTTAGCACACTTGGGTCAGACTTGTCATTATCACAACCCCTCGACCCCCACGTTGGGTGCCAAAAAGGCTGACATGGTTCAGCCCCAGTGGGCAGCTGAGCACCACGCGCCGCTCGCTCACCCCTCCCCAGCGGGATGGGGAGAACAGAAAAACAACGGCAAAGCCTGGAGGGTTGGGGTAAGGGCAGTTTACTGGGACAGCAAGGGAGAGGGAAACAATCAACAACAGTACTGATAACAGATATTCACAATGGGTGATAACAGAGAACAATTTACTGATCCAACGAGCGACCAAGCGACTGACCCACCAGAGGATTAGCCCATCCCGGAACACGCCACTCCCTCCCCTGCCCAACTAGCCCTCTTTTATGGTGAGCATGATGTCACACGGTATGGACTAGCCCCCCGGCCCCAGCCAGCTTGGCTCACCTGTCCTGGCCCCTTGTGAAATTAACTCTATCCTAGCCAGAACCATGATATTAAGTTATAAGCACCCAGCATGTTTGATCACGATGAGAAAATTCAGTGCTGCTCCTGCCACTGCTGCAGCAGATCAGTTGATCTGACAGATGTATAAACTTACAAACTAGGAAGAATGAAGATGTTGCTAACATTAGTTTGTGATGACTGTTCTTTCAGCATAGGTGGATCTAAAAAAACCCATCTTCCTTATTTGCTTGTAATGAACTGTCTTTTTTTCCCTCAAAAGAAAGAAAAAAAAGTAATTTTCTGGCCCCATAAAATGCAGGATGATCCATTTGATTTATTGTAGCAAGGCCTTAAGTTTGTGACTGCCACTTGTAATCAGAAACAGTGTTTTGTTTTGGTTTTCTTTCTTTCTTTCTTTCTTTCTTTCTTTCTTTCTTTCTTTCTTTCTTTCTTTCTTTCAATGTTCTCTATTAAGATCAGATGATTGATTTGATTCCAGTTTAGTTTTACTTGTCAGATTGTATAACGTAACCATAGGATGAGTGTAGGAGACACATGACTAACTTTGGCTGACTCAGAAGCTGACTGTGCCAAGGGAATTTTATGACTTTATACTAGAAAAAAGTGAATTTTAAAAAATATTGCCTAATTTTTTACTTGGGTCTTAAGCAAACACCTGTATTTACATAGTCAATCTTTCACCTGTCAGTCAGTTATGTGAACACATTCATTTCATTCCCTAGCTCCTACAATTGTTCAAGAGGCATCCACGAAGATACCAACTCTAGTTTGTTGTTAGATCGTGTTAAAAATGCCAAGTCTTCTGACAATGAATTCCAAAAGTTAGGAAAGAATTGTGTGTAAAATAAACAAAAAACAAGCAACCAGACCTCCCTCTCTCCTCCCTCTCTCCCTCCCTTTTTCTATGCAAAACATAGTGCCTGACAATTTTATGGCATTTCTTCTAGTTTGGGGGATATGAGCATTAAGGCATCTTGATTTTACCATTTATAGATTTATCTCAGTCTTTTCTGTAACTTCCGAGTTCATCTCTAAATTAAACAGTTGCAGCCTTTTCCCTTACAATGATATATTGAGCATCTCTCACTTTGTCGATGGTTTCCTGGTTGTTTTTTTGAAACCCTACGGCAGGATGTACCCTGTTAGTTTTCCCCGATGTAGTCTGCTTTAGTTGCGGTCAATGGAGTGAAGTGTAGGGTTTTTCTGCCACCATTAGGGTGGGAGGCGTACTGCAGCAGCTCAGAAGCAATGCTGCAGGGGCCCTTAAAAAGGTGAAAGAATAGGGACTGAAGAAGCACTTTCTTATACCTGAAGAGCTTTCAAATTTATGTAGCCAAAATAAAAGAGGCTTGAGACCCTTGTTCTTGTCCTGCAGTCCAGAATCAGGTCAAAAGGGCATCATTGCAGGTAAAATAGCAATGGGTATGGTGAGTGAAAACTTAGATACCCAGGTACTCTAAGTGAAAAATTTAGTAAGAACACTGCATTTGCTCCTATCTGGAACCAGGAAGTGGCATGAGAGCAGATTATCAGCTGACCTTCCTGATAAAGAAAGCACTTTGCTGTGACTAGTTAGGAATCATTGTATAGCTAAGTTAGACATCATATCCAATCACTGAACAGGAGTGCCCCATCTTTGTAAATTATCTGCCAGGAATGGCCTGCATTGCCCTCGGTTCTCTGAGTTCACAGTTTGTCCTAACACATCAGTAAAGCTTGCTGCAAGTCCAGTGGCTGTCTGAATGGAGTTCAAGTCCATCAGTGACTCCTTGGCTTGTCAACCAAAAACTGTGAGCTAGCAAAACCATGAGGCGTATTTCCAGGGTCCTGTCTTCACCAAAGACCAAATTGATAAGCGTGCCACTTACTCTTCAGAATCAACCAACACTACTGCTTCACCCATCCCACAGTAAGGGGGATGCTTATTCAAGTTCATAACATAAAATGGATTCACAAAAGGAAATAAAATATTTTTGGTGGAATATCCTCAGTAAATGTGGAAGGGTATAAGAAATGGCCAACCTGAGAAAAGACCTCTGTTATATTATGTGTATTATGTCATAGAAAATGGGTATATAAAAACATTTTCTGGGAAGGGGCTGTTCTTTTTTGAACCTATATGTTGCAAGACTTATATAAAACTTGTAGTACATTACCTATAAGACTTCAATGCTGAAAGATTGATGCATATCCTTCACTGAAGACATTGCTGTGCACCTACCCACAACAATTAAAAACTTGAACTAGCTCTTCAGAACTATTTCAAGACTTCAGAAAAATGTGATCCCTTCAGAAGAACTCAGTGGTGTTCAGTAGCACATGGTTTACATAGAGAAGTCAGATTCTCTGATTAGTACAGCACCACGAACACTTCCATGCCCCCTTTCCTCCTCCCCAGTGTCCTACCTCTGTCAAACTGGCTTTGAAAAAGATGATCAAAAGTACCACTGACACTAAGGAGGGCATTCCATAGCCTTTGGTGAACCTTAGCTGAGGCCAGAGAGATTACCCAGTTTGATATCCTGATAACAAGCAACATCTGCTGCCCCAGAAAGCAGAAGTGCAAGCTGACAGTGCTGATAGGAGAATACTGTGCTTTGACACTTTGCCTCCTTGAGTATTTTTGTTTTCAAAATCAGCCTTTTTTTTAATATTTTGGGATGATTAGAAAAAAAAAAAAAGAGGGTTATTTACCTTTTCTTTCATACAGAATATAAATAGCCACAGGTAGAAAAGTCACATTGTTGGAATTGATTTGTGTTATATTTGCTTTCACTGCAATGAGGATTTGTTTTGATTTTTCCCTCAGGCTGATTACTAGCATTTTCCCAGAAATCAGTACAGATAGGTCTCAGAATTCTGAGAGTTGCAGTCATTAAAATATAAAGTAATCAAACATTGTCTTCTCAAAACTTTAAAGAAGGTGTGTCTAGGATGAATCCTTCCTATTTCTCAAAGTGTGAGACAAATGCCCCTTTACCTTAGTGCAGCCTGAGAGAAGCTGGGTCAGATCAAGGATCTGTTCAGCCCTGTATGTTGTATTTTCTGGGAGCAGCAAAAAATGTTCAGGCAAAGAGAATTGAGATATAGGATTAGATGATAAGGTGAAGTCATATATCACATATATTCCTCCCATTGCTGCTTTGAAGAGGACTTGTAGCTCTCCCTCCATGGCAGTAGAAGGATCAGGCACAGAAACCTGTATCTCACTTCTGACTCAGCTGCTTATCATTTCTTGGCAAGTCACCTCACATTGCTTTGCCTTAGCTTGCCTATCTGCAAAATGGTAGTGATGATGCTTTTGCCTTTGAAAAAAACCAACATTCTGGGGTCTGGAGCAAAAGAGGAAAAGTATGGACACTTATGGCTGGAGCGTTCTCCTTTGTTTTATTGGCTCCCTCTAACAGTCATCTTGTCTGTATCTTGCTGCCTATCTATCTCCATTAAATCTCATCTGAAAATACATATTTTGCTCTTTTTCACGTATTCTAAATCTTTTTCCTCATGGCTATTTATTCATTGTTTATCTCTATATTATTGATCAGTTCTACAGATTTCTCAAAGAATACTTAAACTGCTATTCTGTATCTAAAAGGCCTTTCTTGTATGAGCAAGCCTTCTACCTTTATTGTCCCACAGGGTCAGATTTATCCACACTACAGCAAGAAACTAAAATTGGATCTCCTTTTGTTGAAATGTATTGCCTCCTGAACAGCTTTGCCACTACAGGAAGAAAATACATAACAATCCCTTAGCTCTTGAATTCTGTAGGAAAATAAGTTCAAATTTTCATCAGGACCTGTTGAAGACCATCTGGTTACAGCTTGCTAGACTGTGAATTGTCTATGATCTTTCCTATATAGTAAGACCAATGTTTTGGCCCATGCTGGTCATCTTTTTAGCTCCTTCTTGAGAAGGAACCACAACCACAACATGATGCTGAAGAAGGGCCAGATGAAAGTACAGACATAGCATGTAAGTGTTTGCCACCTCTATAGGTATGATTACAACAGAGGCTTAACATTCATCTTCTGCTCAGTAAGGTATGTTTCTGTCCTCACCTAAGCGCAAATGATTAAAAGAGGTGGCTGAAGTTGGCAGGCCAATGGGAACAGTAGCTCTGAAGGGGAACATGTCTTTATGCATCTTTAAACAAGGTTAACTCCCTGCTGTTGGGAGATTTGCAGGGTACGTCTAGGAAAGAAGATGCTGGGTTACAACTACAGGAAGGACCGCATTATAGGAAATCAGGCCCTGGGACCTTCATTCTTGGCTGCAAAGTGCAACTGGGTGTATATCCTGCTCCTAGCACATTGGACTGTGTTGTGCTGGGCAACAGACATGTCTTTGCTGCTTTTCTCATTTCATTCAAATTATTACGATTTACATGATTTTGCTGATCTCTCTCCATTAACATTCCATTGCTCAGGATCTCTGAGATTTATCTTCCCTCAACACCTTCATTGCACAATTTGTTTGAAAAATTAAGTTTTTTATTTTTTCTTAACAACTGGTTCCCTATAGGAAATGCACAGGCCAGCTGTGAGTGAGTGATGATTATGAGGGAAATATATGGTCTTTCACTGTTGCACCCTATTGAAGGTCAGAATTATATATATATAAATAAATATATAAATATATGGTGTATCTAAAATTATTACATCATACAGCTTTCCTGAAGCTCTCTCCCTTTCAATGTCTATACCTTTGAGAGGTGCTAAGATTTTATGGCAGGAAAATTTTTGAAAAAGCAACTGTCCCTTTGTAAGTGTTGTTAACTTGCCCAAATTTAGCACTAATTGGCCTTTTCTGGCAAGCACTGTGATGACTAGCCTTCTTGGGTAATGTATAGTGAATCCCAGGCTTACACGAAAACATGCATAAAAGTAATGAAAAATGTCTTGCAGGGTTTACATTTCTTAGACAATGGCAGGAAGCTGATACCAGTAAGGAGCTTCTATAGCACTTCTTTATCCACTAAAATGAATCAAAATTCCAAGAATTATGCCTCTCTCAGCTAAAAGCAAAGTAGCAAACACAATCAGTTGCCTGTGAGGTTAGGTTTTGTTGTTTTCATTGGATTTTTTTTTTTTTTAAATCTAGCACTGAATTTTAAAGACAGTATGGGAATACAGACAGACCCTTATTGTAGCACCAATAGTATTGCACCCACGTACTAAACTGTCCGGTCCCTTCCAAACCAAACCACTCTATGATTACTAAATTTAGCACCTGAAACAGTGCATGTAAAGAGGAAATGAATTCTCAGGAGGCCTAGCTGTTTGGGAGATTTCCTATATTGCATAAAGGAAGTTGGATAACTTGACATGTAATGTTTTGTCATTGATTTGGAAGGCAACACTTCCTTCTGGGTAATGGGATGAGAAGGCAAGATCAGTTTGGGATGTGTAAATTTATTGGAATAGAAGTGGCTTAAAGCTGCACGATGAAAACATTTTCTTGAAACACTTATGAATTTGAGCTGTTCTGATGCTGATGATCTTTGAGATTTTTATAAGGTCTTTGTGAGGTTACTAACAGTATTAGTGTGGAAGCAAGATAAACAAATATGAACTAATATTTCACCAGTGTAATAAATACTCCTGACGTATAATGGTATACATATGACAGTTTCATGCTTTAAATTAGTATGAAGCTGTAAAGGTACCAGAGAGTGTATCTGAGGGGATATAAGCATTTTCAAAAGCGATACCTTTAAAATCTGCACACACTCTTCTGCCAAAGACAGGATGTTGTGAATAAAGAAAGGATAACAAGCTCTTAGACAAGTTTTGTGAGAGTGGGTCTTTGATCTTAGTATTAAAGAACACTTATTTTACCTCTTCATCCTATTTAGGTAGCCCTATGGTTTTAATAACAGTTTTAATAAGACTACTCAGAAACATTTAAAAACAGTAACCCTTGTGAATGGGACCCTTCTAAAAGGCAATGGTCAACAGCTTGAGGTATGGGCTGCCTGTCTCCCACACTGGTCAGGAGAGTTCCTTTCTTTTTGTAGCTCTCTCTCACGCCTGTTGGCTCTGTGTCTGCAATAGGTACAGCTTTGCCAACGTGGTGGACATCAGATGGTGATCAGACTCCTACTGCAGTCACCAGTTATGTCCATGCATGTCTAGGCTCCTCATGGATCACATCTACGAATCTCACTGACAGGGCTTGATTGGGTCATTGCCTCCCCCACAAAGTGGGCACAACTGTTTCATGTGGCCAGTTTTGGATCTCTGTCCTCCATAATTATCTTGGCTATGTTCACATCCAGAAAAGCCCTCACTCCCTTCCTACACCCACGGGCCAGAGTGTGAGGGATCTGCAGTTCACCTGCTGAAGCATAAGACAATGCAATCACACAAAGTCTCTATGGCTCTGAGAGAGCAGGGCCAAAAGGGAAGCAGAGGCAGAACCAAAGGCATTTTTTCAGAAGCACTAGGATGGAAGTTATTGGAGGTGCAGGCTGTAGTTATGAGAACCTGGCAATTACTAGACCAACTGTGTTTTCCGTTCCCATTTAATGTTTTTCAGGATTTGGTCAACACCACCAGTATTTTTGATATGTATAGCTTATTTGGATGGAAAGTAGGAGAGTTAATGAAATTAAGATTTTTAAGGAACCATTTTCCTCTGGAAAGGCATTTTTATTAAACATCTTATTCTAGCTCTATCCACTAGATAGTTAGCATAACAGAGAGAAGCTGTTCTTGGCAGGAAGTATTAAGAGAGAAAGGTGAAAGCACCTAGCTGTCTCAGCATAATTACTTCCCTAGAAAATAATAATAGCCTACAGTATATAGATTCTGCTTTCAGTAGTCTTTCTTTGAGATACATATATTCTGCTGTGGAAACTATCTAGTTTATAGGAATTGCTTTCAGAAGAGGGGAGGATTGGGTTGGGGCACAGAACTTTTCTTGTATGAAATTTATCTCAGGCCTTTCTGTCTTGCAGCTGTATAACAAAAATGCTCAGAGTATGCATGAATATCAGAACCAGAAAAATATCAGGACTAGAAAAATGCCACCAAACTATTTCTCCCCAAACCTCAATTTAAAAATTTTAAAAGTGGTTTATAATTGAAGGAGAAACTCCTCCACTCCTCATTTAAGTGGAAAAAAAATAAAATAAAAAGAGATACTTCAAAATAGAAAATTAGTGCAGTTTATGATTCACAGGAAACCATACAATCAAAAATTCATTTACTTTACCTCAAGTGAACTAGACGACTCTAGGTAGATTCGTATCCATTTGAGGTAGCAATACCAACAGCTCATTAGAATCATCTCTAAGGTTAGCCTGCCACAGCTTCAATTTTTGCAAAAAACAGTCCAGAGTGAAGAAGCAAATGGAAATAACTTTCAAGAACTTCTAAACATGGGGAAGTTGGGGTGTAGTCAGAGACTGTAAGAAAAAGGGGATGTTTTTCTGTTTTATGTCCTCATGGGTTAGTACAGTTTGGAGGAACAGTTCTGAAATCATCAGGCAATCTCATTAGCATTGCTTTGCCTCTATCCTCAAGTACATATGCACAATTTAAGTTGAATATAGTGAATAACATAACCATATGCAATTTCTGATACTATAAATACTCACTGCTTGTAGGGCCTTGTCTAGTTTTTGATTCTTTTGGGCTTCATGGGAGATAGCATAGCAAACTATACAGATCATACTCACTAAACCACATTAATAGCGTCATTCATAAATTGCAGCAACCTATCCAAATAATAAGTTCTATAACTTGTGCTTATCCCCAAGGTAGTACTGACTAAACTATGTACGTTGAAGAACAGCATAATGGCATTGCTTAGCCAGCCTGAATAATGAATTCCTAGGGGCCAAATTCAATACTGCAGAAACTCCAGGGAGGTAATGGCATTACACTAGGGTGAATTTCTCCCCATTCAACTAAATGCATCTGGTTGAAAAAGTTAGGTATGAAGGCAGGTAGACCTTTTGTTGACTAATAGGGAGAAGAGCATTAGATTTGCTTTATTCTTTGAATATATGAGGTGCCCAGAAAGTGCGAAATACTTCCAGGGGAAAATTACATCACAAAATGCATCCCAAATTTGCATGAGAAACACAGGCAGATTTTAATTAGAGAAAGTTTTCAAAAGAATCAAGATCTTAGTTTTCAATTTATTACCATTTCACTCTTCAACAAACAATAAAAATCCATGGACAATTTCCAGGAGACTGAATCCTGACTTTCATGCTCCTTCATGTGCCTTTTTCCATCTTCTCCTGAAAAATACAAGTGAGGAAGATGATAGAGAATACATGCACAGACTTTCCAGGAGTCTGTCTACAGACAAGAAAATAGAAACAATCCGGCTTGCAGTTTGCAACCTGCCAGTTTCCATTTTTCCTCTGAAAGACAAATTTGTCCAGCAGAACTACAGTTTTCCAGTGAAAACATTTAGGCTTGTGTGCTGGTTTCAGCTGGGATAGAGTTAATTTTCTTTATAGTAGCTAGTATGGGGCTATGGTTTGGATTTGTGCTGAAAACACTGTTCATAATGTAGAGATGTTTTCGGTATTGCTGAGCAGTGCTTATACAGAGCCAAGGTCTTTTCTGCTTCTCACACCACCCCATCAGCGAGTAGGCTGGGGGTGCACAAGCAGTTGGGAGGGGACACAGCTGGGACAGCTGACCCCAACTGACCAAAGGGATATTCCATACCATATGACATCATGCTCAGCATATAAAGCTAGGGGAAGAAGGAGGAAGAGGGGGATGTTCAGAGTGATGGCGTTTGTCTTCCCAAGTAACCATTACGCATGATGGATCCCTGCTTTCCTAGAGATGGCTGAACACCTGCCTGCCCATGGGAAGTGGTGAATGAATTCCTTGTTTTGCTTTGCTTGGGTGCACGGCTTTTGCTTTGCTTATTGAACTGTCTTTATCTCAACCCAAGAGTTTTCTCATCTTTAGTCTTCTGATTCTCTACTCCATCCCGCTGAGGGGGACTGAGTGAGTGGCTGTGTGGTGCTTAGCTGCTGGCTGGGGCAAAACCACAACAGTCCTTTCTGGTGCCCAACGTGAGGCTTGAAGGGGTCAAGATAATGACAGATTTGATTGGAATGTGCCAGATCGAATTTGTAGCCGTTGTTGCTGTTTAGCTTTTAATTGGCAGGATCCTGTGCTTGCCATGGGGCTTGTTTGCCTTATTGTATTGTAGAGGCTAGTGCTCATTAGTCACTGCTTTTTGTTTGCGCTGCTTGCTGTAGTGCTGTACTGCTTATCGTTGTGCTCTGCTGTGCCTGGGAACATTTTGATAACAGCAATGGCGATGTGCCTGGGCTGGCATTTGTCCAGGGCATCGCTACTGTTTCTGTGCTGCTGTACTGGACAGGCTGGAACTGCAGTGTGAACTCAAGTCGAAGACCTTGTGACCTGTGGATGAGTCCACATGGGAGCAGGATACCCTGAAGCGTCTGTGGCTGTGAATAAGTCCACACTAGAGCAGGTACATCTCGAAGCGTCTGTGGCCATGGCTATGTCTGTGCCACAGGAGGTATACCTCTGAAGGGATTGTGGCCCAAGGATAAGTCCACACTGTAACAGGTGCACCTCAAAGCAACTGTGACTGGATAAGTCCATGCTGCAGCAGATATACCCCCAGAGAGACTGTGACTCATAGATAAGGCTCCGCCTGAAGCAGGTATGCCCTTAAGGGACCGCAGTCTGTGGATAAGTCCAAGCCAGAGCAGGGACATGGGGAGGAATTCATTGCAATATTAAACCCGATGGTCTGGTCCAAAGGGACGAGGGGTGGAAGTTGCAATGAAAATGTCTTTAAATTGTTGTAACCCACGATTTGAGTTGCATGTTATGAGAATTACTATAGCAGCAACCCCTTGTTACTGGCCAGGCTAGGACCAGGGGGAGGAGTTCATTGCAATGTTGTTGATCTCCTGGCCAACCTGCAGTTATATATGGAGCATGACATCATATGGTATGGAATATTTCTTCAGCCAGTTTGGGTCATCTGTCCTCACTGTGTCCCGTCCCAGCTTGTTGGTTGCCCCCACTTTCTCGTTGGCAGGCCAATATGAAAAGCTGAGAAATCCTCGAATGCTTGGCAACAACTAAAAATATCAGTGTGTTATCAACATTGTTCTCATCCTAAATCCAAAACACAGCACTGTACCAGCTGCTAGGAAGAAAATTAACTCTATCCCAGCCAAAACCAGGACAGCTTGTTAGAAGGGAACTTTTAAATTTGAACTGCACATGCACAGAAACATCAGAGGAACTGTAATCCCCATCCTCAACAACCAGGGAGATTTAAAAAACCGAAACAAACCAGGAAAAACTCACACACACACACAAGCCACAAACACACAAACAAAAACCCCAAACCCCAAAGACTAAAGAGAAATTTGCTTTCATAAGTGTTCTTCCCACATTCTTGCAGCCACACCCCACATATGGACAGCACCATATCTTATTACAAGTTCACAATTGTCTGAGTAGAGGAATCCAAGTGGAGATAAGGGCAGAGGGAAAGAGAGGAAACTGCTTGTCTTCTAGTTCCCTTGTAAATCTACAAACTCTCACACTATTGCTTAACAGCAACAGCTGGCTATATTTGTGACCACCTAATCCCGCCCTCTTGCAGGCCATGTGAATTTAGGAGGACACAGCTTTTGCAGTATGTTACTTTAGCTTTGGTACAGGTGGCAAGGTTTTTTCCCTAATAGTTACATGTCAGGATGTCTCATAGAATAACAAATATATAAAAGCTTTTAATTGAGGGCTTTTTTTAAAAAAAGGAATGCCTTGTTTGTGGAACAACTTTCAGAGATGATGAATCTATTTGGTACAAACCACTAAATAATAGTAATGCAGCAGAAGACCTGCCTTTTGTAAAGAAATTAGAGAGGGACCAACAAGGAGAGGTAGCAGGGAAGCTTAAGACATTGTGCTTCATTTTCTCGCTGTGCTGTTTCAAATTTTCATTGCAGTAGGTACAGCTGAAGTGGAAAAATGTTAGAAGACGAGACAATAAATGTCACCCATTTTGAGGAGCTGCATCCTAAACTACAGGAGAAAAATAGAAATAACTAGAAGCTAGTACTTGAGTGTGTTCACAATAGAAAGATGATTCTTTTATATGGAGCATATGATAAAAATCGTCAATGCTTTAAAACCATGAGAAAAGAATCATGCTCTGCTCATTATAACTAGTTTGTGTACCGTAAATCTGGATAAAATAACACCTGATTGAATAAATATGGAAAATATTGAGATAGGAACAATTCTCTCAGGGAATTGTCACACTTTTTCTTCTAATTGCAGTGAGCAATACAGGTGACTTGTTAGGGTTGTGCTAGTCAGGTTCCTACAGGAAATGTTTTTATTGAGCTCCTATTTGAACTCTTAATTTGAAAGGGGCAAAAAAGCGGGACGGACTCTAGAAAGACAGCAACCATGGCTACTAATGAAGTGTGTTTCATGAGTCTCAAATTCACTGTGGGGATGAAACACTACTCAATTGATATACTTCAGCAGTACAGTGATCCCAGACCAGAAATTTTAACTATTGATGATTAACTGAGATGAAGTCATCATGATGCCTTTGAAGGCTCTGTATATCTTAATGTTTGTGTGGAAAGGTTTTGGTAGCAGGGGGGCTTCTGTGAGAAGCTGTTAGACGCTTCCCCCATGTCCGATAGAGTCAATGCCAGCTGCCTCCAAGACGGACCCCCTGCTGGCCAAGGCCAATGGTGATAGTGCACCTCTGGGATAACATACTTAAGAAGGAAAAAAACCCAAAAAACTAGGACAGTATTTGCAGCCAGAGAGAGAAGAGTGAGCATATGTGAGAGAAAAAACCCTGCAGACACCAAGGTCAGTGAAGAAGGAGCGGGAGGAGGTGCTCCAGGCGCCGGAGCAGAGATTCCCCTGCAGTCCATGGAGAAGACCATGGTAAGCCAGGCTGTCCCCCTGCAGCCCATGGAGGTTGATGGTGGAGCCGATATCCACCTGCAGCCCATGGAGGACCCCACGCTGGAGCAGATGGAGGCACCTGAAGGAGACTGTGACCCCATGGGAAGCCCACACTGGAGCAGGTTTGCTGGCAGGACTTGTGACCCCGTGGAAGGGATCCACGCTGGAGCAGTTCCTGAAGCACTGCAGCCCGTGGGAAGGACTCACATTGGAGAAGTTTGTGGAGGACTTTCTCCCATGACAGGGACCCCGTGCTAGAGCAGGTGAAGAGTGTTAGGAGTTCTCCTGCTGAGGAGGAAGGAGCGACAGAGACATGTGATGAACTGACCAAAAGCCTTTGGGTGGGAGGAGGCAGAGCAAACTGGGAGTGAAGTTAATCCTGGGAAGAAGGGAGGAGTGGGGAGAAGATGTTTTAAGACTTGGTTTTATTTCTCATTACTCTACTCTGTTTTGCTTGGTAATAAATTAGGTTGGGTTTTTTGTTTTTGTTTTTTTTTTAAATTCAGTCTGTTTTGCCCATGACAGTAATTAGTGAGTGATCTCTCCCTGTCTTTATCTCGACCCACGAGCCTTTTGTTCTATTTTCTCTCCCCTGTCCAGTTGACGAGGGGGAGTGATAGAGCAGCTTTGGTGGGCACCTGGCATCCAGGCAGGGTCAACCCACCATGCTTAACTTCTATTAGTCAGAGTAAACTTTGTAGAATAATAGATTAGCAGAGACAATCTTTAGTTACCTATTTTTATAGTCTCATCTGGTAATAAATTTATTTAATTATTTACTTGCTGCTTAAGGTGTACATTTATTGTCTCAAAGATGTTCTGTACAGTAGTAGGCAGATAATATTTATATGGATTAAGAGTATTTTTCCATTATTAAAAAATGTTGGATAAACTATATGGCCTCTGGAAAACAGAATGGGTAGGATTCACCTCACCTAATTTTACCTGTGATTTAAAGACTGGTAAGTATGAACTGATCATCTAGGCCCTCTTTGTAATCAGCAGAGAGAGCACTAAAATAAGAGATTGATTCATACCCTCCCAACAGAGATGGGATGAATCACCATCTGGAGGGCTGATATCTCATTCTGTCTGTAAAGAAAGTCTGAAGTTAAAGTTCAGGGAGCTAAATTTCAGCCTATCTGGATTATTTTAAATTACATAATAGTTCTCTTATATATCTCCCTCAAAACATTCATTGAAATGACCTTATACGCTATGGTAAAAAGTTAACCTCAACTTTTCGGTGAGCACTGCTTTGTAACTTTCACAGTCTGTGCACTGTGCACGAGCCTTTTCCCAAAGCATGTATATTCATTGCTTCAACAGGATTTACATCTGTTAAGCTTTGGGATGGCTTTAGGTGCTGGTGGTCCCTGTCTGCTGATTATTCAGTCTTTTTGGCAACAATAACCCAGCCACATCTTGTTAGACAGAGCATGGCATAGCATCCTTGCTGAATGACTTGCATGCAGCATGTGTGGTATGTGCTAGTATATGCACCCTTTGCAAGGTGGAAGCTGTTCAGAGCCAACTTCCTCATCCTTGCTGCAGAATTGATAATGTCAGTCAGTAACACCAGTTGGTGTTCTTGTATAGGATTACAGATTGCAAGTGAATTCCTGCAATGTGTGAAAGAGTTCCTGTAAAAGCTCCCATTCTTTTCCCAGTTAGGAAAAGATCTGGTAAGTGTGATTTCTATTCATGAGTTCTACAGGTGTCATCTCTTGTTTTCAAAGCTAGAATTTAGTACCCTAAGAAGTTATTGCAGTCATACAGCATGTCTATTCTATATGTCTGTCCCAAAGAAAGATTCTATTCATGAATTTTAGACAATCTTGTCCAGGTACCATGACTGTGCTGGGCAAATACACTCTAGCTAAAGCCATAATAGAGGGAAGGGTAGTTGTACTTTCTGCAGTGATTAAGACTTACTTTTTTGTGGCCATTATGAAGGCATGGGAGGCAAACCCAGTATCATGTCCTTTTTATGAGATCATTTAGGAAGGTCACTTTCCTCATGGTGATCTTGATTAAATGTTAATAAACTTGCATATGGTATCTAGAAATTTGTCACGTAGCCTCTCATTTCTATTTTTGTTATTCAAATGTGAATTTGTGGAGTTTGGTGTATTGTTGGACCTAGTTGGAAACTGGCTTTTGTGACCTGTCATTATGTTCTTGGAATGAATGCTTTTGTTAGGTCCTCAGGTGTATCTAAAAGCAACTTTACTGATGTCTCTATCCAAACATTGAATCAGTCACCATTTATATGACTTTCTACATTTTCATGTAGTGCCAATGACCAGGCACATTCCTCAGGCTCTGAAAACGTCTTGTTAACACCATTTATTCTTTGGACTAGACTCATTTAATCAATAATACAAATTACTTGATATGATTTCAGCAGGAATGAGACTCTATCTTACTCTTTATCTAAAGTTGCCTTATTTTTTTGTTTGTGGTTGGGGTTTTTTTGTTGGGTTTTCTTTTGTGGGATTTTTTGTGGGTTTTGTTGGTGTTTTTTAGTTTTTTGTTTGTTTGTTTGTTTGTTTTAAATAACAATCCATCTGATGTTGCCATGCACTATGAATGTAGCTGTGAGATTTGTTGGTTCTTTTCTGGTCTCCAACTTTCCGTTTCAAGTAATAGTTAATATCTTTCCAAATAACTTCTCATCTGCTATGAAAAATATTTAATTTCTGATGTATTTACAACCTTTTTCTTTCTGTAGGTATCTGGAGAAAATAAATAAAGAAAAAAAAAAGAAGGCATTTCTGATAAAGAGTCTAACTATCAGAAACATATGTGTACACATTGTAGACTTGCTGCCCTACTCTCTATCCTCTGAAGTATAACTAGTAATAACTGGTAGATCCAGCTGCCCAGCTGTTTTACAGTGTTTCCAGTAAAGCTGCAGCATCTCCACAGTCCTTGCAAACATCAGGTGTCTGCAAGACTTCAAGTTGTACGGTTGCATTGTATCTCTCTTCTCTCATACAAGTTCTTCAGTGCTCAAGTTAGATAGCTACTGATAGTTTCCTGTTTGAGATGCTTCCAAAGGAGTTTGAAGACTCAAGGTGGAAATTATTTCCCAGCTGCTCTAAGAAGATTCTTCATATATGGCCTTGTGAATGGGTTATAATGATGGTGTCCTTCAGAACTGCAATTTGATTGCAAATCTAGGATGCACTCAGAGGCATATTCTATGCATTCGTGTCCCAAACTGACAGTAGATTGGACTTAGGTTATTTTGAAGTTGCGTGACTTATAATTTTCTGGTTTGCTTATTTGACGTAGTGTTTGTTGGCTTTTCTTCTGCTGCTTAATGCCAGGGATGGCATGTTTATGCTTCAAACTCTCAGGAGAATTGCAGGTAATGTGAACATCACAGAACTTTGCCAGCATTATGCATGTAGGAGCAGAAATCTCCCTGATACTCTATTCCTGAGTTTTTACTTTGGTAAGTCTCTTGGAGACACTCCTGCAGTAGAAGAGTTGTTGCCTATAAAAGAAGACCATTAACCTATAGACTAAGCCTATCTAATTAAAATTTTGATTCAAATGACAGTTTACTGCCTTTTCTCACAGACTCACTGAACACAGTGAGTGTTCATTGAGATAAATGGAGGTACAGCAATTGCAAATGTTAAAGGATTGAAAACATCTAGGACTCTTGATTTCATTCCTTTATATATATATATCGTTCTTTTTGATCCAGATATGTGACTCTACTTGGGCTAATCACTTTTTGGATTACTGGGCTTCCAGTTGCATGCTGTAAGGGAATCCTTCAGAAGCATAGCTGGGATCAATCACCCCAAGCACTTTATGGCCCTATGTGTTTTAATTGATCCTGCCTTGTTTCTGTCAAGATCCAGTAATGAGCCACACATACTGTCTTATGCTTGTAGACAGAAAAAAGAATAAACAAAAGCTAATTTTAGATGAAACATAGTGTTTTGGATATGGAAAAGCCTTACAGTGAATATGTGCATTGTATTGTAAATGAACACTTACCTTCAGTGAAGTAAGAATTGACTGACAATTCAACAGATGGAGGGATATCAGCATTGCCAAAGACAAGATACCTGTTAATAGCCCAAGGACTAAGATGTTGAAGCTACCTACTGGGTCAGTTCAATGTACTTAATCTTGGTTAAGCCAGTGGGCAGCTGAGGGCAGAAGACAACACTTTTATTTGATGTAATGTCTCCCCTCAGGGAGGAACTAATTGGAGTATAAGAGCTAGTCTACTTTTAACAGGCTTGTTTTCTAAGCACAAATAAAGGAAGCTGAAATGGCTGAGAATTAGACTGGCAATCAGAAATCTGTATCTAACATTTCATCAACTGGCCCATACATGGTAAGGGAGACTCTTAGGATAAATCTACTAAGTTGATCAGTATATCTATGCTTTCATTTCCTGTGACTTCATAAACTCTCATAACTGTATTTTCTATTTGGAATTTTTTGAATGAATATTTTTATTTCTTTTATGCTAATATGACTTGAGGTGAGCATTACGTCAAGGTGATTGTTTACCCTTAAGGAAGCCCATGCTTATGAGTGGTAATCTTTAACAGTGTGGTACCAGCTCACAGTTAAAATCTACTGGATCCAATATTTTTAACTGAGGTGCTCCAAAATAACGAAGTCAACCTCGTCTCCATGGAATATTTACCGTCCTTACCTTTTTGGCAGTGCTAATATCCTTTTAGCTGACCAGGTGTTCACTTCTGTTTTGTTTGACGAGGTAATTAGCAAACTGTCCATTCCTTAACGCAAAAGTGCTTTCCCATCTTTAGCAGATGAATAAATGTAGAAAATGGTTGTCTTGTTGATAGGAGTAAGCCAAGCAAGTTCCTAGTATATAGGATGTTAGTGGGCTAAGTGCCTCAAGACCCAGGATCCCACAGCATTATCTATGCTTGTGTTGGGTTTGCGTGGCAAGGTTTTGGTAGCGGGGGGGGCTACAGGGGTGGCTTCTGTGAGAAGTTGCTAGAAGCTTCCCCTGTGTCTGACAGAGCCAATGCCAGCCGGCTCCAAGATGGGCCTGCCCCTGGCCAAGGCCAAGCCCATCAGCGCCTCTGTGATAACATATTTAAGAAGGAAAACAAAACAGTTGGAGGAGCTTTTGCAGCCGGAGAGAGGAGTGAGAAGATGTAAGAAACTCTGCAGACACCAAGGTCAGTGAAGAAGGAGGGGGAGGAGGTGCTCCAGGCGCCGGAGCAGAGATCCCCCTGCAGCCCGTGGTGAAGACCATGGTGAAGCAGGCTGTCCCCCTGCAGCCCATGGAGGAAGGATGAGGGGGTGTAGAGATTCCACCTGCAGCCCATGGAAGACCCCACGCCAGAGCAGGTGGAGGCACCTGAAGGAGGCTGTGGCCCGTGGGAAGCCCATGCTGGAGCAAGTTCCAGGCCAGACCTGTGGACCCGTGAAGAGGGGAGCCCACGCCAGGGCAGGTTTGCTGGCAGGACTTGTGACCCCGTGGGGGACCCACGCTGGAGCAGTTTGCTCCTGAGGGTCTGCACCCCGTGGGAGAGGCCCACGCTGGAGCAGTTCGTGAAGGGCTGTAGCCCATGGGAGAGACTCCATGTTGGAGCAGAGGAACATTGAGAGGAGTCCTCCCCCTGAGGACAAAGAAGCGGCAGAGACAATGTGTGCTGAACTGACTGCAACCCCCATTCCCCGCCCCCTTGTGCCGCTGGAGGGGGGCGGAGGTTGAAGCCAGGAGTGAAGCTGAGCCCGGGAAGATGGGAGCGGTGGGGGGAGGTGTTTTAAGACTTGATTGTATTTTCTCATTCCTCTACTCTGTTTTGCTTAGTAATAAATTAGATGAATCTCCTCTCTACTTTCAGTCTGTTTTGCTTGTGACCATAATTAGTGAGTGATCTCTCCCTGTCCTCATCTCAATCCAAGCCTTTTGTTATACTTCCCCTCCCCATCCCGATGAGGGAGGGGTGAGTGAGCAGCCGCGTGGCGCTCAGCTGCCGGCTGGGCCTAAACCACGACAATGCTTTACTGCTCTAATTTGTTGGAAGCATCCTCTGTAGAGCACCACACCTTTAATGGATCTGGATTTTGCATCTTAGACTGTCCATCCTGTTATTTTCACAGGAGTTTCTGTTGCTCAAGGGGTAATTTTTCAATGTTCAGTTCATTTCTGCTGATACTCTGAGGATTGTAGCAAAACAAGAGTGAAAAAAACTCTGAGTTGCAAAAAGAAGTAAAAAAAACCCGAGAAACCATTATTCCTATGCAATCCATTCAAGGAACTTATAAAGCAGTTTGTTTAGTTTCCTAGATAAATGTAGTAACCGAAAGTCATGCATAAAGCAGTATTTCACTCCCAATTTCCAGAGTGAATAGAAAGCTTTCCTGGATAATTCCTTGAATTCCTTTATACAGATGCTTTTCAGGAAATAGCGTCTGAAAAAGTTTAGAAAGCCAATGACCATTTTGTCTACAGAAAAGCAGAGTGTGTGGAGGATTGAATTAATTTTTTAAATTTTTTTTCTTTCTTTTTTCTTTCCCTGTAGCCTTTTTAAAGAAAGTCAGAGACTAGATCCTAAAATGCCCAGAAGATGGGATTAGTACTTTATAACCTGCCACATGCAGTTAAGCAGCACTTGTTATGGGCTGACTTGCCATTTTAGAAATCCACTTGCTCCGACCACAGGGTTAAATAGGGTTTTGCATTTTGCTTGTTTTCTGGAGGGCAGACTTAGCATTTGAGTGACCACAGGGGTCTTGTCACTCTTCAGTGCACTCACAATATGCCCATTAATAGTAATGGAAATCACCCATATGCACAAGAGATGGAGAAACTTCTTTACATGTTCATACAAAAAATTTCTTGCTGATTCATTATTCTGTTGCACTGCAACAGGAGGTTTCTGCTCAATAAAAGCCTACCCCAGTGATAGTCTTAAAAGAATGTATTTGATAACTGGAGCAGGGGGAGATGGAAAAGAGAACAAAAAGGGAGGGGGGATTGATCAGAGCATAAAACTGAAAGTTAATAAAGAAGTGTACATAGTGGACGTGGTTTAGGCCCAGCCGGCAGCTGAGCACCACGCGCCGCTCGCTCACCCCTCCCCTAGCAGGATGGGGAGGAGAAAGGGAAAACAAGGGTAAAGCCTGGAGGGTTGGGGTAAGGGCAGTTCACTGGGACAGCAAGGGAGAGGGAAACAATCAACAACAGTACTGATAACAGATATTCACAATGGGTGATAACAGAGAACAATTTATCGATCCAACCACTGACTGACCAGATGCTCATCCCGTCACGGAACCATGCTGAAACCATGCCGCCCCTCCCCTGCCCGACTAGCCTCCTTTTAGCCCCCTTTTATGGTGAGCATGATGTCACATAGTATGGAATAGCCCCCCCTCCAGCTTGGGTCACCTGTCCTGGCTCCTTGTGAAATTAACTCTATCCTTGCCAGAACCAGGACATTATCCACCCCTT
Source organism: Grus americana (assembly GCF_028858705.1). NCBI lineage: Eukaryota > Metazoa > Chordata > Aves > Gruiformes > Gruidae > Grus > Grus americana. Next base: position 61,677,785 of record NC_072855.1, read on the forward strand.
ATTCTATACCATCTACGTCATGCCCAGATTATTTCACAGACACCATTCTCTTACTCCATGGGCCATCGCTCTAAAGTGTCCATCGAGTTCATTTAGTCCATGGCTTTGGGTTCCATCTGCCATTACTGTCTCTCAGGACAGGAGCAATAGTGTGTGCTGCTGGATTGTTGCACGCTGCATCCGGAGGTTTTTTTTCATGGCTGGTGTATCTGGTATGGTCCACGCTCGCAGTCTGGATGTCAAAGATGTGATTTTCGATGAAGTTCCTGGGGCACCAGGTGAAGTCAGTTCTAGTTCCAAAGTCCATCCTTCATTAGTTTTGGGTGATTCTTATGGTCATACCATTGATACAGTATATAGCTATTAACATCATACAGTTTAATTTATTGGCTATTTTCACCCAAAATCAAATCTCCTTGGGGTACACACCGGACTTCCCCATCCTTTCTCATCACCCACCACGTGCACCCCGGTCCCTGAGCAAAAGCAATCCCACAGATGGGCTTGCCTTTGCCTGAAGCAGGGATAACCCAAACTGTTTTCCCCAACATATTTTTCATGCGCACTACAGGAACTTTATCCCCTTCTACTGGGCCTGGAAATTTTGATTGGGCAGGGCCAGCTCGATTGGCAGATCCCCTAGTGTTAACTAACCAGGTGGCCTTTGCGAAATGTGTGTCCCAGTGTTTGAGGGTCCCACCACCCATTGCTCTCAGGGTACTTTTTAGCAGTCCATTGTACCTTTCAATTTTCCCAGAGGCTGGTGCATGATAGGGGATGTGATACACCCACTCAATGCCATGCTCTTTGGCCCAGGTGTCTATGAGGTTGTTCCGAAAATGAGTCCCGTTGTCTGACTCAATTCTCCCTGGGGTGCCATGTCGCCACAGGACTTGCTTTTCAAGACCCAGAATAGGGCTCCGGGCAGTGGCATGGGGCACAGGATATGTTTCCAGCCATCCAGTGGTTACTTCCACCATTGTAAGAACGTAACGCTTGCCCTGGCGGCTTTGTGGGAGTGTGATGTAGTCGATTTGCCATGCTTCCCCATATTTATATTTCAGCCATCGTCCTCCATACCACAGAGGCTTTACCCGGTTGGCTTGCTTGATTACAGCACATGTTTCACATTGATGGATGACCTGTGAGATGGCATCCATGTTCAAGCCCACCCCTCGATCACAGGCCCATCTATATGTCGCATCTCTTCCTTGATGGCCTGAGGTGTCATGGGCCCACCGAGCTATAAATAATTCACCTTTATGTTGCCAGTCCAAATCCACCCGAGCCACTTCAATCTTGGCAGCCTGACCCACCTGCTGGTTGTTCTGATGTTCCTCAGTGGCCCGACTCTTGGGTAGGTGGGCGTCTACATGAGGTACCTTTACAACTAGCTTCTTTAGCCGGGCAGCAATATCTTGCCACAATGGGGCAGCCCAGATGGGTTTGCCTCTGCGTTGCCAGTTGCTCCACTTCCACTGCTGTAACCACCCCCACAGGGCATTGGCCACCATCCATGAGTCGGTATAGAGGGACAGTGTTGGCCACTTTTCTCTTTCAGCAATGTCTAAAGCCAGCTGGATGGCTTTCACCTCTGCAAACTGGCTCGATTCACCTTCTCCTTCAGCAGCTTCTGCAAGTCGCCGTGTAGGACTCCATACAGCGGCCTTCCACCTTTGATGCTTTCCCACGATGCGACAGGACCCATCAGTGAAGAGGGCGTATGGTTTCTCATCTTCTGTTAGTTTATTATACGGTGGGGCTTCTTCAGCACGTGTCACCTCCTCCTCTGGCGACATTCTGAAATCTTTCCCTTCTGGCCAGTCTGTGATCACTTCCAGAATTCCTGGACGACTGGGGCTTCCTATTCGAGCCTGCTGTGTAATCAGTGCAACCCACTTACTCCACGTAGCATCGGTTGCATGATGTGTGGAAGGAGCCCTCTCTTTGAACATCCAGCCCAGCACTGGCAGTCGGGGTGCCAAGAGGAGCTGTGCTTCAGTGCCAATCACCTCTGAAGCAGCTCGAACCCCTTCATAGCCTGCCAATATCTCCTTTTCCGTTGGAGTGTAGCGGGCCTCGGATCTTCTGTATCCCCGACTCCAAAACCCCAGGGGTCGACCTCGAGTGTCCCCTGGTGCTTTCTGCCAGAGACTCCAGGTAGGGCCATTCTCCCCGGCTGCGGTGTACAGCACATTTTTTACATCTGGTCCTGCCCGGACTGGCCCAAGAGCTATGGCATGAACTATTTCTTGTTTAATTTGTTCAAAAGCTTGTTGTTGCTCAGGGCCCCATTTGAAATCATTCTTCTTCCGGGTTACATGGTAGAGAGGGCTTACCATCAGACTATAATTCGGAATGTGCATTCTCCAGAAACCCACAACGCCTAAGAAGGCCTGTGTCTCCTTTTTGTTGGTTGGTGGAGACATGGCTGCTATTTTGTTGATAATATCCATTGGGATCTGATGCTGCCCGTCGTGCCACCTTATTCCTAAAAATTGGATTTCCTGCGCAGGCCCCTTCACCTTACTTCGTTTTATGGTGAAGCCAGCCTGCAGCAGGATTTGGATTATTTTCTTCCCTTTCTCAGAACCTTCCTCTGCTGAGTTGCCCCATACAATGATGTCATCAATGTATTGCAGGTGCTCTGGGGCTTCACCCTTTTCCAGTGCAGTCTGGATCAGTCCATGGCAAAGGGTGGGGCTGTGTTTCCACCCCTGGGGCAGTCGATTCCAGGTGTACTGGATGCCCCTCCTATTGAGTGGGAGAAGGTATCCCCCCCGTCTTCCCCATAGATTGGGTGCAATTATTAATCAATTCTGAAAGATATTGACTGAGGTACGGGCCTGACAGAAATGCCACATACAAGTACCAGCTCAGACTGATGACTGTCGATGATATCTTATCATAAGTCATTCTCACACAATACAACAATACGAGAACAGGAACCCCTCTCCCAGAGGTGATAAACAGCGCTGCAGGGATTACATAGAGTAAACATGGGTTTACAAACCAGAGCCATGTCACCAAACAGACATCACATCATTGTGACCAGCAAGTGTTTCAAGAACATTATAAATTCTTATAACAACTTTGTTTTAACACACTTGGGTCAGACTTGTCCTTATCACAACCCCTCGACCCCCACATTGGGCACCAAAAGGACTGATGTGGTTTAGGCCCAGCCGGCAGCTGAGTGCCACGCGCTGCTCACTCACCCCTCCCCCAGCGGGATGGGGAGGAGAATGGAAGAACAAGGGCAAAGCCTCGAGCGTTGGGGTAAGGGCAGTTTACTGGGACAGCAAGGGAGAGGGAAACAATCAACAGTACTGATAACAGATATTCACAATGGGTGATAACAGAGAGCAATTTATCGATCCAACGAGCAATCAACCGGACCCTCAGCCCCGTCCAGGAACCTTGCCAAAACCGCCCCCTCCCCTGCCCGATTAGCCCACCTTTTATGATGAGCATGACATCACATGGTATGGAATAGCCCCCGGCCAGCTTGGGTCACCTGTCCTGGTTCCTTGTGAAATTAACTCTGTCCTTGCCAGAACCACGACAATAGTGGATAGGACAAAAGAGAGATTGTTCATAGAAGATATTCATGTTAATGACTCCAGTTAAACATAAATTATTTTGAATAGTGTGTTGGACATAAAGAGGGTGTGAAGATTCTTCAGAGAATGAAAGGATGTTTCCCAAAGGGAAGAGTTATGTTAAAATCACTGTTCTTCTATGATAGCACAGATGCCTTCTTAGGAGTTTTGATATTTCTTGACTGATGTCTAGGAAACTTGCAATTTTCCCAGCCTTTTACCTGGCAGACCTTCAGTCCTGTAGCAGATGCTACAGATATTTCTTCAACAAGCCTCTACTTTACTCGATGTGCAGAAACTGTTAACTTAGTACATTGCAGAGCTGGTCAGAATTATTACAATTTTTTTCACTGAAGATTTTGAAAGGACAAAACAAAATCATTGATTCCAGCAATGTTCCAGCTTGTGGATCAAAAAGAAAGTAAACTTTCAAGGCAGAATCCACTTCCTCTTTCATTGTTTTACCAACCCCACTCAATGAAACAACCCTAATTTTCAGCCCCCACAACATTTATTGAGAATTATTGGCTAAGGAGGAAAGGGTGAAATAAAACCAGAACACAGTTGTTTTTAGCAAAATATTTCCCCTGCCCCATTATTTTTACTATTTTCCACTAAACTCGGAAAGTTTAAAAAAAACCTCGCCACAACAGTTTTGTTGAAAATAGAAAGCACTCTTCCATCTGTATTGTCAGATGGACAGCAGCCTGCTTCAAAGGATTCAACAATTTTACCTTTGTGGGGAAAAAAATAAAAGGAAGACAGTAAGTAAAATGGGAGTTTCACTTCACTGTAGTATTTGCTTCCCCAATTCAGACAGCAATAGCTCATGCATTCAGTGAATTACTTCTCAGTATGGAAAGGCATCTACAATCATAATCTGAAATTTCCTCCTGCTGGAATTGTCCAATTTATGGTCAATATTTTTCACTAAACTTGGAAACTGGTAATGTAATTCAGATGAATCTGGGGAGAACCTCAGCAGTGGAAGGATCCACTTACCCACTTAGCAGACTTTTGAGATTTCGGCTCCACACAGTTTAGACCCACATTTTCTCTTCACCAGGACTTGGTATGCTTTAGAGTCCAGAGACTAGGCCAGTCAGAGACAGTCTTTTCAAGAACAGAAATGTGTCCATCTTTTAAAGCTTGATGTGACCAGTCTGTTTTTGCATCTCATGTCATGGCACAGAAGATACATTGTCATTTCATAGGACTGCCACTCAGTGTTGTCTCTGGTGACAATAGCAGGCTTGTCTATGTAGGGGTGTGACTCTGTGAGGTTGTCTCTGGTTCCCCATGACTAGCATTTATGTTTAAATACACATTTTTGTTCCTTAGTAGTACTTTATCAGTGCTTTGCATGAGCATATATCATAAATGCAAGTTGTGAGACAGGAAAATTATATCTTGGGCCTGTTTTACAGATTCCTTACTTTCACAGGGGAAGGCTGCGAGGGGAGTTTGAAAATGTGGTCTTTGAGTAATGTTTCTGATCTGCCGGTGGCCATAGAACCACAGGAAATGACTTGTAGAAGGTGTTGCCAGTTGGACATCATGGTAGAAACGTCAGGAACCAAGTACTGGTACCTGATGTGCCCATTCTCTCCCCAAAACCTCTGTGCATTGCTCAGGACTTGGGCTTTCTGCTTCACCATGCTGGATGGTACAACATTTCTCCTTGTCATGCCAGTGAGAAGGCAAGAGAGACTAGCTCCATCCTCCACTGTGTTGAAGACAACACTAGTGGAGGTATGGCTCGGTGGCTGGAAATGGATAATGTCTTGTAAGCAAAGGTGGATAGCAGCTTGAGCAGGTGGACTGGAATGTTTCTGTAACTTGGACTTTTGTCTCTCCATACTCTGAGTATTTGGATGATGGGAGAGAGAGACCTGAAAGACCTCATTAGATGACACCAAACCAAAAAATTCCTAGAGGGAAGTTCTCCATTTCCACACCGTGTTCCTCAGGAGGATGTGAGGGCTGTGGAATAAGGTGAGGGAGGGAATGACAGACCCACCTGAAAACTGTCAAGGCACAAACCTCCCTGGGAACTGCTGGGCTGCTGACTGCTTTAGGATGATTTTTTTTCTGTCTCCTGTTACAGCTGTGCCCTATTTCATAAGCAATTAATAATCATTTAGACAAAAAGAGACACACTGATTCTAGCGCCTGGTATATTCATCTGGGGTGAAAGTGTGAACTTTTTCCTCTGCCTGATTCATTACAGTGATCCCAATGTGGATTTCCTGCATTCCTAAGTAGTTACTGGTTTCTCTACTCCTTTTGCTCAATAGACTTGAGCAAACTTAACTGTTTTGTTCCTTCGTATACAATCTGGAAGTCTTACATGTCAAACAGATACTAATGTTCGTGAAGTATCTGGAGAATGTGATGGCAAGTATTATTACTGGAAATCCAGTATATTATATATATATATAAATACAAATGTACTTGTACAGTGCCTGGGCTAACAGATTTAAGAAGGATTTTTAACGTTGTTTTTATCTGCTCATACATAACTTAAAAGACAAATGTCACAAATAAAAAGTGGTTGTATCAAATTAAATTGGATGGTCAAACTGAATAGAAGGACATTTTCTCAAGAACTAAGTTCTGGTCTAGTAGAAAGTAGTACACAAAATAGATAAACACAAAGAAAAGTAATCCAAAACAGAAATGAAAACAGGTATGTCTAAATGTTTTATGGGAGGGTCTGGCTTTGTGTGTTTTCAAAGATGATCTGTTCCTTGGAGTAGTACAGTGGTGTTTCTTAAAATACTTACGGAATATGAGCAGTTACTCAAAATCCTGCTGCAAATGAGGACATCTTTATCTATACTGTATGTGTGGCTTAAAAGAGACAGTGATAATTGTCATGGTTTAACCTCAGCCAGTAACTAAGCACCACGGAGCTGCTCGCTCACCCCTGCCCCCCCTAAAAGGGGATGGGGAGGAGAATGGAAGAAAAAATCATAGATTGAAATAAAGACAGTTTAATAGGATAACAAAGGAAGAGAAGAATAACAATAATAACAATAATACAAGTGATGCACAGATGCAATTGCTCACCACATGCAGAAGGAAAAGAAAACAACTCGATGCCCAGTCTGTTTCCAAGCAGCGATCTCGCCTCCCGGCTAGCTTCCCCAGTTATATATGGAGCATGACGTTCTATGGCAGGGAATATCCCTCTGGCCAGCCTGGGTCAGCTGTCCTGGCTGTGCTTTCCAGCTTCTGGTGCACTTGACAGGGTGTGAGAAGCTGAAAAGTCCTTGACTTAGTGTAGACACAACAACTACCTAGCAACAACTAAAAACATCAGTGTGTTACAAATATTATTCTCATCCTAAATCCAAACCACAGCACTATACTAGCTACTAGAAAGAAAATTAACTCTATCTCAGCTGAAACCAGGGCAGTAATGCTCTACCCTTTTGTGATGCTCATGAACATTTTATTAATATTTTATTTCTGGTTAATGGATATTCCACCAATTTTCCTTATGTGTTAATAAGCATTTGCTAAATTTTTAATTCCATTGGCTGCAAACTGACAAACTGTTTCTAATAAAACCCTTCAAAAATATCCTTTTTTATCTTTCACAAGCTTCAAATATATTTTTAGACAAATTAAGGGAAAAGGACTCTTCAAAATTCCTGGATTTTTCCAGTAGAACATTTTAAAGTTGTTCTTCATCTTTTATAGCTATTCTTTTAAGGGTGAAGTGTTACCTTTTACCTATAGAATTCCTATAAGAATCATTTCACTGACTTAGAGAAATGGTCCACATAGCCCAGGGATGCTATTTAAGGTGGACACTTGAGCCTGGCTACTACTGGTGTGTGCACAAGTATTTTCACTCTCACAGACGAGGTCTTCTTTTGACTTCTAGATACATTTCAGCTTTCAGACTTGCCATTATGTATTCTCCTGGTCTGCTTCTCACTGCTGTAGTAGATGCTCCACTGGTGGCTGCACACCCCCATATATTTGCAGAATTTATATTGTAAACACTGGAATTTTGAAAGAAAAGGATGAAGAATGACACTGTTTGAATTTAGTCATCCAATTTAGAAAGCTTAGAAATGCTTTCTGGAAGTCTCATTACAATACTGTAGCAGGAAATTCAGATGTGGGAAGTGACCCATGATAGATGCCTTTGTAGTCTAAAACACATGGTAAATATTCTGCTGATCTAAGAGAATTCACTTTGGGAGTGGAAACTTTTACTTCCTTTACAAGAACAAATCTAGGAACAAATGTCTGCAGTGTGCTGTGAAGGGCTGACAAAGAGGGGAAAATAAAGGATTGTTTGCTAATTCATCCAAATAATTTGTTACAATATTGCAGTGAGACATGAGGAACGTACGCCTCAGGGTAGAGTTGGCTTTAATTTTTCTCATGCCTTGAGCTAGCCTAGAAAAAAAATCTGTGAGGCATTAGAAAAAAGGTGTAAGACCAACACACTGCCAAAAGATACTACTGTCCTTCCTGGTGAAATGTATTTCAAAATAATTATGTTTTAATGTATTGCTGCTTGTATATTTAATAGCATTTGAAAAAAATCTACATTTTGTCCATGCCAGGCAAACTAGAATTTTTCTCTTCATACTGCATTTGAATATCACTATGTAAAATTGGTAGTGATTACTCACATATGGGATCACAACAGAAAGTCTATGCCAGCACAAGTATTAATGGTATTAATTAATGGTATAATGGTATTAACCTTAGCTTAGCAGCACTGGTAGAAATCTATGGCTGATGCAAAAGTCTATCTGAAAATGAAATTATATTCATTAATTTTATCATAATTACTTGTACATGTTCACCTTTCTACTCCTCCTCTCTCCATTTCCAATGCTACATGTTCCAAACACAGCCAGGCTGAAGATAACCTAAAACAAGAATCCCATAATTCATCCATGTTTGTGGTTTACTGTAGGCTTACTCTATCCATGGCAAAGTCCCCTTCCATGATTTGTAAAATACTTGCTGTGATTTTTAAAAATTAGTAAGTCTTTTAATGCCTGAAGGGGGTAGGTTATGCATTTAGAAGGACAGCAGAAAGCCTAGGGTCTTGCATGTTGATTTCCCACTAGGGACAGAATCATTGCTTTTCTTATTTGTACTCTAATGTGCTTCATTTAAAGCCATACTACTAATTCAGGAATGAGAAGGGTCCAATAATGTGCAGGGTAATCTTTTCCTCCAGGAATTTCAGCTCTGTGTTAACAGCAGCCTCTCAAGAATAACTCACCTTGAGTATTAACTAATCAGATCTCAGAGAAAAATCCACTGGTAGTGTTAACCCTCTCTTCTAAAAATTTTGCCTGATCTCAAAAATGCAGTGTAGCAAGTCTGCTGAAAAATTAAAACTTGACAGAATGCTAGGAATAAGAATCAAGAAATGATTTTGTAATACTTTCAGCTTATAGCTCCTATAACAACCACAACTGAAAATCTCCCATCCAAACAAAGGTATTTAATTGTACACATTTTCAAATAGAGTTTGATCCTGCCCATTCTGAAATCTTTAACATCTACCACCAGCAGACAGCTTCCTTCCTTCCTTGCGCAACCTCCATCCCTTTCCATCACCATAATGAACTGCTTTGGATACACTCCAGCACCTCAGTATCAAGAAAAAAAAATAGCATCCAAAGAAGAGGAATAAAGCTGGTGAAAAGTCCAGAGAGCAAGTCTTATGAGGAGCAGCTGAAGGAACTGGGGTTGTTTAGCCTGGAGAAAAGGAGGCTGAGGGGAGACCTTATGGCTCTCTACAACTACCTCAAAGGAGGTTGTAGCCAGGTAGGTGTTGGTCTCTTCTCCCAAGCAGCAACCACTATGACAAGAGGACATTGCCTCAGTTTGTGCCAGGGGAGGTTTAGATTGGATATTAGGAAAAATTTCTTCACTGAAAGGGTTGTCAAGCACTGGAACAGGCTGCCCAGGGAAATGGTTGAGTCACCATCTCTGGAGGTATTTAAAAGATGTGTAGATGTGGCACTTAAGGGCATACATGGTTTAGTGGTAGACTTGGCAGTGTTAGGTTGAACTCGATGATCTTCAAGGTCTTTTCCAACCTAAATGATTCTATGATTCTATGATTCTTTTCAAATCAGTCACTTAATTTCCTGAGAGAAATCTGAGCTAAAGCAGATTCAATTCCTCACCTAATTTCAAATTCGAATGCCCCTTAAAAGAGTCAGCATCAAAGAAAGGTAAGTGTGTGTGCATGCGTGTGTCCATATCTGTCTATCTGTGTGTGATGCTGGTGGGCAAAATGGAGGCAAGCAACCTAGCACCTCAACAATGGAGACAAAAAATGACAAAAAGATGAAATTTTTTTGACTTTCCAAGGCAGCTCTTGCAAACCAAGACTTGAAAGATGTTGAGGGACAGCTCTGGAGTGAAATCTTAACTTGGAAATCTCCAAAGCCACTAAGTTTGTTTGGGGAGCAGGAAGAGAAGAGTATATCCGATCCTGAGAGACTGTCATGAATAGGAAAATGCAAAGTTTACATTAAGATACCTTTACCCTCTATCCCTGTGTTCCTTTTCTTACAGAAGAAACATTAATTTCTCTCCTGCAGCAACCAGTAGTTACTTCTTCTTAGGCTTTTGGGCTTGGGCCAGTTGAATTGAGGGGACTCTTGAGTAGCCAGCAAGTTTGCAACAGAGATTGTTTGGAGTCATGTTGTTGGAAACATTATGGAATATAACTGGAAGGGTTCAACTTTTATGGGAAAAACAGGACATTTTGGTGGAATGCTTTCATCAGCTCCTCCTGCTCCATAGCATTTTTCCCCAGGAGCTGCAGTGGCTGGTTTCTAATACTGCTGTTGATGAACACATACATTACATATAACCGAAGGCTGCAAAACATGCTATTACAGGATGAGTGTCCCTTACATTTGGGGAAGAACTAAGCTACGTATAATACCTCTAGCTACTGTTGCTCTTGATTCCTGCCGTGATCATGCATGCCACTATAGAGGCCAAAATATTCAAGGACTCCAAGTGCCTAAGCTCAGTTTATGCAAAGATAGTTGCTAGTCACTACCAGAGAGAAAAAACATGTGATTAATAATCGCATGTTCATGACAAGAGTACATGAAAAATTACTCAAATTTTAACAGGACCAATAGCTACTCAGAGTAACCTCTGGCAGATTCCTGTATTCCCTATTTTTTTAGCCATGATCTGCTGATATTTCAATGACAGGGCCAAGCATGGAAGAAAAGTGCATTCCCTTCCCCATGAAGACATGCTTCTTTAAATAGTTTGCACTGGCTTCTTTTCCATGTGCTAGAGCTGGTTGTTAATTTGGGTTGGTTATTCATCTGGGATCCTTCTGTTCCTGTTTCCTTCTTACCCTTGGGAAAAGTACACTATAGCCCTGGCTACATTCTTATCACTTTTGTACTATAAATGTTTGCATTACTGGGAGAAAGTAAATGTTTTTCTTGTCTTTCTTCTCCACAGGAAATAAAAAATGTTATTTACTTTTCTTTTGTCCCTTATATCTTTTTCCATGGCATATTTCAATTCCATATTCTTCACTGGAGAAATGGATGTGTTTGAAATTCAACTGGAAACTCTGTCATAGCCTAACAAGTTGATTCTGATATCACTTTAATACCTAAGAACACAAAGGTGTAAAATTCATAGGAATCCTGACTTGTATCTTAATACATTCTGTGACACTTTAATGGCTTAGATTGTACTTACCAAGTAACTGTTGGAATTTCCTTTAGTGAATTCTTAATTTCATTAAATATATATATTTATATAAAATTTACATGTAGTTAAAATTCTGTTCCAAAATATTTATTTGATCTGTGGATTGCATTCAGCATTTCAGAAATGAACTTTGCAGAACAATAAATATTATTTAAGATTCAGGCAGAACCTTATAGGTGAAAGAATAAATATTCATATTGAAACATATGAGCAAATAGGATCTTCTTGAGTGTGTAGCAGCAACAGGTTAGATTTGTAATACTTTAATGCTCATGCTGGGGCCAAATGTTGTGGTCCAGCCTACCTCTGTTATGGATCTGTTTTCCTTGATTTTGATCTGGGGAAGAGAGCCTGGGAATCGGAAAAAAATAAAGCAAAAGAAAAAAATAGTATTCTGTGTGATGGGAGTTTTTGTTATAGTTCTGGAACTGCTCTGCCAAAAGGACTGGAAATTTCACGGGATGTTCCCCTGCAGGCAAACACAACCCAAATTCTCAAAAAAAGCTTCAATTGGCATCCACATAAGGACTGGCCCAATATAAAAGCTGAATTGTCAACTAGTACAGAGCAAGAGAAAGCAACTTCTATAGCACTCCTCAACACCCTTTATCTTAAGGAGAGTACGGGGTATATATGACCAGATTGTCATGATGCTTTGATTTCTCCTGGAAACTGCATGGTCTTTTCAGGATGCTGCTTATCCACCTTGTGAATATTAGTCTATGAATCTCTGCTAAGCTCTGAAAGCACACAACAGGCTTTCAATCTAAGGAGAACTATGCTCGTCTTCTCCCCTCTGACACACACAGCTATGAGAGGACAGTTGACTATCTAGTTTTACCATAGTTAATTGCTTGTCTCTGTGGGGAAAGTCAGGCAAGTTTCTGTAGCTGTAAATCAGAATTGACATCAGCCATCTGGCTCCTCAGTCCTTTCTCGTTCAATGGCACATGCCTTCCATTAATTGTTCCAAGGCCGTTTTTATTTTTCATTAGCCCCTGCTCTTAAGCAGATGGTTTGAAACAAATGTATTCAATAATATATATAAATTTTCAGGCAAGCAAAGGCTGTGAGAATGACTGAAACTACTGAAGGGAATAATCAACTTCACGCTGATGTAGGTATTAATATTTCTGTTCCTTTGGACTGGACAGTTTTTCTCTTTGAGTCCCTTGTGACTGTGCTACATCTTCCTGCCAGAAGGCCTCTACTTGTGTGCTAGTCTGAATTCTGCCCTCTTTTTTGAATATTACCAGAACTAAATCAATTCCTTACTCAGTACCTGAACTTGCTTAATTTTGCCAGAAACCTCAATCACTCTGCTTTAAGTTCTGATTCCCCTTTCCAAATAACTTAAGTAGAGGTGATAAGAAAAGTTTACCTTTAAAAGTATCATTGTAATTTTCAGAGAGCAGACAACAGGAAAATATTTTCACTTGCCTTTTTACTTTCTCGCTACATTCATCACTGTTTTTACCAGCTTTCTAAACCCCTAGTGCTTTTGCTACAATGTTCCTTCATAAACCAAAATGCAGATCAACTGGAAACAGGACATGGTTAAACCGAAAGTAACAAATTTCTTGATGCAGTAGCAGATAGTTAATCAGGTGATATCACTGCAGGAGTGAGTTAAATACCACTGGCATTAGCACCTGTAGCTTTGTACCCAAGCTTTGAATAAGAAATGCCAAGCGCTGTGCCTTTATGTTTATCTTCTGACTGTAAGCACAAGATAGGCATTTGCAGGTACAGGTTCTGCTTTGAACTGGTGATTCAACACTCAGGTAAAAAGATTCAAGTGCAAATGTTGCCAGTATGGTTGTGATTTTTTTTTTCTTTTTTTTTTTTAACAGCAGTTGGACTGTGTGGCTGGTACTTATATTGGGGGAAGGAAGCAGGAAGATCATTGTGAATGTGTCTGCTACAGAAGTCCATGATTCAAAGACAACTGAGCTTGTGCTCAATGTGCTCATCCTGACTCTGAATGTAGAGTACTCATACAGTCATGGCTCTGCACCTGAGTAGAAATGTGGTCTTACTAACACATGAGAATGGTTCACGGTAGAAGGTCAATCTAGTCCAGTAACCTCGTTTTCATCCTGGGGGCTCCTGATCATCAGCAGATATTTACAGAATATGAAAACACAGAGGAAAGGAAAGATTCTTGCTAGGATCTGGTGAAAAGCTTCATTACTTCTGCTGTTTAATCCACTCTCCATGCATAGCACTGTACTATCCTGTGCTGCATGAATATGGTTATAACAACTTATTTCTGCTCACTACTTATTTGTCATTTCTTTGTTTTCCAAGTTTTGCTTGTATTGTGTTTTCACAACAGGGATATGTTTGCCATCAGGATCTGATGAAAATATAATTGTCTTTTGGAAGAGCTCTGTATTCTATTACTTCAGCTAGGTATGCTGTTGCTTCTTTCTCCTCTGCTTCTAGTCCAGCTGGGATCCAGGAATACGCATCGAGATCTTTTCAACAGAGAAAACACAAATTAATTTTCTGCTACCAGTCCAAATTATTGGTGTAGAAAAGTCATTTAAATACTGGGCCCATCTCCATTGTGGAGGAGGACTGGTTAATGAAAACACAAACATGTCAGTTTCATTCTTCTAATAAAAAAATCCTGTTCTTTAAAATACATCTGGGTGAAGTAGAGGGTAGGAGTTTTCCAGGAGGTGATAAATCAAAACTTGGGCTACATCAAACTTGTGCACATAGAATGCTTTGGGTTGGAAGTTCCAACCCCTCCACTATGAGCAGGGACACCTTCCACTAGATCAGGTTGCTCAAAGCCCCACCTAACCTGACTTTGAACACTTCCAATGATGGGACATCCACAACTTCCCTGGGTAATCTGTTTTAGTGTCACACCACTTATTGTAAAGAATTACTTATTGTAAAGAATTTTTTCCTTAAGTTCAATCTAAATCTACCCTCTTTCAGTTTTACACTGTTGCCCCTTGTCCTGTCACTACATTGACTGTAACTCTTTAGATGCAGCCATCCAGCGAAGTCCTTATCCATCTAACAGTCCATCCATCAAACCATATTTCTCCAATTTAGAGGTAAGAATGTTGTGGGGCACCATTTCAAAAGCCTTATAGAAGTCTATGTAGATGACATCCATAGCTCTTCCCTTGCCTACTGATACAGTCACTCTGTTGTAGAAGGGCACCAGATTAGTCAGGCATGATTTGCCCTTTGTGGAGCCCTTTTGGCTGTTTCTAATCACCTCCCTGTCTTCATATGTTTCAACACATCTTCCAGGAGGATCTAGTCCATGATCTTACCCGGCACAGAGGTGAGGCTGACTGGTTGGTAGTTCCCAGGGTCTTCCTTTCTACCCTTTTTAAAAATGGATGTGAAGTTTCCCTTTCTGCAGTCACCGGGGACTGACTGTCATGACTTTTCAAATATGAGGGAGAGTGGTCTGGCAGCTATATCAGCCAATTCCCTCAGGACCCTGACACTCAGGATCCCATGGACTTATGTATGTTCAGGTTTCTCAGGTGGTCTTGAACTCGACCTTTTCCTATGATGGAAGAGGATGGGATCAAACTCTCATCCTCACAGCCAGGGTGAAAGGGAAAAACTTACTTGGACAAGCAATATTTCATTCTGCCACTCTCTGCAAGGTCCTTCTCTGCTCATAACATGCAAATGCAGAATATCCCTTCCATATCATATTCCCAAGGGCCACATTTTCTGTGCCTCTTACAAAATTATATTGTAAAAACTGCCATGATGTTAATATGAAGACACAGTCATGATGACATTGATAAGGACCTGAAAAGGCAAGGTTGTGGGCTGAGATGAGAAAAGTGAAATTATTTGCAATGGGACACAGAAGGCTCCTCTAAACAGCACAAACTGAGAAGTGATTGTTTAATATTTCAGCTTGAAGGAAGGATACAGTCTATGATAATACATAATCAATGATACACCACTGCTGTTCTATGATACTGTACTAGCTAACTAGGTAAATTATAATAGTCTCTCTATGCAGAAATCTAATATCTTCCTCATTTTTGTTGGAACATTATTTTTGACAGGGTCAGGGATTTATTATAGATAGGATAGAATGGGAGTGACTGCATTTTGGCACTCATACTGCAAAGATGAAGGGCCCTGTGCAGCCAGAGGCTCTGTGTGCAATTGTTTGTCTGTAGGGTAGATCCCATGAACTTATGTGAGCGTGAGACAAGTTTTATGCTTCAGGATACATGTGGCATCAAACTTACAGTGCTAGTCATAGCATTCTTCAAATTGCACACCAAAGCCTTGAACCCCAGAAGAGGATCCCTTGTAATGGTAATGCCAAAACATAGCATTTTAGGAGTCACTGAGGGAATTTGCTTATTTAAATGTATGGAGAGAATTTTATTACTCTCAGAGACTGGTACTTATAGATACCCAGGACTGAAAAAACAGACACTGTTTTGAGAAAAATGCCAAAGACTTCCTGCACGGTCTTTGATGTCCAGAATATGTATAGCCTGCAATGGGCTTTGGATAAAGCCATCTGCCCCCCTGACGTTGTACCTGTTTCCCTCAGCTGCTTGTTTGTTGGTTTGCTTTTTTTTTTTCTTTAAAAGTTGTTTCTTTTTCTTTTTCTTTTCATTAAAGAAGCTATGGGGGTGCTAGAGATGACACGTAATTGCTCTACTGGACAAACCTCAAAGGCAGAGAGCCTATGAGATGTACAGATGTGGTTTACAGTTTGAGTCATGCTCCCTTTCATGCCTACTGAAAGGACCACTTGTGTTAAAGCTACTGTTGCTCCACCTATCCAAAACTGGGCTAGAAAACACCATCAGGTTAGACAGCTCTGAGCTAAAGAAAAAAAAAGTAGTAAAAAACCTGTATTAAAAAAAAAAAAAAATACAGGCTTTTCTCTCTTTTTCAATCCCTGGATATCAGAAGCTCTTGTGAGGCATTGCTGAATACCTCTTCTGCTCAAATACAGTGGACTTTTAAGTTTGTAGAGTTCTCTGTTTTCAAGGAAGTGATCAAGTTGTACTAGATACCACTTTTTGGTGTGTTACAAATTGGCAGAGCCAGGCCCAGCTCACTGCTGCTTCCTTAACTGGTCTTGTTTATCTCTCAGCTCACATTATAGTGCCTGGTGGATGATGAAGTAAAAACATTATGATACAAAACTTCATCAGCACCAAAGCTCCCTATGTACTCCATGTATGTACGTACCCACCCACAGATACTTTTAGTTTTATGGGTGGGGTCTCATCTTCATGTGTCATTGCAGAAGGGCGTGAGGATTTATTGCCACTTGGCATCAAAATCTTTGAAAGTAGCCATCTAAACAACTGAGCGCCCACTCCTGCTCTGATCTATATTAACCATTGGCTTCATTGCCTGTTCCCACAATGATTTTTGCACTTACTTGGAGCCTTGTAGTCTCTATGACAACAATAGAAATAATGTGTGACATAGTTTGGGTTGCTGGGCACTCTGCTGCTGCTCTGCCTAGCCTACCTAGGGGGTAACGAACCTGCCTTAGATGTACGTATTTCTTCCTTCAGTAAGGACAAAGATGTCTGTGATGGGTGACCTGTATTTGTGCACTGACTGAGATGTGTCTCATTATAACATTCTGAGTGATGAGGGATGACTCATCTTAAAAAGAAGTGATTCATGCTGCTTTAGAAGCAACTTCTACTCAACTTCCCACACATTTTCAGAAAACTGATGTTCTCCCCATCTTGTAGATGTGTGAAAGTATGGGTGCAAGCTGATATCATAACGCCTTCATGAGCCAGAGCAACAGGTGATTATTCATCCTTTTTGAAGGGTGTCCATCTTTGTTCTCCTATTAGCAAGAGGCATCTGATACTTCCAGGAAAGACTGTCATATGGAAAACATTGTCAGTAAATCTCCCATTCTTAGTAGCAGGAAGGTCCCACTTTAAATGCTGTTCTAGTTTTGGGCTTTGCTCTTCATAAAAGGCACAGGATGCCACAGAGGATGACAGAAGATCTTCAAAAACATTCCAGGAGCCTGAAAGACCTGAGCTGATAAAGTCTAAATCCTGTACAAAAAGGAGTAATGATAATCGTCTTCAAAATATATAAAAGAGCAAGAGAATAGATTTCTTTGTTCATTAGGGATGGGACAAGGATTTGCAGGCTGCAATTACAGTGAGAGAAATTTCACCTGAATATTAGCAAAAAACTTTAGTTCCAGGGACATCATCACAAGCAATAAGCTATAGGATGTAGGAGGGGAGAGACATTGGTGGTTTTTAAGTTGATAGTAGACATACATCTGTTGGGAGGGACGGCTCTAGAGATATTAGGGAGTTCTTCATGGTTCAGCCTTAGTTTTGTGGAATCCTTTGTTCAGTTTTTGATGCAGTCAATAAGATGATAAATTTACTCACCTCTGAGGCTTCCTTTCAAGGACTTGATGTTTTGACATTCTTTGGTTTCCAGAATCTCCATGACAGCTGTTCTTCTGTAAACATGCTAGATGTTATTCAGACAAGACAGGTGTGGGACAAATACTGTACTGTTGTTCAGCACTTTTCAGCCAAAGATCCTAAAGCAATTCATCCTAAAATTGCAGAAAGGGAAAGTAAAGAACATGGAGAGGGAGCGAATTGTCCAGCATGATCCACAAAGCTATAAATGGAAGCAGGAACTGGTTTTAGTCTGCTAAGATGTAGTCTTGCCCATTAGACCTTCATGTAGTGTAGTCTGAGGATAGGGCTTCAGTATAAAAGAGGGAGCAAGACGAATTGACCACATAGATAAAGCGATGTGGTGGGTTGGTCCTGGCTGGATGCCAGGTGCCCACCAAAGCCACTCTATCACTGCCCTCCTCAGCTGGACAGGGGAGAGAAAATATAACGAAAGGCTCCTGGGTCAAGATAAGGACAGGGAGAGATCACTCACTAATCACCATCATGGGCAAAACAAACTTGACTTGGGGAAAATTGATTTAATTTATTACCAATCAAATCATAGTAGGATAATGAGAAATAAACCCAAATCTTTAAACACCTCCCCCAACCCTCCCTTCTTCACTCCCGATTTCTCTATCTGCTCCCCCCTCAGCGCCACAGGGGGACAGGGAATGGGGGTTATGGTCAGTTCATCACACGTTGTCTCTGCCGCTCCTTCCTCCTCAGGGGGAGGATTCCTCACACTCTTCCCCTGCTCCAGCGTGGGGTCCCTCTCCCACAGGAGACAGTCCTCCATGAATTTCTCCAACATGAGTCCTTCCTATGGGCTGCAGTTCTTCATGAACTGCCCCAGTGTGGGTTTCTTCCACAGGGTGCAGTCCTTCAGGACCAGACTGCTCCAGCGTGGCTCCCCCACAGGGTCACAAGGCCTGCCAGCAAACCTGCTCCAGTGTGGGCTCTTCTCTCCACGGGTCCACGGGTCCTGCCAGGAGCCTGCTGCAGCGTGGGCTTCCCATGGGGTCACAGCCTCCTTCAGGTGCCTCCACCTGCTCTGGCATGGGGTCCTCCATGGGCTGCAGGGGAATGTCTGCACCCCTATCATACTCCATGGGCTGCAGGGGGACTGCCTGCCTCACCATGGTCTTCACCATGGGCTGCAGGGGAATCTCTGCTCCAGTGCCTGGAGCACCTTCTCCTTCTTCACTGACCTTGGTGTCTGCAGGGTTCTTTCTCTCCCATCTTCTCACTCCTCTCTCTGGCTGCAGTTGCTGTTGTGTAGGAACTTCTTAAGTATGTTATCCCAGAGGCTCTTTCATGGTCACAGATAGGCTTGGGCTCGGCCTTGGCCAGCGGTGGGTCCGTCTGGACACAGGGGAAACTTTAGCAGCTTCTCACACAAGCTACCCCTGTAGCCCACCCCCAACTTTTCCACACAAACCCAATACATGCTATCAAGACTTATTCCCAGAAGCAATCTTACCAACCTGTATAAATACCTGATGGGGAGGCTAAAGAAGATGGAACAAGACTCTTATCAGAGGTATCCAGTGACAGGACAAGAGGCAATGGGCACAAATCAAAGCACAGAAAATTCTCTGTAAACATAAGAAAAAACTTATTTATCCTAAGGTTGATCGAACATTGGAACAGACTGCATAGAGAGAATGTGGAAGCTCCATCTTTGGAGATACTCAAAACCTGATTGGATACAGTGCTGGGCAATCTGCTTTAGCTGATCCTGCTTTGTGCAGGTGGGGTTGACTACATGATCTCCAAATGTCCCTTCCCACAAATATCCTTTGATTCTCCAAAGTGGTTTTGGCACTGTTTTTTGCAAATGGAGGTGTTTCCGGCTTCTTAATTCTCTCTGCCTTTCCTTTATATATTTCTGTATTATTTAGATTTTTGTGGTCATCCAGGTAAGGGAGATGGTTATATTTATTCTGGTGAATTTTCCAACCCTTTGTACCTGCAAGTTCCTTTTGATGGTCTGTTGTTGTGGCTATAATAAAGTCTTTTGAGGCCCTGGAATATATGACATGAAATGGGTGCTTTTAGTTGCTGGCTTCACCACAAGGCCATTGCTAAGCAGGAACAAATATCTTGTGTTTGGTAAATTAGAAATTATTAAAAGGCTGTACATGATGGCCATGCCCTGAGCTCACTCTCTCTTTGTCAGTAATACTGTTTGAAAGTGATGAATGACATATGCATCTGAGCATACGGAGGAAGCTCTTTGTGAATAATGATATTTCTCTCTTCCATGAATCAGTGTGCACTGTCCTGGTGCTCAGTGGGAACAAATACCAGCCTCCACAGTCTCAAATGCAATTCCAGGCTGGCTGCTTGTGATAATTTCCCTCCAGCTGACAGCCTTTAGGACAGAGAATAACATGAATACATGAAAGAGCTGGAAGTTTTGTCATCTTCAAATCCAAGGTAGTTGAATCAGTTAGGGCCAATCCAGCCAGGTGACCAGAATGGCATGTCTGTTTATCAGAGATGCTTTCCAGCAGGCTGTTAGCTTCAACTGGTACTACAGGAACAGTGTGGAAAAAGAGTTTGCTTGTTGTCAGTGATAAAGTTGAGTGGCCACCACTGGCCAGAAGCCAGCACACTTATAAGGTGCTAAGCGCATGAGCAAGGGGGGCACTAGTTAAACCCAGGACAGAACCGCATTGTGTGGGGTTGTTGAGTCCTTCAATAACCACATTTTCCTCTCCTCAGCTTTTTACATAAGCCTTCTAACAACTGGAAACTGGAATTGTTTCCCCATTAGAGAATTTAATCTATAACATTAGACAGTAAATAAAATTAATTTGTTGGATGTGTTAAATTCAGATCAAAAGCCCATTGTGATCAATGGAAAGATTTCTATTGATTTCAGCACACTTTGGTGTGCTACACTTTTAAACTGTGGCACACTAGACACCAGGGACTCATTCAGGGATTTATCTAGTGGAAGTAAAAGAAAACAAACCATATAGTGTTTTTATAAATCACACATAAAAGGATAAAGTTATTTGGTACTGATCTTGAAAGAACTGATCTGTATTTGCTCAAGATTTTGTATATAAGAGATAAAATACATTCCCATACCTGTGGAAAGAAGTTGCTGACCTGAAAAATTGCTAATGAAAAAATATATGTTTGAAAATGTTATGAAGATTGCATGTACAGTGCATGGTAGACAGCCTCCTCCAAATGATTTTGGAGGGTCTAGCTGGAAAAAAGTGGAAGTAAAATATTCTTAACTCTTGCTAAGACCCACACCTTACCACACATAAAGCAAAAGGGAGATAAGGTGGAAGGTTACCAGCCCATGCTACAACCTGCTAAATACTTCAGCGTATGCTGTATGTGAATCCTGCCTGTTAATTTAGAAGAAGGGAAGGAAAAGATGATGAGCTAAAGCTAGATACATCCCAAAGGTCTCAAACAAAGGTGGGGTCACTGTGAAATTTAAGAGCTATAAAATTCAGTTGTGATACATAGGAGCTTGGGCAGGTCTAAAGAAACCAATTTCAAAATCTTTATCACAGACAGCAAGATTAATAAGGGCAAGGATTTCTGTGAATTGCACACGTTTGATTCCCACTGAAACTAGCAGTTGTATTTTTATGGCTAAGCATTATATTTGGCACCCAGTAAAAAATCACTAATAGAAATATAGGTTTGGGGACATCAAACCTATTCACAAATCCAAGTAAAACCTGTGGAAAAAAATAGACAAAAGCTTGAGGAAATATTTTATTGAATATCTAAACCAAAACTTTTCAGTCTTTGCAAAATGAATTTTTTATTTCCAAAACATTTGAATTTGACAGTCTCAAAATGGAATTTTTCAGACTTTTACTTTTAAAACATTATTCTTCATTAAAAATGAGCTTTATATAAAACAAAAAAATCCAGATAATTAAGTAACCCATAAGTATAAAAAAATACTACCTGGGGAGTGGGACAAACTAAGCGTGCTGTCCAAAAGATTTTTTTTTTCTGCTTGGCCAAGAAATGCCATATATTTTTGTCCATTTGTTTTAGAAGGGTCTACACTAAATTATATGCAATTTAGGGTTAACCACTGACTGCCCTGAAATATTCAGGTACACATAGAAATTCTCTGAAGAAGACCTCCTAAGACTGCCAATAATTTGCCTCGCACCTTCTTTCCCATATCAGATATTACCAAGTACAAAAGCCTTGCAAAGAAAATACGCTGGGTCTAATGCAAAGTCCCTTAAAGTCAGTGGGAGTCTTTTTATTGACTTCAAAAGGCTTTAGATCAGGCCCTATTACAACAGTTTAAGTAATGCAGTGTAAGCACAATGAATTGGGGCTTGGCACATGGATGTTATGAAACCTGAAGTATTGAGTGGTTCTACATAATAACAATGGTCTGGAAGAACAAACTTTGGATTCAATTAATTTAAATAACTAAATTATTAAAGTTGTTAACCTTAGAGTTAATAATCTTGATTGGGCTGTTAACTTTGATGGTAGGAGTCTAGTAGGCAAAGAAAAGATTTCATTTTTGAGTGTAGTTTCCATACTGCTGCTAATATTCTTAGAGAAAAAATAGATTTAGGAAAAAAAAATATGGCAGTTTAGACGGGTTTTATACATGTTTTTCTTATTCATTCTATTTGCAATTCATTTTAGCCCTGACTCTCAGATTAATCAGTGATTTCATGGGACATTCATGGAAGGAGTTGATCTTCTACAAGAATATGAATAGAAGTCATACCATAAAAATGAGCACTTTCGTCTAATGCTTTTACATTGATCTTTTTGATAAAGTCTTTCAAATGTCTGTTTTTAGTTTTCAACCATCACTTTATATTTCTCTTGTGTACTTCTCATATTTTGAATATTAACTTAGTTTATTTTTAGCTTAACTTAGTTTATTTTAAGCTTTGTTTTCACTATTACATTTCAGAAAATGCTGTGCTATTTTCCCTTTGTATCAAGTCAACACAAATTCCATCAACTCATAAAGGAGCTGTGATTAAATAATAACTGAGAGTCTCATGAAGTATTCATTAGTTCTCTGTATGTCAGAGCTACACTACGGTACTCCCACAGATGATAACTGAGAGGCATGAAAGGGAGGTAACCTGCACACCACTATCAAATTTACTAAGCATGGAGAGAGCAGAACCACAGTTCCTTGATGCCTAAACTGCACCCTGGTTCAGCAAAGTATTTCAACCTGTGTTTAATCTTGTATGTATACCTTGGTTTCACTGAATCGGTGTGCAGCACAGACTTAATTTCTCTGATAAATATGGAGTAAATATATGCTTTAATGCAAGCATGTGTGTTAAGTCAATTTATTGAAACATTTTTCCATAGTGAGCTATCTCCTGGATAAACCTTTCTCAACTTTTCTTTTTGGAAGCTCCTTCTTATGTCCCATTTTTTCTTTTTCAGTCTTCTTACTTTCACTATTAGAATAGAAATAATAACTGTCTAGTTGATTTGTACATGTTTCAAGAGTTTGGTAAAGAAATCCTGACCTATTCTAAGTTATGCAGGGAGATTGTCTCAGCTTAGACTGTAATAAAATTTTCAACCCCTCATGACTCTTTTTATTACCTTTCATGCTCTTTTGGGAGCCAAGTCCATGTGCTTCACAAACTCTTCTGCACTCTAGATGCCTCACTGGAAATCACAGTTTGAATCTCTGCTGAGAGTGTTTTTGATCACTGTCCCTCAGTGTATCCTGTCTTGGCTCGATGGACATTTATTTCCCCTGAGTCTACCCATTTCCCAGGTGAAGTGTGCCCTCACTTGCAGTGGACTTCTGTACATTTCTGTGGCCAGTAGCCTGAGACAGCTGGTGAGAACCACCAGCCACACTTGCCAGTGGCATTTTGAGCCAATGTTGACTTGCTAGAGAGAAGACATAAAGAAATACATACTTTATTTCCCAGTTGACGATCCTGATGCTGCTTTGTAAAATGGGTAACTGAATCCACATTTATCAATGGGTAATTTAATTTTACTGTACACATTACCACCTGAAATGTCTGAGCTGTGTTTTGTTGTTGTTTGAAAGATGGAAGCACCTAGCTGGATATAGCCCTAATTTAGAGCCCCACTGAACACACACATGTGAAACTATCTTGGATTTGACTTGTTTGTAGTTCAAGATAGTTGATGTATCTTTGCCTTTTTGCTTTGAGAAGGACCAGGATTACTTATGAAATAGTTGTGACGATCTAATAGTTGTGATGAACCTATCACTCCACTAGGGGAAAAAAAAAGACCTCCACCCTCCCCTAAACAAAACCAGAAACCTCTAAACTCTGAGAAACAAAAAGCTTTTGTTTTGGACCATGTTTTTTCCTAGGTATTTTCCAATACTACTTCCCTTTCTTCCCTTTTGCACGTGCATTCATCTTTTACATAGAGTAATAGAAAACAAATTCCCCACATCCTGATTTCCCACTGTAAATAACTGATAATTCCAGTCAACACTGATTGATTATAAATGAAAGAATAATACTTGACTCATGTAAATTCCTTTTCTATTTTTCTGTTTACCTTCTCATTCCTTTGGATTTTTGTTTGTTTTTTTTTTTTTCCTTCTTTTTTTCCTCCTTGATCTTGTCTTTTTGAATAAGCAACTGTCTATCCTTCTTTCTCTTCTCCCACCCACCCTCTCTTTTTAACTTCACTGATTTCATTACTCTTCCTTTCTACCTCACCTTCTCTAGCTCCACAGTCTCATTTCAGTAATGGCTAGTATGCTGCTTTCACTCTCTGCCCATGTATAACAAAGGAATCAATTCATCAGGTTTCTTGATTGAAGACTCATCCATCTCTACAAAAGCTTTGGCTTGAAAGTGGTACTATGCTGTATCAGCTTTAGTTGTCAGATCCTGGCACTGTGACAACTGGTGGCATAATGGTATTATTCAGAATTTCTGTCCAACAAAAGTAATCTTAGTTACAAATACTGTGTCTAGGTATCAGAAAAATTCTTTGTAATAGTTTTTGCAAAAAAAAAAAAAAAGTGCAACTTTATTCATATCAAATGCTCAGAAAACAATAGATTCAAATTGCAAGAATATGTAAATTTTGGGGACATTTTACAAAAGATGACTACCATGCTTCCTGTCAGCTTTGTGGATAGTAGCACCCAGGGACCCTATTATCTCTCTATTCAGATTTTCAGAATGGGGTGGCTTTTTTTGGTGGCAGTGGGGTAGTGGGTTTTTTAATCCTGTCACCAGAATATAAAACAAACTCTACTGATAAAACAAAAGATATTCAACCAATCACATGAATCCAGGAGCCAGGGTAAGAAGACAAGGATGAGCATTCTGGTAAAATGAGGTGTTATCATGGCTGTTAATTTTCCCCTAGAATCCGTTCTGAAACTATGAGAGGTAAATAGATAAATAGCAAAGAAAACTGTAAAGCAGAATGTTAAAAGATTCCACACATTTGTCAGTAGAGCTTAACAGCATTAACCTTTATGTCAGCAGAGGTCTGTGTCATACAGCAGTTTAATCATATCTGTACGATGAAAACCTCATCCTTCTGTGTTCCACAAGTGATTTCACAGATCACCCAAACTTCTCAGAAATACCAAGGCTGCACTATTCCTTTCAGCTGAAATCCATCAGATGATGAACAAGAAAACACATTTATTAGTTCCCACTACCATTAACCTCTGCAGGCCCTTTCCAACTGGAAACGACTACGCTTTGGGAAAGAAGTAATTTTCTGTTCAACATGTGGGTCAGAACTGAGCTGTCTGTGAAGCTCAGTCTCTCCATCCAACACATCACACATGATGGTTATTTTTAATTATGGCATGGGTTCATGAAACAACGTTATGCATGCTGTCAAGGTGAACAGGGGCAAGGGTAGCAATGCATTTTACTGTACAAGCTGGGGCAGGCTTCAAGGAATAAAAAATTCCTAGCAACCTCTGTAAGACATCATACCCATTCTGCCACTGGACAACTATCCTGGTGCAATCATGGCTATCTGGACTGCTCTGTCTTCCTGTCTCTGGCAGTATTTGGACTAGCAGAGCAATCTCTATGGCTTGCTAAGGTTTACGTACATCAGATGGGTTTAGGATCAGGTCTTTGTAGAGGTGGGCTGTGTGGATGTTAGTTTTTAACTTCCTGTTGAAATTTCCTTTTTAGCTTGTGTGCATCCTCCTAGCAAAGTTTCTGATCTTCTTTGGTGTGCTTCCCCCCCTCCCCGCCCCTAGAAGTGGCTCAGAGGCTCTTTTTGTCCATGTTTCTTTTCCTGTTGTCTTCTGCTTTGGCCTTACCCACTCAGTTTTGAGCAAGGGACTGACAGTACTGTCACAAGCACTATTTTAAACTTCATAATGTGTATAGTTTAATTAGCCTTTACAGCAGATCAAATCTGGATATGTTAGCAGAGGGTCACGATCAGAAGGCATGTGAAAAAGTTTATGACTGACAGGACAATCTTCCATGACAAAATTTAGTCTTACATGTCTGGATGCCCTCCTGATACTGTGTTTAGAGCCCAGATTATGTATTCCATATCTTATTAGGAATTGGAAACTGGGCATGTTCTAAAAGAACATTGAAATTTAGGAGCTAACGACATACATCTACCCTATTTTCTATCATTTTACACCAACAACAGATTCTCCCATAGTATTCTTGCACCAAGTCAAGCTTCTAGATCTGGAAAACCCATACTGCTGAAAAATTCTATTAAATGTGTTTTGTTATCCTTGCAAAATGTGATAGAAGTGAGTCTCTGAGAAGTGCTTGAGGTAAAATCTGAGCTCACTTGATTATAATAGTACTAGTGTCTGATTATTATTATTATACAACTTTTCTTCATCTGTGCAAGAAGCCCTATCCTGTCCTCTGGTGAGGAAAAAAAAAAAAAATGATTGCCTTATATCTCTTCAAATGAGGTCATTCCCCCTCTCTCCCTCAGGGGAAGCGAACAGTCCCCCAAGAACAAAGTGCTTAGGAGATCAACATAATAAATAAAAAAAAAGTATTTATTCTATACAGCAAATGAGGGAATTGACGTGTGTTCAGGAGGTCTCAGGAAACAGGAATCTCCTTGCTGTGGCATTCTTTCCGAGAGGAGTAAGCAAGAACACTGTGGCAAAACTGCTTAATTTGAAACCTGGGAAAGATTATTGCCTGTAGCTTTTTTGAGGGTTGTGCTCTCTGAACTCTCTAAAACTATACAGTGTAACTATATGGAGAGAAATATACACAGAGAAATGAAAACAGAACCACAGAATGGTTGAGGTTGGAAGGGACTTCTGGAGATCATCTTATCCAACCTCTCTGCTCAAGCAGGGCCATGTAGAGCATGTTGCACAGGACCATGTCCAGATGACTTTTGAATATGGAGATTCCACAACATCCCTGGGCAACCTGTGCTGGGCCTCAGTCACCTTCACATAAGGTGATGTTCAGCCTGCAGCTCCTGTGTTTCCCATTGACTCTGGTTCTGTCACTGTGCACCACTAAAAAGAGCCTGGCTTTTTCGTCTTTACATCCTTCCTTCAGATATTTACACTGATGAGATCCCCCTGAGCCACCTTGTCTCTAGGGTAAACAGTCCCAGCTCTCTCAGCCTTTCCTCATAGGAGAGATGGTCCAGTTCCTTAATCATCCTTGTGGCCCTTCATTGGACTCTTTCCAGTATGTCTGTGTTTCTCGTACTGAGGATCCCAGAACTAGACACAGTACTCCAGAGGTGGCCCTACCAGTGCTGAGTAGAGGAGAAGGATCACCTCCTCAACCTCTTGGCAGCATTCCTCCTAATGCAGCCCAGGATACCATTAGCCTTTGCCACAATGGCACGTCAGCTTATGGTCAACTTGGTACCCACCAGGACCCCCAGGTCCTTTTCTTCTTTCCAGCTCATCAGCCCCCAGCATGTATTTGTGC
Source organism: Grus americana (assembly GCF_028858705.1). Taxonomy (NCBI): domain Eukaryota; kingdom Metazoa; phylum Chordata; class Aves; order Gruiformes; family Gruidae; genus Grus; species Grus americana. The sequence continues at coordinate 61,705,490 of NC_072855.1, forward strand.
CTGGGGTTGTTCCTCCACAGGTTTAGGAACTTACACTTCCCTTTGTTGAACTTCAGGAGGTTCTTGTCAGCCCATCTCTCCAGCCCATCAAGGTCTGGAAATGTGGAAAGCATTGATAAGAAAAACTGTACTAGTTCAGCTCACAGGTCCCATCTAGTCCCATTTTCTGTCTCCAGCAAAGAATATATGGCACTTCCCTGTTGTTGGACCACTTGCAGAGCAGGGCATTTCCTGACATAGTTTGTCTGTTTGTCTGTTTAGAAATGCCTTCATGATTCTTCTAAGTCTTTTATCCAGTCTCCCCTTGAACTCATGCAAACCTCTTTCATCCACAAGGTCCTTCGGAAAGAAGTTGAATAGGTAGTTCTACTACCTGTTGCCTGAAGAATCACCTCCTTTAATTTGTGCTGCAGGTGGTCTTTGCTGTCCTTGTTTGATTACTCTTGATGCTTGTACTAGAAGAGAGTGAATAGTCAATCCGTATTTATCCTCTGCGTCTTATTCATGATTTTGTAACCACTAACATATGTACCTTCAGTTGTCTCTTGCCCAGGATGGAGAAATTTAGTTTACTCAGTCAGCCATTCCTTATTTGGGAGCTGCTCTAGAGTTTCAATATCCCTTGCTGCCTTTCTCAGACTTTATTCCATTTCCAAGTTGTATGCAGTATTAAAACAGTGTGAGAAGCATGGATTCATATGCTGGGGTAATTATCTTTCCTGTTTTACTGCTTTCCTAAAAAAATCCTAAAAACTGATTTGCTTTTTTGACTGCTGCCAAGCTTGTCTGCTATTATCACAAAAGAATGAAATATCAGACTGATATTTTCATGGAATTACCTACGTGCTACAAGCCAAAGGTCTTGTTTCTTGCTAATGTCAGCCTTGAGCCATCACTTTCTGTGTAAGACACTTCACATCTATCTACAGCAAATTTTATCTGCAGTTCTATTCCTTTCATTTCACTGAACTGATCTGTACATCAGCTAGACTAGCCAGTTTAGGTGGAATTTGCATGGGGTTGATTTTTTTGTTGTGGTAGGTTGACCCTGGCTGGAGGCCAGGTGCCCACCAAAGCTGCTCTGTCACTGCCCTCCTCAGCTGGACAGGGGAGAGAAAATATAACGAAAGGCTCCTGGTCGAGATAAGGACAGGGAGAGATCACTCACTGATCACCATCATGGGGAAAACAGACTCGACTTGGGGAAAATTAGTTTAATTCATAACCAATCAAATCATAGTAGGATAATGAGAAATAAAACCAAATCTTAAAACACCTCGTCCCCACCCCTCCCTTCTTCCCAGGCTTAACTTTACTCCCCATTTTCTCTACCTACTCCCATCTAGTGGCACAGAGGGATGGGGAATGGGGGTTGTGGTCAGTTCATCACACGTTGTCTCTGCCGCTCCTTCCTCCCCAGGGGGAGGACTCCTCACACTCTTCCTCTGCTCCAGCCATGGGAGACAGTCCTCCATGAATTTCTCCAATGTGAGTCCTTACCATGAGCCGCAGTCCTTCAGGACCAGACTGCTCCAGCGTGGCTCCCCCACAGGGTCACAAGGCCTGCCAGCAAACGTGCTCCAGCGTGGGCTCTTCTCTCCACGGGTCCACAGGTCCTGCCAGGAGCCTGCTGCAGCGTGGGCTTCCCATGGGGTCACAGCCTCCTTCAGGTGCCTCCACCTGCTCTGGCATGGGGTCCTCCATGGGCTGCAGGTGGATATCGGCTCCACCATCAACCTCCATGGGCTGCAGGGGGACAGCCTGCCTTACCACGGTCTTCACCATGGGCTGCAGGGGAATCTCTGCTCCAGTGCCTGGAACACCTCCTCCCCCTCCTTCTTCACTGACCTTGGTGTGTGCAGAGTTGTTCCTCTCATATATTCTCACTCCTCTTTCTGGCTGCAAAATGCTGCTGGTTTGTTTTTTTTCCCCCTTAACTCTGTTATCACAGAGCTGCTACCACTGTCACTGATGGGCTCGGCCTTGGCCAGTGATGGGTCTGTCTTGTAGCTGGCTGGCATTGGCTCTGTTGGACATCATAGGGGAAGCTTCTGCCAGCTTCTCACAGAAGCTACCTCTGTAGCCCTCACCCACTACCAAAACCTTGCCACATAAACCCAATACATTTATTTTGAAAGGGTCAATTTTAGAGTAATAAGACTAAAATTGAATAACAATTAAAAGAGAACTTGCCAATCAGTTGTTGATCTCAAAGTTTTTTGGTCTCACTTTTAGTTGAGCTACAAATAGAAATATCTTCAATGAATTGTAAGCACATTCAAAACATATTGTATAGTTTAGCATTATGTTTCTCTTATAGCTACTTCTAAAATACTGTAAGTAGTGACATGATATAGGGTCAGGGTGCATAAATAATATTTTACTTTTCTATTTAACTAATTCCCAAGCATACATCTGTGCAAACTCATACACTCAAAAGTATATGAATGTGGTTAGTCGCAAATGGGAAATAAATTTTAGTTGAGAAATGGAGGGAGGAACTGAATGTCAGAACTAGGGAAATTATAATTTTAATGCAATTACCACAGAGAAGTCCTCAGAGTATCTACTGAATGGCCACAAAGCTCTTATTTGAAAATACTCTTCCTGACTGACATTAGCAGAAAAACTAAGACAAGGAGAATTGTCAAGACCTATGGAAAACTATGCAGGAGACGTATTTGAGAAAAGAAAGAAAGGTATCTTTTGATGAAGTTTAAGTCAGTAAACACTAGATTGTTAAGAAGATTCTCATAATTTAAGTATTTCTGAAAATTAGCAAAATTTTCACTTCAAAACAAACTCCCATTTGCTAAGCAAATAACATCAGATGTCTGCCATTGTGTCTATTGTTACCCAGATAGATGGATGTTACAATTGAAGCTCCATCCTCAGAAGAAGTCTCAGACTGTGTAGTGCTGGCAATGAAAAATGAGATGATAAATGCACCAGGACAAGAGAGTGTGTTTAAATGCTGCTGCATAATAAAGTACAGTTTTCATGTGAAAATGATTTTTGGGCTCTCAGTGTTGCATCTTTGTTCATTAGACAAATACAAATATCCAGCTCTCATCTGAAAGTGACAATGATGGACATCAAATGGGTCTGGTGGGTAGACTTACAGTACTATATAACTTAGTCTCAAAGTATTTCTTTAATATTTGTATGATTTGGATCTGTTCAGAGTAGCCAGGCAGTCCCTAGCTGATTTCCAGTTCCACATTTCAGCTTCTTTCCTCAGATTTCCAAAGCACATGATGTTAACCTGTACAAACTAAACTGGAGACTACAACATCCATGAACATTAGTAACCTGACAATATCTTTCAGTGACGGCTGACCCTGGACCAAATTTGTATCAATATCCTAACAGAAGGGGGGTTTGTATCCTATTAATATTTTCCTCTCTCTCCAATTACCTTTCCAATCAGCCTTTCTCTAGAGCATAAATTCTTGCCAGGTCATTGATACTGTTCTGCAGCCAGAAGTACAGAAAAAATGATTGTAGTTTGTCTTCTGGTAATTGGTTGCTACAAGAATTTACACTGATCTGTGTCATAATAATTCTAATTTACACGTTCTACCAGCTCCTGATTGCTTGTAAAATCTCCAGTCATTATTCAACCTCTTTAAATATCTTTAATTTCAACCTGCAGATGCACAGGTGACACGTCTGTAATAGAGGCTCCAGATTGTTAATGAAAATGCTTTTTGACATCAAGACAATGTGTGATTTTGGATAAGTAGCAGGCATATAAAGATCAGAAGTGTTTGGGTAGGGTCAGAAATGTACAGGGCATATATGTGTATTGTCATTTTTTCCTACCTTAGAATTCAATCATATTATTTAGGTGATAACTCCCCTGAGGATGAAACAGCTTCAGACCTTGACTTGCCCTTGGGATGAAAGATGCAATAGCAATTTGTTGCCATGAAGAAACTCATTATATGGTGGAAGAAATTTAAAGAACTAAAGTCCCAAAACTAAAAAGTGGATACGGAAGTGAAGTTTGTTTCTTCTTATTTTTAGTAAGTAGAAATGCTGCTTTTAAATTAAAGATTTAAATTTCTTCACAGCTTGTGTGGGGCTAAGTTTGGGATTTGTGCTGAAAACAGTGTTGGTAATGCAGAGACGTTTCAGTTATTGCCGAGCAGTAACTGCTTACACAGAGCCAAGGCCTTCTCTGCTTCTCACACCACACTGCCAGTGAGTAGGCTGAGGGTGCACAGGAAGGTGGGACACAGCTGGGACAGCTGACCGCAACTCACCAAAGGGATATTCCATACCATATGATGTCATGCTGATCAACAAAAGCTGGGGGGAAGAAGGAAGAAGGGGGGACATTTGGCATTTGTCTTCCCAAATATGTCTTACATGTGATGGAGCCCTGCTCTCCTAGGGATGGCTAAGCATCTGTCTGCCGATGGGAAGAGCTAAAGGAATTCCTTGTTTTGCTTTGTTTGTATATGCAGCTTTTGTTTACCTATTGAACTCTTTTTTATCTCAACCCACAAATTTTCTTAATTTTGCCCTTCTGATCCTCTCCTCCATCCCATGTTGTGGGGGGAGTGAACAAGCAGCTGTGCGGTCATTGGTTGTCGGACGATACCTTCTTATTTCTTAGGGTTTTTTTTGAGGGGAAAGATGTCAGAGATTTCTTTAAATTTAAATTCCTACTAGGAGTATTTATTAATCTATTTATTTTTAGCCATGTTTGGCGAAGTACAATGTAGTTATTAGCCAGTGGTAGGAATTTTCTGCATTTTTTCTGCACTTCAGCAGTGAACTTGACACAAATGCAGAAGTTCTCCTTCCCTTAAAGCATGACTTTCCCCTAAGAGAACATCAGTTTATCAGTGATTTTGCAAATTGGACTAAGCACTAGCAAGATATGGCAGATTTGGTAAGGTCTAGGCGGTTTAGATTGAACTGCATGCCACACCAATGATCTCTGGCAAATATATTGATCTTATCTCACTCCATCTTAAAATTTCCATTGGACTCAGAGGATGTACACAAGGCCTGTCAGCACTTGTAGGAACCTGGGGGATGTTGAGATCACACAGACTGGGAGAACTGTCATAAATTATGGTAGAAGCATTTGCTGTATTTGAAATGACTTTATCCTCTTTGTCTCCTTCAATCTCCAAATAAAAATGGCCTGTATGGGGCACTGCTAGAATTTCTATTTGAAATCAGAATTTGGAAGAGGGTTGTCAAGAGGTAAAGCAGAGGAGAAAGGTAGAAACGAGTAACCTAAAACAACTCACATTATTAAGGTGGTTTGACTTCTGGTCACAGTAGGTTTGCATCTGAATAGTTCTGTTGGCAAAGGGAAGGAATCGATCCCATGAAATATTTTTGACCTGTGGGGAGATCACTACTTATCTTATTTGGATGGAACAATGGTACTAAGACAATCATGGGGCTCTGACTTGCAACAGAAGACTTGGGCTTGGCCGTACTCTCAGCCTTCTAACTGGCCCTAAATAAGTCAGTCCTCTGAAGCTCAGTTGGTGTCTCTGTAGAAAAATTTCTTAGCTTCAAATGTATTTTATGGCTTGATGTTCTCAGATGAGAAATGCTATTGGGTCCTCTGTAACAGTGACTGTAAATTCAAGCAACTCTCCTGCCAGTCTTTACACTTTTGAAGTTTCCTATGTCCTCTGCTGTTCTGGTGGGGAGGAACTTGCTCAGCTACTTTGAGAAGGATTTCCCCTCATTCCACAGCAGCACAAGATGTCTTTACAGAGCCATCCCCAGAGACCTGTCCTGAGATAAATCTCATCATTTACTCATGAGGAAAAACAGTTTGTCCTCTTCCTTGCCTTAGGGGTCCTACAACAACATAGCTGCTGGTCTAAGAGGCCAACCAAAATTTAAATGGTTGGGAAGTGAGAGTATGTGGCTTTGCACAGGAGGTGAGTTTGCTAAGACTCGTCTTCTCCAGCACATCTGGCACACCTGTTCAAAGAAGCAAGTGAGGCTGAGTCCAGACCTGATGATGAACTGACTCAGGTCCTTGGCTTTCATGCTCTGTTAGCTTCTAAGACAAGATTTGCTGTGCAGTGGTGTAGTCCAGCATATAGATATGGACCAGTCTGAAGTCACTGGACTCAGTGAGGGTGCTAGTGGGATGTTTTTTTCTTACCCAAACTGTCATGGGAATGGGCAGACATGTGAAATTCCAGGAAGAGATGCTCTGAGCTACTGAAGCAGATGAGATGGGTATGAAGAATGGAAGTTTTCTCTGTCCGAGCCTCTTGGGCATATCCTTAGCAAACTGAATTACTTTTAGTGGCATTCATAAAATCATAGGATTGTTTTGGTTGGAAAAGACCTTTGAGATCATCAAGTCCAACTGTTAACCTAGCACTGCCAAGTCCAACCATTAAACCATGTCCCTAAGCATCACATCTACGCATGTTTTAAATATGTCCGGGGATGGTGACTCAACTCCTTCCCTGAGCAGCCTGTTCCAGTGCTTGACAACCCTTTTGGTGAAGATTTTTTTCCTAATATCCAATATAAACCTCCCCTGGCACAACTTGAGGCCATTTCCTCTTGTCCTATTGCTTGTTACTTGGGAGAAGAGAATAACGCTCACCCATTCCATTGTGTGGAATGGAAATACATGAACACAAATCAAGAAATGTTGATCAGCTACTTCTAGTCTCATAGCTCATTACATTACTAAGAAAAACAAGGTATATGCTTATATGTGTTATTAGCTTTCTGTCATGCCTGTACATTATGATTACCTGAAATGAGATAGTTTCCCAAATATAGAGCACTGACACTCAATAAACCAATTAAGTTGCAAGTTGTGAATGCGGTTGTGCTAGTAATTGCTGACATATCTACTCAAATTTGCCTCATTATACAATGACTTACCAGAAATTCTTTACTATTTTAATTGTCTGTGCCATTTTAAACAAGGTGAGCTTTATAACCTGGGGATATTCACTTGCAGAAAATTGTTTTTGATGTTGTTTCTCTCATCTCAGGCTATTTCTTCCCAACATGAATGATATTATCAAGGTGGAATCTGCCATGCATCATGTATGTGATCTTGATCTTTTTACAATCAATCGCTCTGGAGTTTACTTAGCAGAAACTACAGATCCTTCCCTGTGTATTAAACTGGCTCTGATTCAAGAATGGGGTTAGCCTAGCAGTTACCCATGTTCGACATTATGTCTTTCCCAAGACAGCTGGACATCATGACTGTTTATCTTAAGTTCTAGAAATTAATACAGCCTGGTCAATATTAAATTAGGACCCAAATGATAGAAGTCATATAAGTGGACTTTTAACTGGTATGTTGGGGGGATGGAGGAGGTGTGATTGTTGGGATTTTTATGTTTGTTTTCCTAGATGAGTTTCTAATGCCCTGAGGAATTTCAGTCTGTTAAATGATATTCAGTATATATTTAAGTTATTACCTTGGTTTAATTCACAGGAGTTCCAAACCTGTGATAATCCAGCCTACAAACGCTGGCTCCTTATTTCAAACTGCAGAGTTCTGCTGGAGATGCACACCTTTAAACCTTTGCAAGAAAGAGGTACATGGTCAGAAAGGCTTACAGGGCTTTGCTGAATAAGGGTGATTTCCTGAACCTGTGCCACAATGGTTTGAAAACATGAGACCCTAAAGCAATACCTTTGATAGCTCAATCAGCAGGAGTCACATTTTGTGCATGGGGAAGCTGAGAAGCAGCAACCATGACTCCAAATTTTATGACAGATAATACTGAGATACATTACTCAGGGAATCCTGGAAGGGAAATGGAGCCAGTATTGGCATCGATATTTACTTATCTATAAACAGCTCATACCTATCCTTTAGTGTTATTGACACTGTAGCTGGATCATGGGAGAGGTAATACCCTTGACTAGGCACAGCTTCAGGTACACTAGCTTTTCTACAGGTACCTATGTATGGTGATGGTTTTGAAGGTAAAACAATGGGAAACGAAACTGACACAAGTTATAGTGACATAAAATCATCTTGGAAGCTCCATATGATTTAATTAAGTGAATAGCAGTCTAGTCTTCTTTTATTAGGCAAACACAGTCCTCCAAAAGCTAGCATGACCTTAAAAAATTGCTAACTCCATTTAGCACCTTTTTGGAGGAGTTTGAATAATTCTTACTCTAAGGGAGGTGCCTTTGTCCTAGTGTTTCCTCTGACAGTCATACAGCACTAATATGTTGGGCAAAAAAAAGCTGTTACAGAATATTCTATTTCCTTTTCTATTCCTACTTCTTTCCCATTTCCAGTGAAGTCTCCTTCTGTGTAAATTACTTTCAAAACTGTTTGCAGAAGACCCGGTCTGTACAGTTATCCCCATCCCTTGCTGAACAGGGCACTGAAGTGCCTGAAGCCAGAGCATAGTCCACGCAGTCAGTAGAGACAGAGATAAATAGGAAAAAGAATAAACTGTAACCAATGACTAATGCTTGTCTCCATCTCCCCCTGCATTTTATCCATTACCTACAACCTCTGGTTTCTCCTATTTTCTTTTCTACGTATCATTCTCTCAGTTGTGCATCTGACTGATTCACCCTTGCTGAAGTAGCAGTTCACAAAAGCTTACGCTGCAGTTTGCTGCTTTCATGCACTCTTTCTGTCCCCTTTTTCTGCCTTTCTGAATGCCTTTGGAAGACCTCTGCTACCATTACAAAATATCTATTTTTTCCTTTATTGTTAGTGGAGCTATCTACTGGTTTAGGTGAATGGTTTAATTCTGTTTGCTTTTTGCTTTCTGAGATTGGCAATAAGCAGGGTTTAACTCATAGCTAACCAGTATTGAGACAGAAGACAACATACTCTGGTCAGCTAGAGGTCAAAGCTACTTGTCAAATCTGACAGACAGCAATGGATTATGTAGGTTGGCTGTGAAAGAATTAAATAAAGTTTCAGTCAGAAGCACATTGGCTGAAGGGGCAACCCAAGGACTATAAGTTTTCAGCATTCTGCTCCCTTTAACAGGCTTTAAACCACCACTGCATTGCACATGCTGAGAAGGGACTACAGAGAAAGACTATCACCCACATCGTCTGCCAGGTTGGAATTAAGATCTCAAGGAGACTTGAATTAATGCATTTGACGTCTTTATTGTTTAACTTAAATAGATAAGGAACCAAGAGCTTTGGACATTTAAAGGAAGAAGGATAACTATTTTCTTTGATTTACATTAAAAAGAAACAGGGGCACTTTTTTTTTTTTTTTTTTTTGTTTCCTTTCAAGAGGGTATAACATTTCAGGAAATTCAGTCATAAAAGACTGAAATGAACTTACAGAACAGCTATGTCTGGAATTTGTAAAGTACAAAGGAAAAGGCAATTAGCTACCCAAATCTTATTGAAAGTCAATAGCCTTAAGACACTTTGAAAATCCCAGCACATAAAATTCACTAAAACCAAACTCTGCAGTAAATGCAAGTGAAGTAGAGGAGCCAAGAAAAGAACAAAGAACATAACATATCTACTAGACAGAAATAGGTGTTGAGGATGTACATGGTGTAGATACAGCTATGATGGAATTTGCACACGCATTCAGGTTGTTCTTCACTATCTCTTAACATAGGTATTGCTCCCATTGCAAATGAATTTATCACCGTTTCTTTCTTCTGAGCTGTATGTAAGTCTACTTCAATCGCTAGGAGTTTGTGCCTATGGGCAGCTTGCTAACTACTACACTGATTGCCAGTGGAGATACAAGGCATAAAACTGCTATTGTAAGAGGCTAAGGAAGCAAGCAAGAGTGCCTTTAACCTCACTCTCCTGAAAGGTAGTGGCTAGGGCAGTGGACTTTATCAAAGCACAAGAATTTGTCTAGCTGCTGCATATACCAACACCTGAGATGTTGTTGGTTTGGGTTTTGTTTGGTTGTTGTTGTTTTTTTGGTGTTTTTTTCTGTCTTTTTTTTTTTTAATGGGGTCCATCCTGCTCTGCTGTGCTTTAAAAGGTAGCAGTGTCTGCCACTACTTTTCCTTCTCCATAGGTGACACCAGGAGAGTCCTCTTGCAACCTTTGTTGAAAATTATGGATTCTGCTGTGGGAGATGGCAGCTGATGAGGGTTTGAAGAATGCAGGTTTTGACAGGAGAGCCTAAATCCTCCATAATCCCTACCTGAGGCACATATGATTGTCAGTGGAGGTGAGCACACAGGCTTTATTGCTGAATGATGTGCAACCCTCTATTAATTAAATAAGCAAATGTCTGCAATCACTTGCCATTATCACAAGGGGTGTAGAATGTCACTTTCATGCAGACCATCTGGAAATGAGAGCCACTGCTTCAGCAGTTATCAAAATCTTTTCTCCTGAATTTTAATTTCACTAATAAGTGTTACCGAGTAATTGCAAAAAAGGTTTTGGTGTGATTTGTCTGCTGTTTCCTTAAAAGTAGGACACAATAATTTCCTAATAGGATGCCTTTCCACTAAATAAATAACAGTCCAGTCATAAATCAATAGAACACCAGTGAAGGAATTGCTTGGATAAGATACAGTGATAAAACCAAATCCCAGTATAAAAATGAGTGGTTGTTTCAGTCTTTCAGATGATACATTCACTTGATATTTTTTATGGGGCACAGCAAGAAGGGTGAACCTAAATCCTTTTGCACTGTCTAGGTGATTTACCTCCCGCCTTCCCTCTTTAGCTCTTTCCTTACGTGGCTATTTAGTGAAGACACTGCATTTCAACTAATTTGTTTTTTATAAGACTAGGTAGATACAATTTTGTAATTAACCAGAATGTAATGAAATCTGGCTTATCATTTATCATTATTAGTTTACTATTCTGTTTAATGAGTTTTAAAATGCTGCCAGAAAGCAGAATGCACATCCAATGAATGGTAGAGATGCCTGTGAATCCCAATTGCTAATAGCTGGAATAGTAATATGTCTTGTGTTGATGTACCATTTTGGATGCTGTTATATACTTCACATGTTACATCCAGGAACCATTTCACTAACCTTAGCACTTGCACGCTGTCTCAGCACTACAGCAATGGCTGTTTTCTTCCTGTATCTTAATGGAGGGCCTGATCCAAGATCTACTGAGGCTTCTCACTGAGCTTCCTGGGCTTTGGATCAGGCCCACGATTTACTGCCAGGAAGATGACAAGTATTCCTAAATTACTGAACCATCATTTTGACAATTACGATAACATTTTTGTTATTTTCAAAGCAAGTGATTTTCACTAATTATGACAGTGATTACAGTATTCAGCTCCTAGCTGGGAAATTATTCTTGCAACGGAAAAATGCTAGAAGATACCTGATAAGCAAGAAACAAGCATTCCAATATACAACCAGTTTAGTTTTCATAGGTCTCTTGGGGACCTTTGTCACTTGTTGCCCAAGCAAGTTTTAAGCAGGTGATGGAGGCACACAGGAAAATATATACAGAGCTGTCTACTTTGTCTTCCTTGTCCAGTGAGACGAGATTTGCTGAGGTGGGCTACTTCAGTTTAATCAAACTTCCAAAAGTTTCTGGGTGGATCACCTCAGGGCCAGAGGCTCTGACACTCCAGTGTCTGTGGCTACAAAGCCTACTCCCAGGGACCATAAGCAAGGTCAGCTTTTAGATGCAGGTAACTTGAGTTTATCCCTCTAACAAGACACTAGGAGGGGTGGGTGTGTGTGTGTGTGTTCATTATCTCCTTTTCTCAAAGCAAACACTGCAGGACTGTTTAAATATGTAGCGATGATACTTAGCAGTGGTAAACACCTGCAGGACAATTCTTAGCCCACTACAAAAGAATCCGCTGAGCTGTGCAATCTTATCATATCCTGAATATTAATAGCAGATCATGAAAAGAGCTCCCTTGGTTTGGAGCTGTCAACTGCTTGATACCACTGTTGTAATGTTTGTCCTGATTGCAAATGATAATGCCATGTTTAGCATAGATCTCTGGTATTTTCATATTGATCATTTTACAATAGGCATGTTGCAGTTCCTGTTTAGTCTCTTTTCTCCTTTGTCACTTGAAGCAATTTCTGAAGCTACAGAAAAAAATCATTCATCATTTGCTGCAGTAGAACACAGAATATGAGGCTGTCTCCTGAGAGAAAACAAACTTTTCAGTTCATCACACATTATTGCTCTTAGTTCATATTACCATCCCATGGCACTCTGAAGGACTAGCAGTCCTTTCTTCAAGTTTGGGATCTCCCAGATACTTAAAAAACAAGGTATTATCACAGTGTAGAAGAAGGCTTCAAAGTAAAAGTGGGTTTGAAACTCTGGGCACTCATCCCATGGACAGTGACCAAGATTTCTTTTTGAATATCATCTGAAATTTTCTAAGATATTAGGAAGTAACACTTTGTAGCTTTCACTAATTTCCACAGTGGAATTCTGAAGGATTTCCATTTTATTCTTTTTCAACTCTTGAGATGGATTTATACTATACATGTAATAATATCAATAATGATAAAAAATTATTACCAGTAATAAATTGATTCATACATTTGTATTGTAATAATGCATGGAATCCTGTTGTACTAAATACTGGACTACTACCATTAAGAAGATTGGTTGTTGCCCTGAGGCCTCTACTGTCCAGATAATCTAGTTAATGTCAGAACCTCAGTGATTCTGGGAAGTCTGGTTAGGTAAGAACACTGAGGTTTGATTGTTTCTCTAATTCTTAACAAATTTGCTGAATTTATAAAAATGAATTCACAATCAATCAGCTATATTGGTACTTCATTCAAAATATTAACCTGACAAGAACCATTTTCCTAAAGTATTTGGCAACGTATTCTTCTGGTCTTCTTCAGGTCTAACAGTATAGTTTGTTGCAAACATGAAAATTAATATTAAAAAAATGGTATTTGGGTTTGCTTTCTTGCTTTGGGGCAGAGATTTGTTCCCTTATTTTCCCATAACTAGGTTTCATGACTTCAAAGGTCATGTTAGGGAAATAGTGTCTAGAAATAGATGGGCAATAAAGGTTTAAAAATTATAGAGGAAAAATGAATGCTGACAATGCATGTAAGATGTGAAGAATCTTGTCATGACAAAAGTCAAGGTGAGAAGGAGTATAAGAATGAGCTTTTCAAATATTTTTTAAACTTATCTTGCCCAAATTCCAGCTGATAGGAGAGAAAAATCACTGAAACATTTTCTCTTAAAAACCTTACAGAGATTGGATGAAGAAAATTGTTTCTTGGAGTGGCTTTGTGTTTTCAAAATTGTTTATTTTTAGCTGAAACAATCAACACTTGTGGCCCTGCTGAAACCTTTTCTGATGAGGAACAGGTTTGTCGGTGAGGATGCCTTGCAGCAGGGTTGTCTCTGCAAACTCTGAGAACATGGAGATCTCTGGAGTAAGAAAGTCATACAGGGCTCTCTTGGAGTTATAGGTTGTTGAGCATGTGGAGCTTGCTAGGGAGGAAGCCATCTAGCCTGCTTAGCTGTTCGTTCGCAAGGAATGTCACTTAACATTCCCAGCTGGGAGCTCTGTCTCACAGGTGGCACCACCCCATATTGCAGAGAGGGCCAAGAGCGTGACAATAACTTTATTACATTGGCTGCTGCAGCTCAGCTAGTACTGCTGCTCCATGTGATATCTCCTATGCACAGTGGTGCCATGGAAAAACTCTTAGATAACAATTCCAAGCAAGTTCATCTTGAATTAACCAGAATAAAATCTACCTGGGTCACTTTCATACAAACTAATGTTAGGCGAATTTCCACCTGCCACTTATTCTCTGAATTTCCTCATGGAGAAGGCAGAATGGCATGATGGTTCAATGGAGATCATGGCAAAGCGGAAACAGTGGCCATGCATGTGTTAAGACATAATATTTGAAGTTGAGCATCTCTCAAAACTTGCAGCTTGGATTGACCCACGTCACTAGTCCTTTGTTTTGGCTAGCCCTACGGTAGACAGGTTTATCAAACATTCTTACTGTCTGGCCACATAAAGTTGTACACATAACAGAGCAGTAAACAGGACACTGCTTGCTCAGAATTATAAGAACAACTGTATTTGCAATGGACCAAATTGTGATGGCAGTTGACCCAGGAGATTGTGCTATTAGCATCCTGTCAGTCAAAGTAAAACACCTTGGATCAGGCTTCACAGACTGAAAGAGAATTGTGGCCTCACCTCTCCCAACTGGGAAACATAAAATTGAGCAGCCTTGGCATGTTACATACGGGGGAAGATTGAACCGTGGTAGAGCAGGAGAGTTTCCAGCTTGGCAAACCCTGGGGGCATGCATCTGTTCTCATCCTTAGCCATCCAGGACCATCTGAAGCTCTGAATCCTTCTTGTCCCCTGGCACCACAGGAGAAGCTCATGACACAGCACTATCCCTTTCCTCAACATCTCCCCCAAGGTATGGAATGAAATGGCCAAGTTACTTTCATAGCAGAGATAATTATCTGTATGTCATCCAGAAATGAGGCCATAGCAGAATTACAAATGTAGCAGATTTGGTCTATTGAGCAGAAAAGGGAAAGGGATGAAATGTAACAGTGCAGTTTTGTGTGGTACCCTGCTGCTGTTCCTCCATTTCAGTTCAATTCAAAGCTTAGTATCCCAACATAAGCAGCTCCGTGGCTTTTGCTACAAACTGAGCCCTTAGTGGTGTACTCAGTAGCCTGGAGCTAAGGTGTTTGAGGCCTTTCTTTCCTTACCCCCTCTAATATATCCAGCACATAATGTAGATCCAGGAAGATGCAAGCAATGTGTAAATCCTCAGTGATACTGCTCTCGCACCAGCTGACCTGCGTCAAATACACTGCAATGTTACCATTAGCCCCTACAGTTGATGTATAGCATAGCATGAGGGTTGTTACCTAATTTCACATTGCACTCAGGACTACAACAGAGGCATAACTTGAATCTACATTTTAGACACAGGTTCATAACTCTCATTGCTGTGTTTTCTTCTTCAGTGTCAAGCATTTGGGCAAGATGGAAGATGTGTTTTCTGCCTCTTGTGCTCTGCCTTCTTTGTGCATTCAGTGGGAAAGGATTCCAGTTGCACAAGCCACTGACATTCAGGCATAACTGCATTACATCCTGGGGATAATTTTAAGCCTGCTATCAAGACCAGACTTAGTGTCTGTGCAAACTGTGATTCTCCGCGTGCAGGTGGCAGGTGGTATTGGAAATATATTTTGCATTTGGTAACTTGGTTTGGCACTAGTCATGCCCAGAGAGGCCTCCATGTAGACTAGGAGTACATCAAATGGACAGGGCTTCTTACACCTGTCAACCACACTACAGACACACACTACAGACAGAGTCTCCCTGGCACCAGCCATGTGCCAAGAAGATGCCCACAATCCTCTCTTCCCTGAACTTTCCTCTCATTCATTCTTGCAGTTCCCTCAAGCTCATCCACATGGTCATGCTTTGTGAGCAGAAAAGTTAGTGGATTGTGCCATTTTTATGCCTGTTACTTACTTTAGACTACCTTCTTTTGCAGAGCAGGTGGAAAAAATACCAGTTAAGAAACCTTTCTTTGGAGTCATAAATCATTCCTTTGAGAGTGTAATGAAAGCTGTGCTCATCAAAGTTGGAATAAAAGTTCAGTAGAAAATAACATTTAATTTTTAAAGTATATTAAATAATTGTCCTGCTTTCATCTGGGACAGAGTTAATTTTCTTTCTAGTAGCTGGTATAGTGCCGTGTTTTGGATTTAGGATGAGAATATGTTGATAACACACTGATGTTTTTAGTTGTTGCTAGGTAGTTGTGTCTACACTAAGTCAAGGACTTTTCAGCTTCTCACACCCTGCCAGGTGCACAAGAAGCTGAGAGACCACAGCCAGGAGAGCTGACCCAGGCTGGCCAGAGGGATATTCCCTACCATAGAATGTCATGCTCAGTCTGTAACTGGGGAAGCTAGCCGGGAGGCAGATTCACTGCTCAGAAACGGACTGGGCATCGGGTTGTTTTCTTTTCCTTCTGCATGTGGTGAGCAATTGCCTTTGCGCATCACTTGTATTATTGTTATTAATCTTATAATTATTGTTGTTACTATCATTATCTTCCTTTGTTATGCTATTAGATTCTTTATTTCAACCCACGAGGTGGTTTTTTTCCATTCTCCTCCCCATCCCTTTGGAGGGGGGGAAGTGGTGAGTGAGTGCTTAGTTACCAGCTGGGGTTAAAACACGACAATAATTAAATTTTAGTTTGGCTTTGCTGTGTGCCAGAAAGCATGAAGGAGTATTTGTTATGCTCCTAGCAGAACTTCCCTGTGGATAACTCTTCTGCTTTGGTGTCACATCCCACCTGTGGGGAGGGAGGAGTGACCCAGATTCGCAAATCCCCTTGGTGTGGACTAAGGTGAGATAACACTCAAGATCCGTACATAAATAGCAACTTTAATGGGAATATAGATAACAAATATTCTGTTAATGTTGGCACTCTCGCAGTTGTATCTACCTAAGTGACATGGTTTAGGCCCAGCAGGCAGCTGAGTGCCACACGGCCGCTTGCTCACCCCTCCCCCAGCGGGATGGGAGGAGAACGGAAAAACAACAGCAAAGCCTCGAGGGTTGGGATAAGGGCAGTTTACTGGCACAACAAGGGAGAGGGAAAAACAATCAACAACAGTACTGATAACAGATATTCACAATGGGTAATCACAGAGAACAATTTACTGAGTCAACGACTGACCACTCATCCCCTCACAGAAGCTCACCGAAAAGCAGCCACCCCTCCCCTGCCCTACTAGCCCCCCTTTTATGGTGAGCATGATGTCACATGGTATGGAATAGCCCCCCCTCCAGCTTGGGTCACCTGTCCTGGCTCCTTGTGAAATTAACTCTGTCCTTGCCAGAACCAGGACATCATCCACCCCTTATTCTATACCATCTACGTCATGCCCAGATTATTTCACAGACACCATTCTCTTACTCCATGGGCCATCGCTCTAAAGTGTCCATTGAGTTCATTTGGTCCATGGCTTTGGGTTCCATCTGCCACTACAGTCTCTCAGGACAGGAACAATGATGCGTGCTGCTGGATTGTTGCACGCTGCATCCGGAGTTTTTTCATGGCTGGTGTATCTGGTATGGTCCATGCTCACAGTCTGGATGTCAAAGATGTGATTTTCGATGAAGTTCCTGGGGCACCAGGTGAAGTCAGTTCTAGTTCCAAAGTCCATCCTTCATTAGTTTTGGGTGATTCTTATGGTCATACCATTGATACAGTATATAGCTATTAACATCATACAGTTTAATTTATTGGCTATTTTCACCCAAAATCAAATCTCCTTGGGGTACACACCGGACTTCCCCATCCTTTCTCATCACCCACCACGTGCACCCCGGTCCCTGAGCAAAAGCAATCCCACAGATGGGCTTGCCTTTGCCTGAAGCAGGGATAACCCAAACTGTTTTCCCCAACATATTTTTCATGCGCACTACAGGAACTTTATCCCCTTCTACTGGGCCTGGAAATTTTGATTGGGCAGGGCCAGCTCGATTGGCAGATCCCCTAGTGTTAACTAACCAGGTGGCCTTTGCGAAATGTGTGTCCCAGTGTTTGAGGGTCCCACCACCCATTGCTCTCAGGGTAGTCTTTAGCAGTCCATTGTACCTTTCGATTTTCCCAGAGGCTGGTGCATGATAGGGGATGTGATACACCCACTCAATACCATGCTCTTTGGCCCAGGTGTCTATGAGGTTGTTCCGAAAATGAGTCCCGTTGTCTGACTCAGTTCTCTCTGGGGTGACATGTCTTCACAGGACTTGCTTTTCAAGACCCAGAATAGTGCTCCGGGCAGTGGCATGGGGCACAGGATATGTTTCCAGCCATCCAGTGGTTACTTCCACCATTGTAAGAACATAACGCTTGCCTTGGCGGCTTTGTGGGAGTGTGATGTAGTCGATTTGCCATGCTTCCCCATATTTATATTTCAACCATCATCCTCCATACCACAGAAGCTTTATCCGCTTGGCTTGCTTGATTGCAGCACATGTTTCACATTGATGGATGACCTGTGAGATGGCGTCCATGCTCAGGTCCACCCCTCGATCACAGGCCCATCTATATGTCGCATCTCTTCCTTGATGGCCTGAGGTGTCATGGGCCCACCGAGCTATAAATAATTCACCCTTACGCTGCCAGTCCAAATCCACCTGAGCCACTTCAATCTTGGCAGCCTGACCCACCTGCTGGTTGTTCTGATGTTCCTCAGTGGCCCGACTCTTGGGTAGGTGGGCGTCTACATGAGGTACCTTTACAACTAGCTTCTTTAGCCGGGCAGCAATATCTTGCCACAATGGGGCAGCCCAGATGGGTTTGCCTCTGCGTTGCCAGTTGCTCCACTTCCACTGCTGTAACCACCCCCACAGGGCATTGGCCACCATCCATGAATCGGTATAGAGGTACAGTGTTGGCTATTTCTTGTTTAATTTGTTCAAAAGCTTGTCGTTGCTCAGGGCCCCATCATTCTTCTTCTGGGTTACATGGTAGAGAGGGCTTACCATCAGACTATAATGTGGAATGTGCATTCTCCAGAAACCCACAACGCCTAAGAAAGCCTGTGTCTCCTTTTTGTCAGTTGGTGGAGACATGGCTGCTATTTTGTTGATAATATCTATTGGGATCTGATGCCACCCATCGTGCCACCTTATTCCTAAAAATTGGATTTCCTGCGCAGGCCCCTTCACCTTACTTCATTTTATGGTGAAGCCAGCCTGCAGCAGGATTTGGATTATTTTCTTCCCTTTCTCAGAACCTTCCTCTGCTGAGTTGCCCCATACAATGATGTCATCAATGTATTGCAGGTGCTCTGGGGCTTCACCCTGTTCCAGTGCAGTCTGGATCAGTCCATGGCAAAGGGTGGGGCTGTGTTTCCACCCCTGGGGCAGTCGATTCCAGGTGTACTGGACGCCCCTCCAAGTGAAGGCAAACTGTGGCCTGCACTCTGCTGCCAAAGGGATCAAGAAAAATGCATTAGCTATATCAATTGTGGCATACCATTTGGCTGCCTTTGACTCCAGTTCATACTGGAGTTACAGCATGTCTGGCACAGCAGCACTCATGGGCGGTGTGACTTCATTCAGGCCACGATAGTCTACCATCAGCCTCCACTCTCCATTGGACTTCCACACTGGCCATCTGGGATGGTTAAAGGGTGAGTGGGTTCTGCTGATCACTCCCTGACCCTCCAGTTGACGAATCAGCTTGTGGATGGGAACCAGGGAGTCTCTGTTGGTGCGGTATTGCCGCCGGTGCACAGTTGTGGTAGCAATCGGCACCTGTTGCTCTCTCTTCAACCCTCAGCAACCCCACAACGGAAGGGTCCTCCGAGAGACCGGGCAAACTAGACAATGATTCCATTTCCTCTGCTTCCAAGGCAGTTATTCTAAAAGCCCACCAGTAGCCTTCTGGGTCTTTGAAATACCCTTTCCGGAGGCAGTCTATGCCCAGGATGCATGGAGCCTCTGGCCCAGTCACAATGGGGTGCTTTTGCCACTCATTCCCAGTTAGACTTCCTTCAGCCTCCAACAGAGTCAACTGTTGGGATCCCCCTGTCACTCCAGAAATAGAGATGGGTTCCACCCCTTCATAGCTCGATGGCATTAGGGTACACTGTGCACCAGTGTCCACTAGGGCTTTGTACTCCTGTGGGTCCGATGTGCCAGGCCATTGGATCCACACAGTCCAATACACCCTACTGTCCCTTGCCTCCACCTGGCTGGAGGCAGGGCCCCTCTAATCCTGCTCATCATATTCTCTACTCATCTCTTGCAGAAAGGACTTAGAAGTCCCTTCAAGTGCGATCAGGCCTTCCACTTGATCTGGGGGGCTGCCCAGTGGAAACTGGAGCAGCATTCTTTCTGGAAGAGTCCCTCTGTACAGCTGTCTTGCCTTGTAGCTCATGTACGCTTGCCCACAGGGTTGAGGTAGGCTTCTCATCCCATTTCCTCATGTCTTCTCCGTGGTCACACAGGTAAAACCACAGGATACCTCGTGGTATGTATGCTCCATATCCCCTCTCTGGAGCAGAGGAACGCTTACTCCTAATAGCTGAAATACGGGTCTGTGCAGGTGGGGAGTACGATACATCCTCTTTGAGTTGCCGGACGTCCTGGGACAGTTTCTCCACAGCCGAGACGAGGGAGGAAGAAAGGCTCTCTTCATATTGCCGGAGTCGGCCAGCCACTTCATCCACTGTGGGTGCCTCTTCACTTTTCCATTCAATGACTGCCAGTGAGTTGGCGTACGATGATGGCGCACTTCACACAAATTTTCACCACATGGGTCAGGTACGTTGGACTTCATCGGGGTCTGTGGGCAACTGTGCATTGTCCGGATCATAATAAACCATTTCCCGCACAGCTAATTCCCTCAGATATTGGATACCTCTCTCCATGGTGGTCCACTTGCCTGGCCGACATATGACATCTTCGCTGAAAGGATACCTTTCCCTCACACTTGACAGGAGTCGCCTCCAGAGGCTGAGGGCCTGTGCCTTCTTCCCAATTGCCTTGCCAATGCCCCCTTCCCTCGACAAGGATCCCAGTTGCTTGGCCTCCCTGCCCTCCAGTTCCAGGCTACTGGCCCCGTTATCCCAGCAGTGGAGCAGCCAGGTAATAATGTGCTCCCCTGGAAGGCGCCTGAAATCTTTCCACATATCTCACAGCTCACTCAGGGACCGGGATCAGGTGATCACTTCTGGTTCTGGCTCTTCTTCTTGTTCTCGTGATGGTCCCGGTTCATCATCATCTCTCACTAAGCGAACCAATTTCCTTGTGTATTTCTTTTTGTGTATAGGGGTGACTGATACTGGTATGGGTTGATTTTTTGGCTCAGCTACAGTGCCTGTTGCAGGGGCTTGGGTAGCTTCAGTGCCTGTGGGTCCGCTCTTTCCCTCTGGATGGTGCTGTCTACTATCAAGCAGTGTTGGATAGATTGTGGCCAGGGCCCAGCACAGTGCATTAAGTTGTGTCTCCTTAGAATCCCCACAGCATTTTTCTTTCAAATGTTCCACCATTTTTTCAGGGTCATGCAGTTGTTCAGGAGTGAAGCTCCAAACCATTGGGGGTGAAAAGGTCTCTAGATACCTGCCCATACTCTCCCACATGCCCTGCCAGCCCTGACCACTCAGCCTTGGGGAAGATCCCTGGGTGGTATTCTTGAAACAATTTTTGCTAACCCTGAACAGGACTTGGAAAACATGCAGGAGACCTAGCAATAGGAATATACTGGCCTGAACAGTCCAAGGGTATTCAAAATTCTCAAAAATTGTTGTACCCAACCAAAAGGGAAAAGGGGAGGTGAAAGAGTGGGAGAAGGTATCCCCCCTGTCTTCCCCATAGATTGGGTGCAATTATTAATCAATTCTGAAAGATATTGACCGAGGTACGGGCCTGACCAAAATGCTACGTACAAGGACCAGCTCAGACTGATGACTGTCGATGATATCTTATCATAAGTCATTCTCACACAGTACAACAATATGAGAACAGGAACCCCTCTCCCAGAGGTGATAAACAGCGCTGCAGGGATTAAGTAGAGTAAACATGGGTTTACAAACCAGAGCCATGTGACCAAACAGAACATCATTGTGACCAGCGACTGTTTCAATAACTTTATAAATGCTTATAACAACTTTGTTTTAGCACACTTGGGTCAGACTTGTCATTATCACAACCCCTTGATCCCCATGTTTGGCGCCAAAAAGGACTGACGTGGTTTAGCCCCAGCCGGCAGCTGGATGCCACATGGCCGCTCACTCACCCCTCCCCCAGCGGGATGGGGAGGAGAACGGAAAAACAACAGCAAAGCCTGGAGGGTTGGGGTAAGGGCAGTTTACTGGGACAACAAGGGAGAGGGAAAAATAGTCAACAGCAGTACTGATAACAGATATTAACAATGGGTAATAACAGAGAACAATTTACCAAGTCAACGACCGACCAGACACTCAGCCCGTCCCGGAACCTTGCCAAAACCGCGCTGCCCCTCCCCTGCCCGACTAGCCCCCCTTTTATGGTGAGCATGATGTCACATGGTATGGAATAGCCCCCCCTCCATCTTGGGTCACCTGTCCTGGCTCCTTGTGAAATTAATTCTGTCCTTGCCAGAACCAGGACACTAAGCTTTATGGGAAATCAAGGTAGGCCTTGTGTTACTTGGCAGCTTTGAGGGAAAGAAGGGAGAGAGAGACACCAGTACTTTTCCATACCGTTTTAGGGCAAATCAAGAGAAGTGACACCAGTCCTGGATCCAGCATCGTACCTGCCGATGGTGGTTAGTCGGTGTACAGTGAGTCTCCCTGCAGGTTTGTACGTGCTCCTATTTATTGGCTCCAATTTTAGAAGTGGTTGAGACACCAGTACTTTTCCATACCCTTTTAGGGCAAATCAAGAGAAGTGACACCAGGCCCCTCCCCACGACTTCCTCTTTCTTCTTCTCTTGGGGCATTGTCTGGGCTCATAGTACAGTCACTTGGGGCTTGTCCCTTACAATTGGTGGGAGTAAGAGTGAGAGAGGGAGACAAACTGCAATCCCAAAAATGGGTACAGGCTGGGTGATGGGTGGATTGAGAGCAGGCCTGTGGAGAAAGTCTTAGGGGTATTGGTGGGTGAAAAAATGAGTATGAGCTGGCAATGTGTGCTCACAGCCCGGAAAGCCAATCATATCCTGTGGCCAGCAGGTCAATTCTCCCCTTCTACTCTGTTCTTGTGAGATTGCACCTGATTGGGATAATGTATTCAGCTCTGGGGCCCAAGCATAACAAAGACATGGACCTGTTAGAGCACGTCCAGAGGAAAGCCATGAAGATGATCAGAGGGCTGGAGCACCTCTCCTATGAAGACAGGCTGAGAGAGTTGGGATTGTTCAGCCTGGAGAAAAGGCGGCTCTGGGGAGATCTAATTGCGGCTTACCAGTACCTGAAGGGGGCCTACAGGAAAGATGGTGAGGGACTGTTTATCAGGGCATGTAGGACAGGACAAGGGGTAATGGGTTTAAGCTGAAGGAGGGTCGATTGAGATTAGATGTTAGGAAGAAATTCTTTACTGTGAGGGTGGTGAGGCACTGGAACAGGTTGCCCAGAGAGGTTGTGGATGCCCCATCCCTGGAAGTGTTTAAGATCAGGTTGGATGGGGCTTTGGGCAACCTGGTCTAGTGGAGGGTGTCCCTGCCCATGGCAGGGGGCGTTAGAAGTAGATGACCTTTAAGGTCCCTTCCAACCCAAACCATTCTATGATGGTGCTGTGATGCTGATGATTCTTCCTGGATCTCAGTAGGCCTAACAAAAATTGGCTTAATAAAATAGCCGTTTTAATAAGATAAAATAAAAAGAGTATAGGTAGCGAGAAAACCTTATGTCCTTTCAGATGCTGGGAACTCTACTGTCGTGCAGCATTATGCATACTCTGGAAGGATTTTCCCACAGCGCAATGTGCAGAGCAGATCCTTTTTGTTCCTGGAGAGAGAGAAGTTCCTCATTTTGGTCCTTTGAGCTATTGTATATAATTTCTTACAAGAAAACAACTTTATTCCTAAAAGGTCTTCACATGAGAACTTCTTGCCGCACTGTGAGATAAAGTCTCTGGTTCAACCACTTACACTAGCAAGATTAGTAGCAAGTGCATAACTCCCTCAGAGAACCAGTTAACTAGTAAGACAGCTCTGCAGTTTTCCTGATGGAGGGGAACTCACACTGTAGTATTGAGATAGAGCACTAAGTTTCTGCTCAGATGCAGTAATTCTTGGCACCATCTTTCCCTGACTACTTTCTAGTGTAGATTCACGTTTGGTTGAACAGAGAATGTCATTGGATCTACAGTCTTCAAACTGTAATCCAACAAGGTAATACATCATCAGATGTGCACATAACTACATGCTTAAAGTTAAGTACTCATCTTAAAGCTGATCTGTGCTCATGTGGGTGCATATATTGCCCTGAATCAGGACACAAAGGAAAAATCCAAGTCTCAGTGGTGATTCTGGACAATTTCCAATGATCACAGTGGGCAATGTGCAATAAGAGCTACTAATAACCCCTCAAAAGGAATAAGCGATAAGATCATAGAAAAGTTTGAAACAACTTAGTGGGGGGAAAAAGGGTAAACACCAAATCCCCCTGCAGTAATAACTATTTACTGAATTTTTATCATTTTATTGGAGTCACAGTAGGTAAAATATTTAAAGAATTTCAAATGTATAATACTGAACAAGATTTTTATTCCATCTGTAGTCCTTATTTCTGCTTCCTTTTCCCATATATTATTTCACAAGCAAAACTCAGTTTGTCTTTCCAATTGAGTATCTTTCTCCTTCTTTTGGGGAAAAAAGAGACAAAGACAATTAAGATGGTTTGGGACCACAGTTACTAGAGTGTGATATTTTTTTTTGGGGGGGGAGGGGGAATGAGGAGAACCATACACAAAAATGACAGGGGCAGAGAAGGAGTAAAGCATGCTTCACATACAAGCATTACCTACAAAATCACACTGAGCTCTCTGACACACACAGAACTACAAAATCTGGAAGCTAGAGGTGTTAATAAGGTATTAAATAAACAAACAAATGGTTTAATCTGGACATCTCTTCTAACATATATTTCTGAAAATCTGCTTTCAGAACTTATAATCACAGCTGTGAAGACAGAAGAGAAAATGCTTTGGTGCTAAAGGAAATGCATATCTCCAGTATGCTTGTTACAGAGCATGCTGTGATAGCGTTAAACTTTAAAAGTGTAGGATATAGTTTGTCATGGAATAAAAATACAAATCTGATTAGATATATGCAACAGCTTTCTCTACTTAAAAACCAGTCTGAGAAATTAGTGGACATTCAGCAAGCTGGTTCTGTTCCAGCAGTGGGAGTTTTCAATTATTAGAGCTAGATCAGATCCAGGGATAATTTAGTATCAGCATATTTCTGATTGAAGGCTTTCTCCCACAAAGCATCTGACGAGGCTAAGAGGTTCTTTTCTTATGCTGTTTCCTCACAATTGATTTCTCTTCCTGATTTGCATTTTCCCATAATTAATATTTTCTCTTTGCTAATTTAATGCCATTCTTTCTTCTGCTTAGGTATAGTTTCTTTCCTCTTACAAAAATACATAATTTAAAAAAAATTCTCCCTGGTGCAAGTTACATACAAGATTGATGTTGAAAAGGAGGATGGCAGAAAGAGAGAATTTTTTCCTATAATTCCTGATTCTTCTCAAACCATTCACATTTCAATAACTTCTCTTCCCAGTATTACCAATCTTCCTAATTCTGTGACTGCAGTCAAAATCCTCATATAGCCAGCAGTTCAAAGACATAAACCAAGTATCTCAGGCAGCAAAGGAAAGAGGTTCACTGATATGACCAGTCAATGTTTCTTATATTTCCACTGCTCTGTCAGAGTGTGGTGTTGCAATTACAGACCCTTGTTGGCACCACAGACTGACTGATAGATAGTGATGTGCTCCTTAACAGGAGGTGCACCAGAACTGAGCCTCTGTAGTCATAGTTTGGTCCCTGCTAGTTGCTCAAAGGAATGTGATCCTTTTAAAAGACTTGTGTTGTTGGTCCCAGTCTTACTGTTTGACGAGAAGAAGACATCCTGCACAAGTTTCCCAAGTACTTTTACTCAAGACTCTAAGGACACAAGCAAAGACATTGACAAGAGAAGCAAGGGAACATACCAATCATTAAGCCAGCCTTGGTGGTAGCCTATTTTCATGTTATTGGCTTAGGGCAGCATTTAGCAAGGGGCCTGTGCATATGAGATGTGCAAAAGCAGACTTGCCCTTCACTCTGAGTCACTTCCCATTATCCTACATAGCCAGTTCAAGGACATACTGGACAGTGGTGAGGGCACTAGTCTTTCTTTGCTGCCTCATGGTTGCCCAGCTTTGACCATGCTTGGTTTTCCAGTTACTTTCCTGGCGGTGCAGCCCAGTCTGCTGTAGGGCTCTGCAGCAAGCATAACTACTAAACAGTCTTCAAACCCAGAAGCATTTTACTAAGCTGTCAACCTCTACCTATAGATGTAGCTCTGCCACACAGAGATAAGGGAGGTTAATGGCACATTGCTGAGTTTGTTTTTTTTTTTTTTATAAATGTGTGTGTATGTATATGTGTATGTACAGATTCTCTACCAGTTTTCTAGCTGCTGCTTTTTTTTTTTTTTTCTTTTCTTTCATAACTCCTTTTAACACAGAGGCTACCATGAAGAACAGGGAATGAAGACTGGGGGTTTAACCTTGGGAACACCTACAAGGAAGGAGGTGAATGCTGAAGGGAAGAATGTAACAGAGAATGCACAGAGTGAAGTAAAAAACTTAGGCAAGTAAATGATTGAATCAGTGACTGGAACAACCAGGTCTCCGTTGGAGATTAATATGAATGAGATGGTATGCTTCATTGACTGAGTTTACCTGTTTTCTTTAAACATCAGTATTGTTTTTATATTGCATTTGCCTAACTTAAATGCCACTTGCTATTTAATCTATAAAGCTATTATTAGCTGAATGGTGATTGGAAAGCAGCAGGAAGATACTCTAGTTATGCCTTAATTATTGTCCTGCACCTGATCTTCACAGAGAGGATGTATGGTCCTACCCTCTCCTGTTGCTCTCAACATCTCATATCTGAGCCATAACTAACATTGTTGTATCTGTTTAAGAACAGAACTAAATGTGTTTCCACTGATTTCCAGGAGAAGCTGTAAGCCTACAAAGCTTTGTTTACCTTCCCCTCCTTCCTGGTACCAGGCATCAAAAGGAGATATTTGGTTAATGGCCAATTAAACACTTCTATTGAGCAAGCCAGAGCCACATCTTCCTCACTGCACACCGTTGGCTGAAAGTTTTGAGTTTGCATCTTGCCAAGCTGGAGGCTGCATTCACACAATCAGAAGCTTTGAAGTAAGCAGAGATAAAGTAAGCCAGCAGGTTCTTAAACTGGGGGATATGAAGTGGAAAAAATCTGCAACTGTCCCTTCAGGTAGAGACTTGAAGATACACCCTTGATAATGAGGTGTCATGCTGGCTTATTAGATCCCTGATAATTTAAAATGTAAATCCCGATGAAGGCACAAAGAGCTACAGCAAATAGGAGTGAGTTGTCTTTTAATAAATGAACATGCCATCTGCCTCTCTTATCTTCCAATGAATTGAGCAATGCCATCTTTGTAACTAGCACTGACGAAGACCACACTCCCAGGAAATGGGACAACGAGGTACAGTGGATTAGTTTTGCATCCCCTGCTGAGCTAGCATGTGGCCAAAACTTGGGGCATACTGGCTTTCTGGCAGGGCTTTTGTGAACTGATTGCAGTTCCCTGCCCAGGAAAGCACACAGGTACAGATAACAGAGTCATAGAACTATAGAATAATAGAATCATTTTGTTTGGAAAAGACCTTTAAGATCATCGAGTCTAACCATAAACCTAACACTGCCTAAGCGCCAGGTCTACACATCTTTTAATACCTTCAGGAATAGTGACTCAGTTGTCACTGTTCCAGTGCTTGATAACCCTTTCAGTGAAGAAATTTTTCCTAATATTCCATCTAAACCTCCCCTGGCACAAATTGAGGCCATTTCCTCTCATCTTATCACTTATTACTTGGGAGAAGAGACCAACATCCACTTCACTACAACCTCCTTTCAGATAGTTGTAGAGATCGATAAGGTCTCCCCTCAGCCTCCTTTTCTCCAGGCTAAACAACCCCAGTTCCCTCAGCCGCTCCTCATAGAACTTGTTCTCTAGACCCTTCACCAGCTTCATTCTTCTTTGGATACACTCTAGCACCTCAATATCTTGAGGGTCACCTAGGTATATGCATGTTACCACAAAAGCCTGGGAACATCCTCCTGAACCTCCAGTTACACCACACTGGTGGTGGCATTTAAAACCCTGACAAAGGAAGGCAATGACTGGATAGGAGAGGATCTCATTCTGGCTCCCTTATTTCTTTCCTACACTCTCAGCAAGGAGCATGATAAATGAAGAATAAATTCCACTAGAGAGTCATGATACCCTCATAAAAATTCAACTGTAGGAAATATTTGGCCTGAAAATTGGAAGAGGGAGACAGCTGTCTTTTAAAATACAAGCTCGTCTACTTTGTTGAGAGTCCTTATCAACTCTCTCTTTACAAAGCAAACTGCTGGACGACAAATTGGTAGCTTCAGCTCCTTCTACAGTGAGCCATTAGAGAGGCACTGATATGTTAAAAGTGGACAATTTTAGTGTTTACAGACTGTAACAAATCGAACTAGTACTGTACCTCTGCTTCTTAAAGAAGAGAAGAAATGGCAAGCTATTTCTTTACATTACAAAGAAATGCAATTCACTGCAATCTACACAGGAGGGAGACACAATTTACCTCTTAAGGCAGCACCAAAGCTTCCCTGTTGCTTACATCACTGGGAGACACCACTGGGCTACTTGCAAATATACATTTAGGGACTCTGTGGTGGATGATAAAGAAAAAAACAACCACAGGGCTGCCCATGAAACATGCAGAAAGCATTTATATATTAAAAAACCCAAAAAACAACAAAAAACCAAACAAAACCCAAAAGAAACCATTTCTATTTGCGGTGGGTTTTGAGTTCCATTAAGGAACATAGTAATCGAGTATCACAGTTAAACTTTTCCACGTAAGCTTATCCATTTTCCTTGTTGAATCTTTTTGAGGGCATGTGTTGAGAAATGTAATGCAGACTCAAAGGATATCAAGCCTTGACAGGCTTGAGAGGTGGGCCCATGTGAACCTCGTGAAGTTCAACAAGGCCAGGTGCAAGGTCCTGCACATGGGTTGGCACAATGCCAAGAACAACTACCAGCTCAATGGACTGAGAGCAGCCATGAGGAGAAGGACTTGGGGGTGTTGGTGGACAAGCAGCTCAACATGACCCAGCAATGTGCACTTGCAGGACAGAAAGCCAACCGTATCCTGGGCTGCATAATTCTCCCCCTCTACTCTGCTCTCGTGAGACCCCACCTGGAGTACTGCGTCCAGCTCTGGGGGCCCCAGTACAAGAAAGACATGGAGCTATTGGAGCGAGTCCAGAGGAGAGCCATGAAGATGATCAGAGGGCTGGAGCACCTCTCCTATGAAGACAGGCTGAGAGAGTTGGGCTTGTTCAGCCTGGAGAAGAGAAGGCTCTGTAGAGACCTTCTACAGCCTTCCGGTACCTGAAGGGGGCCTACAAGAAAGCTGGAGAAGGACTGTTTACAAAGGTATGTAGTGATAGGACAAGAGGTAACAGCTTTAAACTTAAGGAAGGTAGATTTAGGTTAGATATTAGGAAGAAATTGTTAACTGTGAGGGTGGTGAGGCACTGGAACAGGTTGCCCAAAGAGGTTGTGGATGCCCCCTCCCTGGAAGTGTTCAAGGCCAGGTTGGATGGGGCTATGGGCAACCTGGTCTAGTGGAGGGTGTCCCTGCCCATGGCAAGGGGGGTTGGAACTAAATGATCTTTAAAATCCCTTCCAACGCAAACCATTCCATAAATCTATGATGATTCTATACTTTTTCAGGAGAACTGTCCTGGAATTCTTTTCTGTTTGTTATGTGGTATATGAAAATAAAGAAAAAGTAGACTAATTAAATGGTTCACTTAGTAACTTCAGGCCTGCAACTCCAGAAAGATTTCATACTATTTCATCTGGTGACAGCTACGTATTAAAAACTGTAGGACAGTAGGACTTCTTGAAACTCTATCACTAAGTCAGGTAAATACTGAGAATATGAATTTTCATTATTCACTTTAAACGAAATAAGAGAGATATTGGTGTGTGTTCACTGACTGCAAAAAAAGGATAGTCAAAAAGGACAATTAAGTTTTATATGGAAAATTAACAGTTCAAAGATGATTTGCAATGTTGGAAGCTTTTCACAGACTGTTTTAATTTCTAAAGAGTTCTTTAAATATGGGTCACTTTGTTTTGATGGGCAAGACCTACTTATACCTGGTTTTTAACTGTATTTCCTTTGTTGAACTGTCTTTCTCCAGAAAAATGCAAGCAAATGAAAAGCTGAGAAGAAGAGCTATTCCCATTTATTTTTAAGCAAAGATATTCAGATGCCGCAAAAGCTGGTTGGCAAAATGATTTAATTTTGCATGTTGTTGTAAATCAATGACATTCAAAGGAACATTAGTTCTTTACCAAAAGTAATTGAAAGAAATATCATTACTACAGGGCTCTTTTTGATCAAAATTCCCAAAGAAATAAACAGCACAAATTTCCACCTGCTCTACTAAGACATTTTTCAACTTTATTTAAGGGTCAGTGACTTGTCATAGCTGCAGAGTAAGATGGATACTGTTTTATCCATCAGCATGGTTTCTTATGTGACCCAAATGTTCAGTTTACATGATTATCTGGCAAGCATCACACCAGACTGGAAAAGATTAATTTTCATTACTAGGAACCTCAGCCAAAAGCAGACTTCTCACTGGCTACACCAAGCTTTGATGTGACTCTGTGCAGAAGTGGGCATCATTCCTAACAAGTTAGTTAAGCTTCCAGTCAAGCACTTGAACACTTGGAAAGAACACAGATTATCAAACAAAAGTAATGAAAGTAAAATAGGCGTCTAAATCTTGGAAAGAGCCAGAAGCACTGTCAGTAGGATATGAAGGGAACATTCACTTAGTGCAAGCTTGGGAAGAGACATGAAGCAATAGTATTGTAAAGGACATGACTGTTATAAGATGCTACAGGGCTGGTCTAGACTTTCCAGGGGATCTCCTGATTCCTTTCATGAGGGGTCATCCACCTATGGTTGGTTGCTGTTTGTGTTGCACAAAGCCAGATGTGGTTCAAAATAAACAGATAAGTAGGTCAATAGGGGAATCTTACCTGCAGAGCTCTGTGTTGGAATGAAAGGGACAGGCAAGATTTTACACAGAAACATCTTCTGTTCCCTGCTACAGCAAGGATCCAGAGTGCTTTTGTCTTGTAAACAAGAGACCCTTAAAGTCCAAAGAAAAAACATAATTTTCTACTTTGCCTGACTTGGGGTTAGTGTACAAGCATGGCGCTCTTCTCTTTCAAAAACATAGCCATCTTTAAGTACAACTCTCTTTCTCACAGTTAACTGCTTTCTTTGTCTCTCACTAAAAAATTGAAGGAACCCACACCCTTCACTAGCTAGTCAGATCATTTGGTTCTGGGGCAAATGTATTAAAAAGTGGAGGTGAAAGAACAGCAATGCTAAAGACAATAACCATGATTAGAACAAATTAATTATTCTGATGCTTACAGACAGCATAATCTGCAACAGTATTCCTGATGTGCAACAAAATTTCTGGGCAGAGCAGAAGGACAGTTTCAGTTGCAGGAGCATCTAGAGAAACAAATAGATACAGACACTGAGGCAGGTGAGAGATGGCATTCCTTCTTCCCACTGTCCTCAAGGGTTGGATTTAGGTTGCCTAAGGTAGATGTCTGGGGTGGGTCAGGTGACAGACGGCTCAGCAAATCTATCCATTCCAAATCAGTCCTACAACAGGAGGCTTCTGGCATCATCCATCTGTGAAGTACCCCTGCAGCTTCCCGCCTCAGTTCTCTGAGGCAGGTATTAGGGTCAAGGGACCCTGAACTGTGTGCTGAGTGGAGTGTAAAGTGTATAGGTCATCTGCTCTAGAGTAAAACACAACCACAAAAAGACACAGGATTGACACGCTGTAAAGGGCCAGGACAGCATGAAGCTGAGTGAGGGAGGGGATTAACAAGGAGGAGGGAGCAAAATTATGTGGAATCAATGAAGTTGCACTTCTTAGAGGTATTTAGGTTTCTTAGAAGTCTAAAGAGGTTTTGGTTTATACAAAAGTGGAAGAGGAATTAGTGAATTATTGTGACCCTTTCCTCACTATCTGCCACAACAGGAGATCTGTTTGCTACCTCCAACCCCATCATGGCTAGCTGATACAGATGGTAATCAGCTGGAAGCTAGCAACCATCTCAGAGATGACACTAAACAAGTGAGACTTCCAGTGGTCTCAGTGGATGTTATTTTGACTTGCAAATGAGTTTATCTACAACAAGGTTTGTTGTTTCAGAATAGTGAATGCACTAGAATGTTCACCAAAGATGGAGATGGAATATCTCATAGAAAGAGTTTGCTTCAAAAATTCGCAGTATCTCACAAATTTCATCAGGACACACGAATATACCATATGATAGGTGTGTCCAGTCAAAATTGCTCTATTTTCTGACATTTATCATTTGCAAGAAATTATTCATGAATAAGCTAAGGAGTAAGGATTATCTACAGACACTATTCAGTGAGTAATTCTGAGTACCTTTGAGAAAATTGTCGTCATGTTGTGAACACTTCACTAATGGAAAACAGCCAAAATTTATCAAATAAATTAATTATAAATTATTTACTCAGCTTTAGTCACAGTCTTCTTGTGGAGGGGAAGGAAAAGATTGTCTGCAGTGCTGTTTGATTTCTTCTCCTCTTTTGTAATATTAGTGCATTACTGCAGAGGTAGTTGTGTAGTTAAGGCCATCGGTATGGGACTGCTCAGATTACTTTTTTTGGAGGACTCTTTTGGCAATTCTTTGGGCAAATAAATTAGGGCCAGTCCCATGTAAGACCTTGTACCAAATTATTGGCTGGCTACATAAACCCCCTTCTTCTCCCATCATTGAATTAGGGCCTCTGAATTGAGGGCCCAAGATCCATGCCCTATCCACCATATCAAGCTGCCTTGTCTAGTTAGACTGGATGGTCTTTTAGGAGGGCACTGCTGCTATGACTAATCAGGTACAGATCTCCGATGGCATATTCATGGCCACCACAAAAACATATGATAAACAGCTCTCTCATAAGCAGCTATCCTCTGCTCTAAATCTACCTTCATCCACCTGAAAACAGCATTCAAGCTCTGTTATTTAATTTTGTCCAACTTAAGGCAAAAGTGCTGTCCTTGGACTGTGCACAAGCCCCTGTACCCCAGCAAAATGGGCTGAAGTGATCGGTCAGGTTTCTATGGGCCTTAGAAGCACACTTTGCTGCACAGCTTTCATCTGGTTAGACAATGAGTTTCATGTGTTTCCCACCTAGAGCTTATTGGGACCAAATGAAATTACTGAGTGCTGAGGCATAATGCCACTTATTCTGTGTGCAGAGTTGCTAAAGCACACCCAGCTAATCACCTCTTCCACTGAACTGCCCTTGCTGGGATCTGCAAATAGGGACACTTTAATCGTAGCTCAATTTGGTTCAGAAAGGAAGGATGGGATTTCCTGCTCACTAGAAACGATGTACGTTTAGCTAGATTTCCATACAAAAAGAAAAGAGACCCCTATCCAAACTCAGTCTAAAATGTTACATCACAAGTGTTAAGACTTAACGTGAATTGGCAAAAGACTTAAACATATACAGACTTCCATGGCAATAAAGAGTAGGGTTGTTGTGGTTTAACCCCAGTCGGCAGCTAAGCACCACACAGCCGCTCGCTTACTCCTCCCCTGTGGGATGGGGAGAGAATCGGTAGAATAAAAGTGAGAAAACTCATGGTTTGAGATAAATACATTTTACCAAGTAAAGCAAAAGCTGCACATGCAAGCAAAGCAAAACAAGGAATTCATTCACAACTTCCCATGGGCAGGCAGGTGTTCAGCCATCTCCAGGAAAGCAGGGATCCATCATGCGTAACAGTTACTTGGCAAGACAAATGCCATCACGCCAAATGTCCCCCACATCCTTCCTCTTCCCCCAGCTTTATATACTGAGCATGACACCGTATGGTATGGAATAGCCCTTTGGTCAGTTGGCGTAAGCTGTCCCAGCTGTGTCCCCTCCCAACTTGTTGTGCACCCCCAGCCTACTCACTGGTAGGGTGGTGTGAGAATCAGAAAAGGTCTGTGTAAGCACTGCTCAGCAGTGATGAAAACATCCCTGTGTTATCAACATTGTTTTCAGTACAAATCCAAAACATAGCCCCATACTAGCTACTATTGACGTGGTTTAGGCCCAGCAGGCAGCTGAGTGCCACACGGCCGCTTGCTCACCCCTCCCCCAGCGGGATGGGAGGAGAACGGAAAAACAACAGCAAAGCCTCGAGGGTTGGGATAAGGGCAGTTTACTGGCACAACAAGGGAGAGGGAAAAACAATCAACAACAGTACTGATAACAGATATTCACAATGGGTAATCACAGAGAACAATTTACTGAGTCAACGACTGACCACTCATCCCCTCACAGAAGCTCACCGAAAAGCAGCCACCCCTCCCCTGCCCTACTAGCCCCCCTTTTATGGTGAGCATGATGTCACATGGTATGGAATAGCCCCCCCTCCAGCTTGGGTCACCTGTCCTGGCTCCTTGTGAAATTAACTCTGTCCTTGCCAGAACCAGGACATCATCCACCCCTTATTCTATACCATCTACGTCATGCCCAGATTATTTCACAGACACCATTCTCTTACTCCATGGGCCATCGCTCTAAAGTGTCCATCGAGTTCATTTGGTCCATGGCTTTGGGTTCCATCTGCCACTACAGTCTCTCAGGACAGGAACAATGATGCGTGCTGCTGGATTGTTGCACGCTGCATCCGGAGTTTTTTCATGGCTGGTGTATCTGGTATGGTCCATGCTCACAGTCTGGATGTCAAAGATGTGATTTTCGATGAAGTTCCTGGGGCACCAGGTGAAGTCAGTTCTAGTTCCAAAGTCCATCCTTCATTAGTTTTGGGTGATTCTTATGGTCATACCATTGATACAGTATATAGCTATTAACATCATACAGTTTAATTTATTGGCTATTTTCACCCAAAATCAAATCTCCTTGGGGTACACACCGGACTTCCCCATCCTTTCTCATCACCCACCACGTGCACCCCGGTCCCTGAGCAAAAGCAATCCCACAGATGGGCTTGCCTTTGCCTGAAGCAGGGATAACCCAAACTGTTTTCCCCAACATATTTTTCATGCGCACTACAGGAACTTTATCCCCTTCTACTGGGCCTGGAAATTTTGATTGGGCAGGGCCAGCTCGATTGGCAGATCCCCTAGTGTTAACTAACCAGGTGGCCTTTGCGAAATGTGTGTCCCAGTGTTTGAGGGTCCCACCACCCATTGCTCTCAGGGTAGTCTTTAGCAGTCCATTGTACCTTTCGATTTTCCCAGAGGCTGGTGCATGATAGGGGATGTGATACACCCACTCAATACCATGCTCTTTGGCCCAGTTGTCTATGAGGTTGTTCCGAAAATGAGTCCCGTTGTCTGAATCAGTTCTCTCTGGGGTGACATGTCTTCACAGGACTTGCTTTTCAAGACCCAGAATAGTGCTCCGGGCAGTGGCATGGGGCACAGGATATGTTTCCAGCCATCCAGTGGTTACTTCCACCATTGTAAGAACATAACGCTTGCCTTGGCGGCTTTGTGGGAGTGTGATGTAGTCGATTTGCCATGCTTCCCCATATTTATATTTCAACCATCGTCCTCCATACCACAGAAGCTTTATCCGCTTGGCTTGCTTGATTGCAGCGCATGTTTCACATTGATGGATGACCTGTGAGATGGCATCCATGCTCAAGCCCACCCCTCGATCACAGGCCCATCTATATTCGCATCTCTTCCTTGATGGCCTGAGGTGTCATGGGTCCACCAAGCTATAAATAATTCACCCTTACGCTGCCAGTCCAAATCCACCTGAGCCACTTCAATCTTGGCAGCCTGACCCACCTGCTGGTTGTTCTGATGTTCCTCAGTGGCCCGACTCTTGGGTAGGTGGGCGTCTACATGACGTCTACATGCAAACTGGCTCGATTCACCTTCTCCTTCAGCAGCTTCTGCAAGTCGCCATGTAGGACTCCATGTGGCGGCCTTCCACCTTCGATGCTTTCCCATGATGCGACAGGACCCATCAGTGAAGAGGGCGTATGGTTTCTCATCTTTTGTTAGTTTATTATACGGTGGGGCTTCTTCAGCACGTGTCACCTCCTCCTCTGGCGACATTCTGAAATCTTTCCCTTCTGGCCAGTCTGTAATCACTTCCAGAATTCCTGGACGATTGGGGCTTCCTATTCGAGCCCAGTGTGTAATCAGTGCAACCCACTTACTCCACGTAGCATCAGTTGCATGATGTGTAGAAGGAGCCCTCTCTTTGAACATCCAGCCCAGCACTGGCAGTCAGGGTGCCAAGAGGAGCTGTGCTTCAGTGCCAATCACCTCTGAAGCAGCTCGAACCCCTTCATAGCCTGCCAATATCTCCTTTTCCGTTGGAGTGTAGCGGGCCTCGGATCCTCTGTATCCCTGACTCCAAAACCCCAGGGGTCGACCTCGAGTCTCCCCTGGTGCTTTCTGCCAGAGACTCCAGGTAGGGCCATTCTCCCCGGCTGCAGTGTACAGCACATTTTTTACATCAAGTCCTGCCCGGACTGGCCCAAGAGCTACGGCACGAACTATTTCTTGTTTAATTTGTTCAAAAGCTTGTTGTTGCTCAGGGTCCCATTTGAAATCATTCTTCTTCCGGGTTACATGGTAGAGAGGGCTTACTATCAGACTGTAATGTGGAATGTGCATTCTCCAGAAACCCACAACGCCTAAGAAGGCCTGTGTCTCCTTTTTGTTGGTTGGTGGAGACATGGCTGCTATTTTGTTGATAATATCTATTGGGATCTGATGCCACCCATCATGCCACCTTATTCCTAAAAACTGGATTTCCTGCGCAGGCCCCTTCACCTTACTTCGTTTTATGGTGAAGCCAGCCTGCAGCAGGATTTGGATTATTTTCTTCCCTTTCTCAGAAACTTCCTCTGCTGAGTTGCCCCATACAATGATGTCATCAATGTATTGCAGGTGCTCTGGGGCTTCACCCTGTTCCAGTGCAGTCTGGATCAGTCCATGGCAAAGGGTGGGGCTGTGTTTCCACCCCTGGGGCAGTCGATTCCAGGTGTACTGGACGCCCCTCCAAGTGAAGGCAAACTGTGGCCTGCACTCTGCTGCCAAAGGGATCGAGAAAAATGCATTAGCTATATCAATTGTGGCATACCATTTGGCTGCCTTTGACTCCAGTTCATACTGGAGTTACAGCATGTCTGGCACAGCAGCACTCATGGGCGGTGTGACTTCATTCAGGCCACGATAGTCTACCATCAGCCTCCACTCTCCATTGGACTTCCACACTGGCCATCTGGGATGGTTAAAGGGTGAGTGGGTTCTGCTGATCACTCCCTGACCCTCCAGTTGACGAATCAGCTTGTGGATGGGAACCAGGGAGTCTCTGTTGGTGCGGTATTGCCGCCGGTGCACAGTTGTGGTAGCAATCGGCACCTGTTGCTCTCTCTTCAACCCTCAGCAACCCCACAACGGAAGGGTCCTCCGAGAGACCGGGCAAACTAGACAATGGTTCCATTTCCTCTGCTTCCAAGGCGGCTATTCCAAAAGCCCACCGGTAGCCTTTTGGGTCCTTGAAATACCCTTTCCGGAGGCAGTCTATGCCCAGGATGCATGGAGCCTCTGGCCCAGTCACAATGGGGTGCTTTTGCCACTCATTCCCAGTTAGACTTCCTTCAGCCTCCAACAGAGTGAACACACAGAAATAGATACCGCACCGTCACACCAGAAATAGAGATGGGTTCCACCCCTTCATAGCTTGATGGCATTAGGGTACACTGTGCACCAGTGTCCACTAGGGCTTTGTACTCCTGTGGGTCCGATGTGCCAGGCCATTGGATCCACACAGTCCAATACACCCTACTGTCCCTTGCCTCCACCTGGCTGGAGGCAGGGCCCCTCTAATCCTGCTCATC
Organism: Grus americana; assembly: GCF_028858705.1. Classification (NCBI taxonomy): domain Eukaryota; kingdom Metazoa; phylum Chordata; class Aves; order Gruiformes; family Gruidae; genus Grus; species Grus americana. The sequence goes on from NC_072855.1 coordinate 61,743,219, forward strand.
ATATTCTCTACTCATCTCTTGCAGAAAGGACTTAGAAGTCCCTTCAAGAGGATCATAAGTGCAATCAGGCCTTCCACTTGATCTGGGGGGCTGCCCAGTGGAAACTGGAGCAGCATTCTTTCTGGAAGAGTCCCTCTGTACAGCTGTCTTGCCTTGTAGCTCATGTACGCATGCCCGCAGGGTTGAGGTAGGCTTCCCATCCCATTTCCTCATGTCTTCTCCGTGGTCACGCAGGTAAAACCACAGGATACCTCGTGGTATGTATGCTCCATATCCCCTCTCTGGAGCAGAGGAACACTTACTCCTAATAGCTGAAATACGGGTCTGTGCAGGTGGGGAGTACGATACATCCTCTTTGAGTTGCCGGACGTCCTGGGACAGTTTCTCCACAGCCGAGACGAGGGAGGAAGAAAGGCTCTCTTCATATTGCCGGAGTCGGCCAGCCACTTCATCCACTGTGGGTGCCTCTTCACTTTTCCATTCAATGACTGCCAGTGAGTTGGCGTACGATGATGGCGCACTTCACACAAGTTTTCGCCACATGGGTCAGGTACGTTGGACTTCATCGGGGTCTGTGGGCAACTGTGCGTTGTCCGGATCATAATAAACCATTTCCCGCACAGCTAATTCCCTCAGATATTGGATACCTCTCTCCATGGTGGTCCACTTGCCTGGCCAACATATGACATCTTCGCTGAAAGGATACCTTTCCCTCACACTTGACAGGAGTCGCCTCCAGAGGCTGAGGGCCTGTGCCTTCTTCCCAATTGCCTTGCCAATGCCCCCTTCCCTCGACAAGGATCCCAGTTGCTTGGCCTCCCTGCCCTCCAGTTCCAGGCTACTGGCCCCATTATCCCAGCAGTGGAGCAGCCAGGTAATAATGTGCTCCCCTGGAAGGTGACTGAAATCTTTCCACATATCTCACAGCTCACTCAGGGACAGGGATCAGGTGATCACTTCTGGTTCTGGCTCTTCTTCTTGTTCTCGTGATGGTCCTGGTTCATCATCATCTCTCACTAAGCGAACCGATTTCCTTGTGTATTTCTTTTTGTGTATAGGGGCGACTGATACTGGTATGGGTTGATCTTTTGGCTTGGCTATAGTGCCTGTTGCAGGGGCTTGGGTAGCTGCGGTGCCTGTTGCAGGGGCTTGGGTAGCTTCAGTGCCTGTGGGTCCGCTCTTTCCCTCTGGATGGTGCTGTCTACTATCAAGCAGTGTTGGATAGATTGTGGCCAGGGCCCAGCACAGTGCATTAAGTTGTGTCTCCTTAGAATCCCCACAGCATTTTTCTTTCAAATGTTCCACCATTTTTTCAGGGTCATGCAGTTGTTCGGGAGTGAAGCTCCAAACCATTGGGGGTGAAAAGGTCTCTAGATACCTGCCCATACTCTCCCACATGCCCTGCCAGCCCTGACCACTCAGCCTTGGGGAAGATCCCTGGGTGGTATTCTTGAAACAATTTTTGCTAACCCTGAACAGGACTTGGAAAACATGCAGGAGACCTAGCAATAGGAATATACTGGCCTGAACAGTCCAAGGGTATTCAAAATTCTCAAAAATTGTTGTACCCAACCAAAAGGGAAAAGGGGAGGTGAAAGAGTGGGAGAAGGTATCCCCCCTGTCTTCCCCATAGATTGGGTGCAATTATTAATCAATTCTGAAAGATACTGACCAAGGTACGGGCATGACCGAAATGCTACGTACAAGTACCAGCTCAGACTGATGCCTGTCGATGATATCTTATCATAAGTCATTCTCACACAGTACAACAATATGAGAACAGGAACCCCTCTCCCAGAGGTGATAAACAGCGCTGCAGGGATTACATAGAGTAAACATGGGTTTACAAACCAGAGCCATGTGACCAAACAGAACATCATTATGACGAGCAACTGTTTCAATAACATTATAAGTGCTTTTAACAATTTTGCTTTAGCACACTTGGGTCAGACTTGTCATTATCACAACCCCTCGAACCCCACATTGGACGCCAAAAGGACTGATGTGGTTTAGGCCCAGCCGGCAGCTGAGCCCCACACGGCCGCTCACTCACCCCTCCCCAGCGGGATGGGGAGGAGAACGGAAAAACAACAGCAAAGCCTGGAGGGTTGGGGTAAGGGCAGTTTACTGGGACAACAAGGGAGAGGGAAAAATAGTCAACAGCAGTACTGATAACAGATATTCACAATGGGTGATAACAGAGAACAATTTACCGATCCGATGACCGACCAGACACTCAGCCCATCCCGGAACCTTGCCAAAACCGCGCCGCCCCTCCCCTGCCCGACTAGCCCCCCTTTTATGGTGAGCATGATGTCACATGGTATGGAATAGCCCCCAGCCAGCTTGGGTCACCTGTCCTGGCTCCTTGTGAAATTAACTCTGTCCTTGCCAGAACCAGGACAACTATGAAGAAACTTAACTATCCCAGCTAAAACCAGCACAAAGGTTAAAATATAATCCAATGATACAGATGTTACCTGAACAACTAAAATGGCTTTCAGTGAATATTTTATACTCAAAAGTATAGGTTTTTAAGGTCTCATACCCAAGGATATTCACTTCTGGCACTTCTATTGCAGTGTTGGGAATTAGTTCACAGAAGCTTTCCCCAAAGTTTTGAGATTATTTTTTTAGCCTTGCAATGCTGACATACACTAAGCCTGTGAAGACCGTAGAACTGAATTCAACATTGCTGAAGCTGGGTCTCTGGAGCATGGCACTTTGGGGGAAGAAGAATATCTGCTGCTACAAGGATCTATTTTGCTAGCAGTTTGAATCCCCACCCACCCCTCCAAGTGCCTTTTTGAAGTTGTTCAAAAGAACAAAGATGGCTGGAACAATGTCACTCAGTAATACCTCTCTGTCCCTCCCATGCTCAGTGCTGACCATAGAAAGTAAAGAAACTTGGAGTAGCTTACAGCATACTGCTATATTGCTGTTCTGGTGTTGCCATAGAGGAGGCATGTGCTATAATGCACACACGTTTGTCTTACACACAAAAAAAATCCCTGGATTATACAGTCCTATTGCAGATCAGCTAGTGAAAAACTAGGTGAGAAGGTGACCTTCCCACCTGTCATACAGTGGCACAAGAAACACCAGTCATTTGCTAAGGCAGCACACGCTACACAGTTGTGAACCATGGTACTACCATGGTAGGCACTATCAGAGTATATAATAAAAAATGCATCCACAGCAGGATGAAGAATAAAGGTTTAAGTGTTTTAGAGCCAAATGATCACAAAGATGTATTCAATAAATAAAATAATCAGGAAAATGAAGGATTTCATGGAGGATGCTTCATTATTAAAAGAGACATGCACAAAAACCACCAACAAACCTACTAGCAAAACTAATTGGCCTATTTTGTGTCAGGATAAGAATACTCATATTTATGCAGGGACCATAGCAGTGTACATATCTACCTACTCATTAAAGGATATGAAACCTTTATTGACAGAAAGATTCCAATTACAGTATACCCACCTTTGGTCTGGAAACAATTATCTGCTAATGAATGTTAACTAAGGCACAACAATGACTACTGAGCAAAACAGGCTGGGTGAGTGACCAGGATGACAGTGTTGAAATTGCTCTCCCTGTCTTGGCTGGTAACAGAGGATAATTGTGGGGAGTGCAGGGGCACAAGGTAGAAAGGTCCCATTTCAGCTGACAAAAAAAACATATTTAAAATATTTCCATAATGGTGGTCAATGCTAGTTTTTACCACTGAAGGGGCAGTTTGAGACAACCTGGACTCAATGGCATAATGAAATTGGCTTCAACAGCAAGAGGCAGCCACGCAAAGCTATAACAGAGATGGCAGAACAGAAGAGAGTCTTAAGAAACACTGACTCAATTGAAAAGATTCCCTCAAGCACCCTTTCAAATGAGTGTTCCTTCCAAAAGAGTATTTCTTATTCATAGATCTTCTCCAAAGAACCTACCTTGACATTCTGTTAGGAATGTAATTTGAAACTGTAAAAAAAAAAATCAAAAAAAAGTTTTGCAAAGATACCTTAAGTGTTTGCACACACTAAACAGGAAGAAGATCCCCCATTTTTTCCTCTACCTACATGTCATGTTGCAGCTATGCAAAAGTGATGGTAAAGGGCCTGACCCCCTAGACACAGTAATAAACCATTATCCACAGGAAGGAAGCTGCAATCTCAGGGGCCCTTGATTGGTTTGGCAATTTGTCTGGTAAAAAGTGAGTGTCCCAAAGAGTACAGGAGAGGATGAGTTTCTAGGAAATTTTCCCTTTAGGTCAAGCCAGACTTTTTCTGCCAGGACTTTCTGCTCCGTAGTGCATCCTGCCTAACACCTTGCAAGCTGTGTCAACTCTCTGATCTTTTGATTCAATGTCAATCCCAAGGAGTGGGAAGTGCTTTGGTGAAGTGCCTTTCAACTCACAGGAAGCTGAGCAGCTGATGTGAGCTTTTGAAAAAGTCTGGAGGCCTGGCCATGCACACTTATCTCTCCCTAATTTGAGGACCTCAGTGCAACAGATTGTGAGGGTAAGCAGATTTGTTTCTTGTCTAGAAACAGGTGCTTATTTAGAACAAAACTGTTGACATAAAATTATAGAATCATCATAGATTTATGGAATGGTTTGGGTTGGAAGGGATTTTAAAGATCATTTAGTTCCAACCCCCCTTGCCATGGGCAGGGACACCCTCCACTAGACCAGGTTGCCCATAGCCCCATCCAACCTGGCCTTGAACACTTCCAGGGAGGGGGCATCCACAACCTCTTTGGGCAACCTGTTCCAGTGCCTCACCACCCTCACAGTTAACAATTTCTTCCTAATATCTAACCTAAATCTACCTTCCTTAAGTTTAAAGCTGTTACCTCTTGTCCTATCACTACATACCTTTGTAAACAGTCCTTCTCCAGCTTTCTTGTAGGCCCCCTTCAGGTACCGGAAGGCTGTAGAAGGTCTCTACAGAGCCTTCTCTTCTCCAGGCTGAACAAGCCCAACTCTCTCAGCCTGTCTTCATAGGAGAGGTGCTCCAGCCCTCTGATCATCTTCATGGCTCTCCTCTGGACTCGCTCCAATAGCTCCATGTCTTTCTTGTACTGGGGCCCCCAGAGCTGGACGCAGTACTCCAGGTGGGGTCTCACGAGAGCAGAGTAGAGGGGGAGAATTATGCAGCCCAGGATACGGTTGGCTTTCTGTCCTGCAAGTGCACATTGCTGGGTCATGTTGAGCTGCTTGTCCACCAACACCCCCAAGTCCTTCTCCTCATGGCTGCTCTCAGTCCATTGAGCTGGTAGTTGTTCTTGGCATTGTGCCAACCCATGTGCAGGACCTTGCACCTGGCCTTGTTGAACTTCACGAGGTTCACATGGGCCCACCTCTCAAGCCTGTCAAGGTCCCTCTGGATGGCATCCATTCCCTCCAGCATGTTGACTGTACCACATGGCTTGGTGTCATCAGCAAAATTGCTGAGGATGCACTCTGACTGTCCATGTTACCGACAAAGATGTTAAACAGCACCAGTCCCTGAGGACTGCTACTCATCACTGGTCTGCACTCGGACATCAAGCCATTGACCACAACTCTGTGAGTGCGACCATCCAACCCATTTTCTAATCTCCCTACTCCCAAGCCCCATTTGCTAATTCCTGGACAACTGCATGTTTGGGAAGTTAATGATGAAAGCTGCGCCCTGCCTGCTATCAAGAAATTCAGAAATGAGAGGTTTAGGGAATGGCTCTAGGTCATGGCATCAGCTCACTCGGTGTTGGAATGTGTTGTTATGAACACAGTGGAGCAAGAAAATCAATGAAAATTGGGGGTACCATTTGGGGCAATGAGTAATTGATTGCTAATACATGTGACTTTTTGTAGAGAAACATAGAATGATGTTCCTCTAGCAAATACCAGGGATTTAGGGTCCTCTTGTGTTTTTTAGATTTTTAGATCTGGGGTGAAGGGGATGGTAATCTGCATGGAACATTCTGCACCTGATTAATTTAGTAGACTACCTTTGGTAAGGATAGATTTATTTTCTGGTTTTTATATAAATTTTAATGAAAACCATGTTGTTTGCTAGCTTGGGGACATTGGGTGCCATTTTATTGGTATCTATAAGTCACTTCCTTCTTTTTCATGCTTCAGTAAAACATTCTGGCATAGCTACAACATCCTGTTCCCTTGCAACTGAACAGACAACAAGTGCTTAAAGAAACAGAACATTGTTAAACTCACAGTACAAACAAGTAAAGTTTTCAGATCTGCTTATTTCTGAAAGAAAATACATCTTGTCTTTACATTTTCTTTTTGACATATAGGACAATACAAGATTCTTTGAAAACTCAGAGTACAAAGGGAAAATAAAAACCTAAACAAATCCCAAGAGTTTTTAATAGCCAGTGATTTAAACATCAATTTCCTAGCACTATTAAACCCTCCAGGGTGAGGAAAGGGAAATCACTGATAAATAGCTTTATAGTAGTGACCTGCAATGCTACATGGGGGTTAGTGAGCAGACAGGATTTGTATTTTTCTCTCTCATTAGAGCTGTTAAAGACTCTAGGAACTACTGACAATTATACTAAGCTCTATAGATATCAAAAGAAGGAAGCAAAAGCCCTGCATTACTTTTCCCCCAAAATTATGATTGAATTAATCCTTTCCCTATGCTCCACACAAAGTTTTCGGTATGTTGTCCTCTTTTTTTATTGTGATTTGGGTTGCCTGGAATTTGCACGGCAACAGGACAGTATACCAAAAGCATTCCCTCACTGTAATGATGGTAATTGTTGACTCTTTACTGATGTTCAGTGGAGTGCCCAGCACAGCATGCATGCCTGGATGGATATCAAAGGCATTGGTATTTTGGGGATGAGTGAGAGGAAAAGGGGAGCAGTCCTGAAAGCCTGAGGAATTAGTGTTAGTTTAACATACCAGTGAAGGTGAGGACCACTGAAAGCTACAGAGCTGGAACAACAACATGAACTGATCATTTTACCCTAACTGGCCATGTGCTCTGTGACAGCAAAGCCAGGTCAGTTCATTCACTTGGACAGTGCCAGAGAGTTTGAAGAGACATTCCTTCCATCCAGGTGCAAAACTTCATTTAGCTTCATTAGAGATTCCTTAGAAAACAAAAGCCTATTGGGTGAGAGACCAGACATCCTGGGAGCTATGTCACCCTTTGGAAAAAGGCTTCCAAGGAAGCCCAAGAACCATCAAAATTCTCAGTGTTTTCACTGCCAAGTGCAAGAAACCTCCCTTTGACCTTGCCTTCGCTAACACAGAGGCATGTGTACACTTAAAAGATGCCCACCAGAGGAACACACTGCTATTGGTCATTCTTCTCTCTCATAGAAAACTGGGAGAACTAGAAGGCATGACCACAGCTAACCAGCTGACTTAGCTATAGGAAGTGTTTGTGTTCAAGTAACCATTCCCCCTCAATCAAAGGACCCCAAAACCATGGAGATAAAGCAATATGAAAAGCTGCTCAAGTGCCTTCCACATAGCTCCAAAAGGAAGCTCAAGCCAAAGATGAAAGTGATCCTTTCTCCTCTAACAAGCAAATGCTGGATCTTGCTGTAGAAAAGCAGGTTTCAGTTGGGAAGACTGACTATATTAGAGAAAATCCTAGTTATAGACAGTGATGTGCTGCTAGGATATGGTAAGTTCTTCCTGGTGAGGGCTTACCAGGTGTGGAAAACTTTCCCGGATGTATGATTTGCATGAGATGCTGCAGACCATGATAATTCTTGCTAAACTTTCAGGCATGATTTTATCTTGCAGCTAGGAGTGACCGTGAGAATGGGGTTATCCTTGCTACACATGTATCTCATTAAACTGTATTACCTTTTTTTCACTGACTTCATCTAATGGCATATGAAGTAAACAAGATAGAACTATTATGGGCCTCCATGTAATCTCATCTTTCAGTGCCTCATATTCTAAGCCCTCAGAGAAGGAGAAACTGCATACTCATATAATCTGTCCTATCCTATTTTATTCACTGTATTGTGTGCTACAGTAATGCCATGTGAACCAAGTATGTATATTCCTTCTGGTACAGCTGGCAACAGTCAGAACAGTGCCATCTCCCTTATGTTCCTACTCTCACAGGAAGAGTTGTCTTCGAAATAGGATCCCAAGGGACATCTGGTTCTTTCTTCTGCAAACCAGGGGTAGAAAGGACTTTCAAGCAGAGATGTAGAGCTCTGCCTCTGATAGATGCTGGTGTCATCTTCAACTCCCCGTGTAACTGCTGTGGCTGTCCAGCAAGAACATTGCTAGGAGTTTGGTGTAGAAAGGCTGTGCATAGGAAACTATTTGCAGAACAGCACAAGCAACTTTGCTGGACCTACAATGTCCAAAAACAGAGCTGTATTTGCTTTGCTACTTTCCATCAACTACTGTTTACATATGAAATGGAGATAAAAAAACCCACCATACCTATAACCAATGACTTATCCTGCTCCAGCGTTAACCTTTGATAATTTTACACATCAAAAATGTCTGGTGGGAGGTTCATAATGCTTTATGACACATGTTTTATGTTTACCTCTAACACTCCTTGTTTAAGCTGCCCATCCATAAAACTGCCTTGTTGTGCCCCTTTTTCTCCCTCTTTTTTTTTTTAATCTTCTTTTGAATTTCTTTTTACCCTCTCCCTCAGTTGGGCTTGAATGATGTGATATATTTCATCATCATTGCATTTAAGCTTAAAAAGTTAATAAATGTATGCAGAAACAAAACTGACTAGGAAAAATGGAGTTACTATGGGAACACACATTGCAATTGAATCTGCTGTGTCATCTAAAGGACCTCTAGGAAATGCAAGAAGACATTCATTCATGTCAGAGTTGCTTGAGTTGCTCTTTACTTCTCCTTTTTGGGATCAGATTCTGCCTCATTAACTTCTTCTCCTGATTTCACCAAGAATACTCAGTAAGTACACTTGTAAAATCTGACACTAAGGGTCTGGTTTGGGTGCGGGTGTTTTTCCTGATCCACACAAGCAGTGAATCAGATCTCATGTTTTTTTTGCAATTCAGAGGTTAAGTGAAGGATTTCTAATGTTTGGATTTGAATTGGATTAATTTCTGCATTCATTCTGTGGGTAGAAAAACAGAAATTATCAAAAGGAATTGCAGAAATTCATTGGAAAATTGCAGGATTAGAATCTGTGTACTTTAAGACAATATCCCTTACTAACACATTAATGCATGATAAATACTTTCCACATGGGAAGGCAGAGATGTGCAAAATACATTAAATCAACCAGCATAAAGAACTTCTCAGCTCACCAGATGGGGAAGGGGTGTCCTGGTTTAGTATCTATTTATTTCTGAAGTGCCTAACTAGTCCAGATCCACCTCTCAGATACCACATAAAAGTTCACTGTCACCTAGACCCATGAGATTAAGTTGCTCTCTTCGTCAGCACTAGCCCTTACATTAGCTTTATACTGTGAAAGAATAAAGGGAGGAGGAGTGTTTAGGAGAAAGGGAATGTTTTACACAGAGCTAGGCTGCGAACCAATGCTCACTAAGGTGTAATTTTAACAAAGGGTAGTTACATTCAAAGGCTACAAAGATTTTTTCATGTGAATAGTTGTTCAATGTTACAAGCAGAGCTCTGAGTATAGCTTTTTTTTAAGGTTTTTTTGGCAAGAAAAAGATAAGGGAAAAAAAACCCCAAACCCTCACATATCTTGTACTGATTGTTTCAGTCTTTCAAAGAGAATGATAAATAACTATTTGATAGGGTTTTTTTTTTTAAATCTTGAAGCAACATTTTTCAGATTACTTGCTCACAAAAACCCCAGAATTTTCATCCTAATTTGAGATGAAATTTAGAAATTAATTCTGAGAAGACTTAATTGCAAAGGATTTGCAAATTGACTCATCAGAATCTTTGAACTTTATAAATTTCCATTACCCCATTTTAGGAATAAGGATGGTGCTGCTACATAGAAGATTTGATTCTTCATGTTTTATAATCTCAGTTTTGTACCCTGCAAAGCAATGTCTATAATTTAAGGATAAGAAAAATAGTAACATTAAAACCTTACCCTGTAATTATGATGATTGGAAGAAATGTTTGATTTCCTGAGATTATTAGAGAAGCCTCATTCTTAAGGTTTTGAAAAATTACTGAAATACTGAATTATAGATGTCTACTTTTTCTTACAGTCTTGATTTCCTCAAGTAAAGTTACCCATCATTTTACTCTGTTGTGCTGCTGGATCTAGTGTTAACTACAGTCCAAAAAAAGTTAATGGCCATGAAGATTTTCCTTCTATTTCTCAGACTCCTTTTACAGTAGGTGTTTTGTATGTACATGGTCTTTGTCTCTATATGAGTAATCCTTAAAATGCGAACTGTAAGCAAAAGTTAAGTGTGCAGATCCCACGGCAGTCTGGCAGGGAAGTATTCAAAAACCCGCCACTAGGGTGTATGCCAGATGATCTTTTGCTCTCTTCAGAGTTTAGTTCTCATTAAATACAATATTAATTTTGTCCCTTAAACAGTCTGTTCCTGGACTGGGTCTGTCTGCTCTGGGACTGCCTTCAGCTTGCTGCAACCTCACTTCATTGATTTAATTCTTGTCACCCCTAAATTTTGCTCTGAGCTAGGGCTTTCTTCTGCTTCCATTTCCTGTTCTCACAGAGCAAGTAAGTAGAGGGATGAGAAAAAATCAAAAAGGAAAGGACTATTTCCAGCATGACTTCTCTGACAGGATGTCTGCCTTTCCCAGTAGCCAGGGTCTCCCCACAAGGAGAAATATCTTCAATGTGTTTGGACTGACATAAGAAGGAAAGCAGCCCCGGTTTCTTTTCTTTTTTTTCTTCTCCCCCCCCCCCCCGCCCCCCCCCCCGCCCCCAGCTATTGATATGTAACAGCTCCATCGTCTTGATCACATCCCTAAGCACTGACCTAGGCTCCCACTGGTGTTTTCATATGCAGACTATCTATTCCCTGTTACTATTAGGGTTAGAAACACACATTTACTAACAAGGTCCAGACAGGATGGCTATTAATGTGTCTATTTTTATGTGCAGGATACCTAAAGTATTCCAAATCTTCCCAAGCAGAAAGACTGGCCTAGTTTTCCACTCTGATCACCAGAATAAAGAAGATAAGAAAAAAGCCCTGAAAACACATTCTTAACTGTTTTCCTATGGATGCTGCTAGCAAGTGATTGAAGTTGTTTGTGTAACTATTGTCCCTGATTGCAGTAACAAAAACCCGGGTGTTTCAGGCAAAATACTATGAAATTAGAGCACAAACAGGGAAATGTTCCATTTTTTTTTTTTTTATTATTGCCTCTCTCCATTTCAGTGATAAAGTATTAGCCTGAAAAAGCTGTTGTCCATTGGCCCAAAGGAACCATATGCATGTCTTACCTCATTGTTTGGATCAAATCACACTTATCTTCTGCTTCTCCTACTCCTACAGGACTACATCTTTAGAAGGACTGAAGGGCAAAGAGGCTAAGAGAACATCTCTGCTCCAGTAATGTTGCTCAAACCTAACCTTGGCCACGCAGCAGTGAAGGCTAGATAAAAACTTCAGGACATGAGAGATGTGAGTGGAAATCTGCTACCCTTTCACACTGGCTGAAACACAAACATTCACCTGCGGTATAGACACTCTGGGTGTGTCGTGCCCAGGACAAATATCATCACACCACTACATATCTCTTGAATCCTCACAGTAAAGTTGGGTGGCTACATACTTATGGGAAGCAAGGCTTTGTACTCCCTCCAGCAGGAGCCAAAGGAACATGTAGGTAACAGGAATTGTGGCTGTCCTAACCCAGTCTGGTCTCAAATGCAGAAGTTGTGCAGAGATAGTCTGCATAGCACTCTTGGCTTTCACATACACCAGACAGCAGACGATATGTGGTTGTAGACTTTAATATGGATAATCTTAGTTGCTTCTGCATTAGTCCTAAGGATCCCCTGGATTTGTTAGGCTGATTCTCTAGCCTTCCCATAGAAAAAATAATTCATTCCTTCCTACCATAGTCTCCTTGCATTGATTTAATTAAATCAGGGATGGACTGTCCAAAAAAGATAAAATAAAACAAAGTAAGGCAATGTGCAAAAGGCCAAAGAAGTTATAAGGTGAAACCATTTATTTTACAAGCTGTTGGGGACATACAAGGCTAGACAGATGATTAAACCAATGACAAAAGAAGTCAGCTTTCTCTCTAACATATTTCAAGTTTGCTTGTAAGCTCAATTACAGTAAGCAGTAACAAATAGAAGGTAAGGAAATATTTTCACCTTTAGAGAGAGAATAATTAAGTCACCACAGACCTCACCTCCAGTAATTCTAGATCTCTCATACATTTCCTCTGTTCTGCTTCCGTCCTTTGGTGCAATGCAGCTCTCCTGGACCTTGTCTTGAATTAAATGGGAGCCCCAAGCCCCAACCTCTGCCCACCCCTCCCATCACCCAATTTAGTATGTGGACCTTGGTGGGGTTGTGCCCTCAGCAAGTGCATCATTGCTTTCTCTGACTGAGCTTAATAAAGATTGTGAAAGTCCTTCAAGGCAATACCTTGTTTTTTTAGAAGAAATCTTGTTGGCCCATGTTGGTTTTAGCCCCAGCCACAGCTAAGTACCAGGTGGCCGCTCGCTCACCCCTCCCCCGGTGGGATGGAGAGGAGTACGGGAAAGACAAAGGCAAAACCCAGTGGGTTGGGATGAGGACAGTAAGGGAGAGGGAAACAACAACAGTACTTATAACAGAATATACACAACGGGTGATGACACAAGGCAATTTACCAACCCGATGACCGACCAGATGCTCAGCCCACACTCAGACCATCCCAGAGCCATACTGAGCCGACTAGCCCCCTTTTATGGTAAGCATGACATCACAGGGTATGGAATACCCCTTTGGCCAGTTTGGGTCACCTGTCCTGGCTCCTTGTGAAAATTAACTCTATCCTAGCCGAAACCAGGACAGCCCAACAGTGGCCTGAGACCCTGTAGTTACCAACTGGACAACCCTGGACAAGTCATCTCATTTTCACTTTGCTTCACTTTCCCCATTTCTAAACGGGTTTGAAATAAGACACCGATATTACAAAATATTTTAAGTGTGAAGTGACAAAAGTGGTAGTATGTGATCATACATTGATATAAAAGCAGGTTGTATATTTAATCCCCATTACAACCTTGGGACCCAAAAGCTGTGTGTACCACTAAGTATTAATCTGAGTCTGTAAAAATCCTTGCTTTTATCTGGAGTTAATTCTTTGCAATTGTGGCATTGATTTTTCTTCCTATTCAAAGATATTTCCATGGATATCTTTCATGCACCTGTTTGAAAAACAATGAAACTTTTATTAAACAAAGCCACTTAATACTAGTGGGTAAAAACAAGACAATTTGACTTGTAACAAATGCAAAATAGAAACAATTTGCCATAACTGAGCTTTTTTTACAAATTTCAATTATCTCTTGCTTACGTGGTGAAGAAATGTCATCAGCTTTGAACACAATCAAAACAAACAAGCAAAAAATTCTGACATGAATAAGCACCATAGAAGGGAGTAGGATAAATATGGTGGTTTCTCACAAGACCACGGTAGCGGTGAGCAATGCGGGGGAGATGGAGTTGCCACAAGTGCCGTATCAAAAGAGCATCCTGCTGCAAGTGTTTCCTCATCAAGGTTAGTTATCTCAAGGGGCAGCGTAAGCAGTGGGAAATTTCCTCCCACCACCTCTAATCCTCTGATAAACTGATTTAAACTCTTTACGAGGTGCAGACTGTCCCTGGAGGACTTCACCCATGATAGTAGCTATAGCTCAAGATGATGCTGAGGGGCTCTGATATTTCTCCCTGTCCAAGCATTTGGGATCCCTTTGTCCAACACAGGAGAAAGTTTCCTTCTGTTTCCTTCTGAACACCCGATGCAGCTGAGGGCCAGCTCTGTTCTGGCACTACTGAAGAATGGGACTGGTCCAGAGGAGGAGTTCCACCTCCAGCTCTCCTCTTCCTCCTGCCAAAACAGGGACACCATGCTGTGGTGGGTTGACCTTTGCCAGCTGCCAGATGCCCACCAAGCTGCTCTCTCACTCTTCTTTCTCAGCTGGAGAGGGGGAGAAAATAAGATGAAAAGCCTGTGGGTTGAGATAAGGACAGGGAGATAACTCAGCAGTTACCATCATGGGCAAAAGAGACTCGACTTGAGGAAATTTATATAATTTATTGCCAATGAAATCAGAGTGTGATAATGAGAAATAAAAACAAATCTAAAAACACCTTCTCCTCACTTCTCCCTTCTTCCCAGGCTCAACTTCACTCCTGACTTCTCTACCTTCTCTCACAGAGCAGGGCAGGGGGATGGATAATGGGAGTTGTGGTCAGTTCATCACGCTTCATCTCTGCCACTTCTTCCTCCTAACACTGCTCCAGTGTGGAGTCCTTCCCACAGAAGACAGTCCTTTATGAACTTCTCTAGTGTGGGTCCTTCCCACAGGCTGCAGTTCTTCATGAGCTGCACCAGGGCAGGTCCTTTCCATGGGGTGCAGTCCTTCAGTAATAGACTGCTCCAGTGTGGATACTGTGTGGGGTCACAGGTCCTGCCAGAAAATCTGCTCCAGTGCAGGCTCTCCATGGGGTCACATCTTCCTTCAGGGCACATCCATCTGCCCTGGTACGGGGTCCTCCATGGAGTGCAGGGTGGATATCTGCTCCACTGTGGTCCTCCACAGGCTGCAATCTGCATCACCATGGTCTTCACCATGGTGCCTGGAGCATCTCCTCCTCCTTCATCTTCACGGACCTTAGTGTATACATAGTGGTTTCTCTCACTCCCTGCTGCTGTTGCGCAGTGGTTTTTACCCTTTTTTAAATATGTTATCACAGAGCTGCTTGTACCATCACTCATGAGCTCAGCTTTGGCCAGTGGCAGGTCCGTCTTGGAGCCAGCTGGAATTGGCTCTGTCCAACATGAGGGCAGCTTCTGGTATCTTCTCACAGAAGCCACCCCTGCAGTCCCCCGACCCTGCTACCTAAATCTTGCCACATAAACCCAATACACTTTCCCAGAGTAGCTGTAGATGTGAGTTAACATGTGGAGATGAAGGCCCAGTGAGCTAGGGTAAGACACAAGACAAATGTCACAGATACAGGAATTTTATCATTGTCTAAATTAATTGGTTATTAGTGAATTGAGGGTCAGGACTGGGCCAGAGCAAGTCAGGTTGAAGAAGCAGAGAGTAAAGGCATCTAAGCTGGCCTGCTCTGAATGTTCTTGAGTCTGGAAGCAATTGAGTTGCCTTCTCAAAATTCAGCCCTAAAGGGCAGTTCCCTCAGTGAGGCAGGGACCATCTGCTGATGGAAAGCCCATAGAAGACCAGCGTAGCTTCCAGCACTTTGATACTTACCTACAGTTCAGGTCAACATCTGTACAAGGGGATGTCAGGCCATTGCATGGCACCTCCAAATAGATCCCTATCTTTCTGCTAGTAGGACACATGGTTGTGAAATAAGGAAGATGTTCTACACATGGCTACATGGCTGGGTAGGCAGATGGATGCTATAGCTAGCTACATAATCCCTGGATGTATGGTGGCATCAGCACAAATGTTCATTCTCACTACTGCTCCTGTGGAAGCTGCAACTAAGGGTGCTAATTGATTTGAAATCAGTGGGCATTGTGACTGAGAAAATGTCAGATCCTGAGCATCAAATATTATTTTCCGCACTGTGTTACTTTCTGTACTTAATATTAATTCACTCTCTCATGGAAATTCTGTGTGCCAATGCAATGGGTCAGATTCTCTCCCCTGCTAATGTGGTATTACAGACACTTTACAATCCCTTGATATTATTTCAGCCTTAAGAGATACCTTATGTGTTATTTCAGTTTTCTAATGCTCTATCAGCATAAAGAGAATTTTCTTTCACTATCTGTGCTTCTTCCCTTCAGATCCCTACCAAAGCAATCACTCAATACATCATTAAGACACATTGCATGTGTAAAAAAAATAAAAACAAACACCCCCCACCCACAAACTTAAAGCCAAGTCTCAATAATCTTACTGTTACATTTTTATCGAAGGTTGTAGAACATTTATTGTTACCAAGAATATAGGAGTTGATGTCTGTTTGTGTTTGGAGAAGCATTTTTCTGGGCTTATGCCAAGTTATCTTCAATTTCTATAAAAGCAGTGAAAATTGCTACCATCACAATTGCCTGATTGTGCTCCATTATATTGGAATTAACATAAACCATCTAGAGAAGCATTTCAAAGCAGTACTTTTTTTTTATACAATAATCTGATTTGGAACTATCACTAGCTGAGGAAAAACTACATGAAGATTAACATGACACCCTGTGCTAATACAGAGATAAATACTTCCATGCTCTGACTGGGAACAGTCAGTTAAATGCATTTGTCTCAATGCGTTCCTACAGATCTGAGGGAAGCCAAAAAAGCAATGAGGACTGAGCTCAGGGGAACACACTGTCCCATGACTAAAGTCAGCGAAAGTTAATCATTTATCACGGATCGGATCCACATCTAGCACAGATGATAATTTCTTCTGAAACACTATAGAATATATTTTAAAGGTGAAGTCATGAGATGTTTCCAGGAACCATGTTTTTGCAAGCTTTCAGTCTTTGTGGTTGCTCGCATGCTAATTTTGGATTTCACAGACGGTTAGAATGTAAAATATCATTCTCTCTGTCTCCTTTAGCTCATTCCTGTACCACATATAGGGTCTATAAAGGCAATCTGATAAAGAGCCTACAAACCTCAGGCTCAGTGTTACAACTAATCACATCAGAGCATGCAGGAAGCCAGCCCACAACATAGCCTAACTGCCTGAAACAGTACACAGGAAACTTTCTAGAGCATGATAAAGATGCCCAAGAATCATACCCTGGGGGAAAAAAAAAAAAAAAAAAGGAAGATAATAGCAATGCCATGATTTTAAAAAAAAACAGGAACAACATTTCTAGAATTACTTAACTGATTTGCTTTCCTCACATATTAATCTGCTTCCTAAGTCCTCATATTCATCATCTAGTGACCAGCAACAGACTCCAAAGCTCTGCCTAGCTGTCACCTAATCCATGTGGTGACTGATCCTCTCAGGTTCTACCTGTATGCAGGAGTGAAGCCTCCCACAGGATGACGCTGCACTAGAGTCAAAGATCTGGACCAGTCCTGGAGCCACATGGAAAGCCTGGAGACCCTGGAACTAGATGGAGGAGGATCCTTCCTGTTCTGCATTTGATCCAGAGATTTTCACTCAAACCACAAAGACTGTTCCTGGAACAAGGACCAAAGCTAGACTTCATCCTTCTCAAGTTAATGTCCTCTCCTTGTGAGGTGCTGACCTTGTTGCTTGATCTTTGCTTCCCAAAATAATAGCTGTGCAGGAGAAATAGTCTTCAAAGATTAAAACTGCATCAGGGCCATTGCAGTTGGTAGCTGTTTTGAAGGCAAAGAACCTCACTCCAGAAGTTTTTTGTGACCCCAGAAACTGTCTTATGCTGGAAACAGGCAGAATGGAAATCCCTTCTTTGAAGTATCGTGGTGTAACATCTGCTGTATCAATGCATGGCAAGAGCAATCATTTTTCAAACAGACGCTCAATGAAGAAGAGAGCACCAAGAGCCAGAGCCACATGCAGTGACAGACTTTAACTTCAGCACACTCTTGATTTAGTGCAAACACATTCCCTGTTTCTGGTTGTCATCAATTCTTGTGGGAACAGGCTGGTATTATTGACACAGCATGTAAAATCAGTGGGTGGGAAGATAACACATCATCAGCATATCAGAGAAATTCATCAACACACAGGAACACAGGTACATCGTTTACATTCAGGGGAACTTGGCACTGAGTTACTGCAAGCATGGTGAATGAGGGCAAAGATGAGCAGTACCAGAAATAGATGGATTTGCCTCAACAGGCAAAATACCAGTTGTACTATGTCAGTGGGGAGAAACAAGATTATGAGCAGAGATGCAATTTAAATTGAAAATAAATTATTTATCAAGCCTAAGAAGGCTTGGTATACTCTGTTACTCATGGTTTTGAATTACCAAATGGTTAATTTAGTGTTGTTTTGTTGTGTGCAGGTGAGTGACTCTTTCTTTTAGGGTCGAAGGAGAGATTTTCAAAGGAATGTATTTCCATGTGCTGCAGAAAACAGCCAGATATTCAAAAGTTTTTGGCAGATTAACTTGGCAGAAACTGCTTTGGAAAAAATTGACCTGTGATATTTTTTAGTACTTTTGAACATACTACTCAGATGATAGAGTGAAATGCTTTTGTATATTGATATCATCATGGAAAAAAAAAAACCTACAAAAATATCATTTTGGGGCAGTCTCAGAGTTAGTCGTGCTTGCCTCCTTCCTTCTTTGGAGGACACCTACCTCCTGGTCCTTCATACAGGACCTTCCTTTAGGTATTTTTCTCCTCCTCTGTCAGACATAGTTGTTTTAAATAGAGAAATAAACACATTACTCTTAAAAATGCCCAAATAAACATTGGTTTAAAAATTCTTTCTACTTTATTTTTTATAGGAACAATTCAGTAATCCTGAGAAAAATTTTGGAAACTTTTCAATATTGCCAAATGGATTTTTTTTTTTTTGTCAAATTAAAATAATCTTCAGCTGAAAAACTGAGCCCAGATCTAGTTTTTAAGTGCTCTGCTGGATTTGAGCCAAGAAGGTCACACACAAAGAGGTAATACTGGAGCTGAGTAGGGAATCATATGCATCCCGGTTGTCTGGATGCATGGACTTCCTTAAACCACTCCCTTTTGTCAAGTGCCTTTGCAGAGAGATAGGCAATCAGGTCACATTTTGGTCACACTAAAAGCCTGGACATAGTAATCGTCAAGATGGGGAGAAGGGAAAGCCAGAAGACAACAAGGTTGCCCGCAGCAAGGAAATGGAGGCAAGAACTAGTACCTATATTCCTTCACCAGTTTTTGCCATGAGGTTTTCACAGAAATTCCTAATTCTGAGAGCTTAATTGCTGTTAAAGCAGTTGGATTAGGGATATGCATGACAGGAGCATTATTGAGCACATATCAGTCGCTCCCCAGGTGCAACTGGTGGCTTGTACTCCAGGGGCCATGTGGTGCTCAGTAAGGGAACGTTTCAGGCTGGCTGGACACCAGGAGTACGTGCTGCTGCTCAGCTATAGCCACACATATTCACATACAGAAATTTAGACATCTATTTTTCACCAATGTGACCAATCAAGCAAGAAGTTGAACTCTCCTGGTGTGTTGCTGATGTTATCAAGAAAGAGAAGCCAGGTGATGTTCCATATTTTGATACATCCAGGAGGCTTGGAGCTTTGGAGATTGAACCAGATATGGTGCAAAGACAAAATTGTCTCAAGCTTATGGTCTTGATTACATTTTTGCTTATAATTTGGGAGATACATAGTAGTTATCTGTCATACCCTTCAAAATGTAGAAAGAAAAAAGGGTTTGTCAAGAGCGCTAAGGTGTCATAGTATGTTCTGGAAAGATTGGTCTCTGTTGATTTGTGTGTGTCCTTATCCACTATTCCAGCACTTCTCATTGTAGTGCTCTGTTCAGAATTAGAACAGCAAGTTATTGTTTTTATTAGCTGTCCCTCAACTACTCAACTATAAAGACAATATCATTTATGCAGTTCTAACCTAAACCAAGCCTTTATTACCTTTAGAGTATCCAACTTCCCTATAATACCAGTCTGTATCACTTTCTGAAGGACTCATAGATTTAAAGCAGAACTATGTCCCACTGTAGAGTCCTGTTGGTCAGCAGATCTAGTGAAAGACTTACATACTGTGAAGTAGCCATAAAACAATTATTTAAACACAGTTCATACTATTTTACATTCATGACAGAGGTAAAAAAAAAAAATCACTGTTGTCAAACTAGATGCTTGAATTTAGATAGCAAACCCACTATTTTAGTTACTTTAAAAAGTAGTGCTTCAAGGAACTGATCACCTTACTGAAATCAATGGAGCAGAGTTTGTTCTGCACACAGAAACCCATGGCATTTCTAGAGAAAGCTAATACAAATGCAGTAGCTTGGGAAAGAGTGCTTGATTTAAAAAGATATCAGACAGCTTTTCCTAATAGAACAGCAGTCTAAGCGTGAATGTCAAATCCTACTCAAGGTCAAGGCTGCAGTCCCTAAGGCACTAAAAAAACAAATATGGAAAGAAAATCCTTGCCCTCAATAGGTCCTGTTCAAAGCTAGAAGGTGAAATGAGTTGCCGAGGGTTCGACAGCTGCCATGCACAGGACCCAGTCCTCACAAATATATGTGCCTGCACTACCAGGTATTAAAGAATGTATCGGGTTTGTGTGGCAAGGTTTTGGTAGCAGGGGTGCTACAGGGATGGCTTCTGTGAGAAGAAGAATAGAATGTCCAATAGAGCCAATGCCAGCCGGCTCCAAAGCAGACTTGCCGCTGGCCAAGGCCAAGTCAATCAATGATGGTGGTAGTGCCTCTGGGATAACATAGTTATGAAGGGAAGAAAAGAAAAAAAAAAAAGAAAAAAAAAAAGAAAAAAAACCCCAACCAACAAAAACTAGGGGCAGTATTTACAGACAGAGAGAGGAGTGAGAAGATGTGAAACAACTTTGCAGACACCAAGGTCAATGAAGATGGAGGGGTAGGAGGTTCTCCAGGCACTGGAGCCGAGATTCCCCTGCAGCCCCTGGTAAAGACCATGGTGAGGCAGGCTGACCCCCTGCAGCCCATGGAGCATGATAGGGATGCAGAGATTCCCCTGCAGCCCATGGAGAACCCCATGCTGGAGCAGGTGGAGGCACCTGAAGGAGGCTGTGACCCCATGGGAAGCCTGCACTGTAGCAGGTTCCTGGCAGGACCTGTGGACCTGTGGAGAGAGGAGCCCACGCTGGAGCAGGTTTGCTGGCAGGACCTGTGACCCCGTGGGGGACCCAATCTGGAGCAGTCTGTTCCTGAAGGTCTGTACTCCATAGAAGAGACCCACGCTGGAGAAGTTCATGAAGAACTGCAGCCCATGGGAAGGACTCTCAATGGAGAAGTTTGTGGAGGACTGTCTCCTGTGGGAGAGGGACCCCACGCTGGAGCAGAGGAAGAGTGTGAGGAGTCCTCCCCCTGAGGAGGAAGGAGCGGCAGAGACAATGTGTGATGAACTGACCGTAACCCCCATTCCCCATCCCCCTGTGCCGCAGCGGGGAGGAGGTAGAGAAATCCAGAGTAAAGTTAAGCCCAGGAAGAAGGGAGGAGTGGTGGGGAGGTGTTTTAAGATTTGATTTTATTTGTCATTGCTCTACTCTGTTTCACTTGGTAATAAATTAGATTAATTTTTTTTAAGTCGAGTCTGTTTTGCCCATGATGGTGATTGGTGAGTAATCTCTCCCTGTCCTTATCTCAACCCAGGAGCCTTTTGTTATATTTTCTCTCCCCTGCCCGGCTGAGGAGGGGAGTGATAGAGCAGCTTTGGTGGGCACCTGGCCTCCAGCCAGGATCAACTCACCACAGTCCTTTTAAAAAAATGTTTTTGAAAAAAACTGTTTTTGAAAGAATTTGTGCCAGCTGATGCTCCCTTCAACAACTTTATCTGAACCAAAATATATAAAAGCCCTTTTTTTTGATTCAACTACCTCTTGCTTTGTAATTTTACTATGCTAGCATCTATATTCAGAAAGCCCTGGGACATGGAGTATATATGTTTTTTTAATTGACGAGAGCTTCCTGAATTGGTGCCTAAAATAGTCAAGATGGAAGGTAGCATTAGGGGAAACTTGGTCTTTATTGGAGTGTCCCAGAGTTGCCGTGGCAGTGAAGTGGGTGAATATCGTTGTTGGTGCTGGCTTATCACTATGACAGTGATCAGAATAGAGGACACTGCAAAAAGTGCAAAAGAAAGCAAAACTGCAGATGCCTCTGAACATACACAGGGCTGCAAAGATGGCACATACCAACATGGGCTTCTCCATACAGAGGGCTGTCCTCCCATTTCCTCAGGAGCTGGCACCATTGAAGTTAAAGGGAGCTAAAGCTTAGGTATTAACACGCACACAATGTGGAGCCAGTCTGCCTCTGACAGAGACTGTGGTGGAAACCAGAGTAAGACAACCTTAGGGCTCATGTTCAACTGATGGGAATTACTAATTGTTTCTAGTGTACATAGATGCTACAGCTACACTGAAAAGAAGTTGTTGGCTCGCAAAGGAAATATACCTTGTGTCTATGTTGCCCTTGTATGCAGTCTTAAGTCAGTTCAAGCTCAAGATGCCCTTGTGGTGAGTAATGCTGGAGTCCTTCTAGGGCTTCAGGCTGTCTTATTGTTCAAGTGTTCGAATACATCATTGTCGCTGGACTAAACACATAGCTCCAATATGAACCAAAAAGGAGATAAGGGTGTTCTTGAATACATACATGGCTTCCCTTCCAGTAACACCAACTTCATTTTTAGATAGGCTGTTTAACTTGGTAGCATGCTTGACCTGAAGCCTGAACTGTCTCCCAGGACTGTGCAGTACAGGGGTTAGGGCTCCAGAGGAGTCAGTTCTGATCCAGGCTCTGAGCCCGACTTTAATCATCTCTGCTATTCTGCTACCTGGCTTGTCCACTTAAATGAGCAGATTATCAGGCTCAGTACTCTATCTCCATGGTTCAGATGATGACTACTTCATCTAGGCACACAGGTTTGGTAAGATCCTGACCATTCTCAAAGTGAATAGGATTTCTACAGATGGTCCTTCTCACCATTGCTGGATGGCAGGCATGAGCAGGCTAAGTGTTAGGGCCAGGGAATAGCAGGGCAAGTGAGTAGGAGAAAGGACTGCTGTAAGGGAGGAAAAAAAGGAAGAAAGTTTGCTCATGGACAAATAAGGACAGGCAGATTCTAGGAGTTGAATTTTTTGCCTCCTCTCTGGATAATGCTACCATTCTCTCCTGGAGCGCACTGAATTTTGTTGTCAAACAACCCTTAGCAAGTGTTATCCTGGAATTGGTAAATTCTGTTAGGAGCTGTGCACCTGTTCTCCTATTTTTACCTCCAAAATCTACTGACAGTTTCTTTCAGGTGCCAGAGTACATCAAACTCCATCCGTAGGATACATCAGGTCAGGGCAGTGAAAAGGGAGTGAAAGGGAGTGAAAGATTGGCATAAGGCATGATTTGGAATTACGTTAAAGATTTTGGCATGCCATTCCTTTACATTCCACTTGTAATTAATTATGTCCAAGCCTACCAGATGTGATGTGGAGTACACTTCAGAAAAGTAGCATTGGCTTTTCTCTTGACATATTTACATTAGAAATAAGGACTTTCCTTTTTTTAAACAAACAGGAAAGAAAAGGATTATTTGGCCCTAGAATGATGTAGAGTCTTTTTCAAAATGTGATATTCCCAAATATGTAGTCAAACAACGAGAGCAGTTACCACAATAACACTGTTCAGATTCTATTTCCCCAACTGGATGATGAAACAATGATTAATTATTCTCATGTTGGGATGGTTACCAAACCAAATGCATTTATTTAAAAACCTGCTTTTCATGGACATCCATATAGATATTATCTATGACTAAGAAGTAGATCAAAAGGCACGTGAACAAGGTCAAAGCAATGAGAATTTTATTCTCAATTTTTCAAAATATGCCAATTATTTTTCTACATCAATCCACTAGAAGCAGTTGATCCCAAAATAGAAGCTTCAAATGAGATTCTTAAAATAATTTCCTATCATTACTCAGCCTCTTAAAGCTAGTTATAAAAGGTTTTTTTTACTTCAATCAGATTTAGGCCATTCCTAAAAGCATTTCAGAATGATCCTGGGAGAAACCTCTGTAGACAAAGGTGAAAATGTGCTCTGGACTCATCCTTAAGGCCACTTTTAGTTCTGTGTGATCACAATTCATGTTAGAGAACCAAAGTTGGCAAGCTGTGAATTGACTTCTATATTGTAGGTTATGCTTTCTCAGTACATGAGCCTAAGCAGCCCAGGCTCTGGTAGACTTAGGCCTAGAGAATTTAAGATACCCACACTATGTGGCTGGATCTATGTCCTAAATATCATAATGCATGAGACAACAACTGGCATAAAAATTTCTGAAACATCTTAAATTCTGGTATAGGCCCTGCATCCTTCACAGAGACACAAAAATATCCACAAATGTGACTTTTTAACAGAAAGGACAGAACTGGTGCCCAAGTGCCAGAGTTTTCGAAAGGATTTGGCTTGCCATGTGGTCCTAAACTTTTTGTCCCTCAGAGGAGATGAAGTAAGACATTGAACTACTTCAAGGAAGATAAGAAATGGTAGAGAAAGGTGTTATATTTGCAAGCTCAGATTTTCCATAGAGACATTCTTTAGGGGGCTGATGTGTTTGATCAAAAAAAATCAATTATTTTTAGGAAGAATTTTCAGCCAGCTCAACACAGGTGTCTTGGGGTAGCAAATGATGGGATAGATTCTTCCACGTGAATTATTTTTCCTGAGGAAAGCCGGTATGATTGGAAAGGCTGATGACTTTTTAAAATGTGATTGCTTCCCTCAGGTCACTACATGAGTAATGAGTCCCAAAATGCCTCCAAATACAGAGGGGTCTCTTGGCCTGAATGCCAGCAACAGACATCTAAGTACTTCAGAAAATCCCACATGCACATATTGCACAGTTTCAGGAGCCCACATGCATGTATTGCACAGTTTCAGGAGCCCAAAGTCTTCACGAAGTTCATTCTAATTATTTCAGATATCTTACGCTCCCCTTGGTAATGAAGTTTATGTCCATTAATGCATCACCTTCACAGCAACTCATCCTCAATTCTAATATCCTCTGCTGCATTATCTTACATTCCTGCACTTAGTTCTCCCTTACTTGCTTGATACTAATATCACAATCATAGAATAGCTCAGGTTGGAAGGGACCTCTGGAGGCTTTGAGTTTAAACTTGCTCAAAGCAGGGCTCCATTAAATGAGATTTTGCAGGGTCTTGTCCAGCCAAATTTCAAAACTCTCCACAGCCTGCTCCAGCGCTCAGCTGCTCTCATTGCAAGGATCTTTTTGTTACATCTAGTAATAATTAGCCTGTGCTGCAATGTGTAAATATTGCTTGTTGTCCTTATGCTGTGCACCTCCAAGAAGAGTTTGGCTCCATCTTCTCTGCAAAGTGAAACTGAGTGTTCATCTGATCAGAATAGCTACCCCTTCCCTTCCACATACCTTCATTCTGATGCTTTCACAGACATTTTTAAAATTAAGGTGATTACATGTTAATTTTAACATTCAATGTAGTAGTGACACTGCAGAAAGACATGCTTCTCCCTTAACAGCGAATCTAAACACAGTGAGGTTTTACCACACTTATCACAAGGAGAGCTTTTATTTTTTATTGGGATCACAATTCACTTAGAACTATTTGAAGGTTTCTGTTTCACAGTAAATATATGCTTAAACATAAATATGCATGAAAAAAAGAGGATTCATGCTGACACAAGTGGGTTTTCAATATATCCTATTAAATCTAAGCATGTGCTTAACTTATCTGACCAGGAGCAGCCTCCTAAATTTCGATTTTTTTACTGGTAGTTACAAAGGCTACTTGCAACTCAATTCCTAAGTACCAAAAGGAAATCTTTCAGAAGTGACCTGATTTTCCTAAAGGTGTAATATCCTGCACCACCCACAGCCCCTCTTCCTTTCTTAAAAACATATCTTGTGTCATGAATGTGTATGAACAAGAAAGCACAGCTAAGGCTCATGAGCTTACACTTCATGTCTTCATGCTTTTTTTTCCCTAATGTTTAAAACCACATACCCCTTAGTACAATGTTGGCAAGGGAAGGATAGTTGCATGAGTTTGAGGAAGAAGTTTTCATCAAATCCCCTCAGCAAAATTGTTCATTAGAAACGTGGTTATGACAAGAAACTGAAGGGGGTTTTGCTGCTTGGGTAGCTGTTTCCACACTGAATGTGCAGTGGGATCAGGCATGGCAGCTGAGAATGACGAGCTTTAGAAGTGCAGCACAAGTTGTATCAAGGCAAAGGTGGGTGAGCTTGAGATCAGCCTGTGCCTTTGAAAATCCAACTGGCAAATAGCTGAACTTCACATCCTGAGGGGACTCCTACTTTATCCCACTTTGCTCACAAAGTGGCTAACTCAAAAGATTTTATACAAAGCCTACTGCATAAAGAGCTTTTCACACTGCAATCATCCAAACAAACAATTTTTGCAGCTACTATAGGAGAGTGAATTAAAAAGTACTGCAGAACTGTCTCTTTCAATTTACATGTAGAGAAAATAGTCTTACCAGGCATTAAAGTGGTTATCAATATGAATTATCTGGACCATATTTACATTATATCAGGCTAACTATAGTCACATATACAAAATTTCATATATGAGTCCCTGTCTAGAGTTTTTTATACTGGTTCTTACATATTAGAAATTGTCTTAGCAGAGGAGTACTATGTCACACATAACCTATGTTCCATTGAATGGGCAGCTGGACATACAGACAAGAAAGGATATTTAGTGTACTCTAGTCAAACTCATAGTCTGGATTACCAGGGGACCAAGACCCGACGCATACACCTTGCAAGTCACCCAGGGGAGATAGTGCTTTTCTGCACTCTCTGAAGATGATTTTCCAAAGTATAACTGTCTCCTAGCTGTAAGGGCTGAAACCCTCAGCTGTACATACAGCATCATGATCCAACAGAGCTTTCAAAAAGAAGTCTTGTTTGATTTTCTGTTTGCTGGGCAGCAGTTGCAAAAGAGAGGTGAGAAAAGACTCCTGCTCCACTGGACTTCTAAATACATTCTTAAATACCTTTGAGTGCAATAACAATGTGCATGGTCTTAGGACAGTGCTTCTCACTACGTCTGCAGTGGCATCGGTCATTGTGAGAAATTCTTGGAGCTTGTCAGCATGGGTGTGAGGTGGTTGCTCAAAATTTATAGCTTCACATTTGGAACAGCGTTTAGAGAATAATTTCCTTACACCAAGAAGGGACTGCTTAAATTTCAAACTCTGATTTCTGAAGAGGAAAAAGAAGTAATGTTATAGTTGACTTAATCTTTCACCTCGGTTTAAAAAAAAAAAAAAAGGTGATATCAGTAAGCACCAGACAATAGTGCAGGAGCATAAGAAGATTTTGGTATATGAGCCAAGAATTGAAACCAAATGATATTTTGTACCATTTATGACAAACAGGCCACACAGAGAAGTAATTTCAGGAACATAAGTAGAAGGTGAGAATATGTTCAATTGATGAGGTAAGGTGCAATATTAAACAGTCATCATTTTTGGATGAGTGCAGTAGGAATTTTAAGGGATTACTTGGGACTCAATGCATTGAAAGAGATGTGCAGAGAGAAGAATTTCCTTGCTATTTGTCCATTTAATCTGTTTCTTGCTTGTATTCTCAACTTGGGCTGTGGTGGTTTGGGTATTAGTTCTGATGGTTTTTTCCTAACTAAAATCATAAATCTCCTTAAGAAAAAAAACAAACCCCAAAACCCAACCAAAATCCAAACCCACTGTTAGTGAGCTGCTGACTCATCTGTCTGGATTTTTTTTAATAGAACATGAAAATTTAATTGAGGTAGGAGAGAGAAATCAGACTATCAGCATACAAAATATAAAGGAGAAAGGAGAATAAGATTACACTTCTGTCATACTTTTATATGGATATCAAATGCAGCCCATGTCAATACTACTTTTGGGGCTTTTGTTTTGGTACATATTTATTGTTCAGCACCTCTGTTTGATCCACAGTTCTGAGCAGCATGGAGCTCAGGGACAGTGTAATATTGAAGCAGCTGACTCAGTTGCTGTCTGACATCAAGAATAGAAAGCTAGTTCTTCCCCCTTCCCCTCCAGCCCCCAACTGCAAACAGACGGTCTGGCTTCAAAATTGGCTTCAAATTTTGCTGTTGATCATAAATCAGTCACTAGACCTGATCTTCACCTGGAATAAACTGGGCTAACCAGACTGAAGGACACTTGATTTGCAGATATCTGTAAGTCTGTCCTTTTCTGCTTAGAAGTAAGGAAAGATATGTCCTCTTCCCAAAAGGGAAACCCAGCAAATTAAGATGTAACCACCAGCCTTACTAAAATACTATGTCTTGGAAAACTACAAGAACTTTGGAGTCCCAAACCCACTAAAATCAAATTTCCCTTTGTTTTAACCAGAGCTGGATGGGATTCAAAGTTTTAAGTTAAAACATTTTCAATACTGAGTTCTAATGTCACCCAGGCTCCTTTGACAAGTGCTTGTTTCTTCTTTTGAGTCTGTATCCTCTTCTGGAACTAAAAACTAGTGGATACAGCCACACTTGTAGGCCATCCCCCTTTGACTCTCAGTTTTCCTGAGTGGCAGCTCCAATAAAACAAGGGAAGTCCCCTGCCCTGCATAGGCACTCTCATTTTCTCCCAGTGTGTTTTCGGTTGCATTGGGAAACTTCGTACTAATACCACATTTGTGCAGGATCTCTAGACTAAGAATGGTCCCAGGAACTGCACCAATTGCTCCTGTACCTGCTAGGTGCCAGAGGCAGCAATGTGTCTTCAAGCACACTAAGTTAGGAGAAAATTAAGAAACAGGATTAGGGCTCAGGTAGAAAAATTCTGCTCTGGAAACATGTGTGCATATGTGGATAGAACAGCTTTTTCAAAATGTTAGCATAATGCACTGATTTGTTAGTGCCTTCTCTGAAGTGCTGTGATCAAGGCATCAATTCATGTAATCACTCACAACATACAACACCATTACCTTATCTTTGGAAGATGCATACTCCCCTGAGAATCCCTTATTTTGTGCTGTTAATTATTGTTAATGATGATCTCGAATGCAAGTGCAGATGATTCTTCTTTTATACAATTTCTTTCTTCATACCTTTTTTTTTTTTTTTTTTTGGGGAAGCTGCCAGAAGCATTTGGTTTGGAAATAATACATATTCCAATACTGATCAAGCACAGCTTTGATTTCCCTTTGTTCCCTCCTTCTCTCTATGTCTGGTGCAGTTACATTTCACAAATCAGGAATGATGAAAAAGGTGGCTAGGAACTAATAATAAAAATGCAACTTGGAGGAGATACAATTTGTACCATTGTCCTTTCAAGCAGCTAAAATGATCACTAATATTTCATAAATGAAAGGGAAAAAATAAGATGTAATTGTTACAATTCAGCTGTATCATAAATAATGGTTACTAGGGAGATTTCAAGAGAACTTAATTTGGGAGCACAAGAGCCTTTGAGAGGAACTGACATGTGTAGTCCCAAGTCCCCCAGTGACAGCTTTTGAAAAATATTCCCTTAAGTCATTAGATCACTTTAAAAAGTATGGCAGAAGCATAAGAGGGCAATAGCTTGTAAAGCCATCAATCTGACCTGATTCCTAAGTGACCTTGCAGACTGTGGCCTTTTTATTTCATCACAATGCAACATGCTACGCACTGGTCTGCCTCCTCCCTTATACAGCCACTTTTCCAGGACGTTTTTTTTCTTAACTGGCATGGTTTCTGGACACCTTTCTGTTTCTCTGTAGATTTCTAGGCAGTTGCTCCTCCTTATCTTCCATCTCAGCTCCTGCCACTGCCTCCCAACTTGCCTGACTCCCTCCACAGCTGCCTCAGTGTTCACCTCACCTTCCTCTTTACTCCTGCCTCTTGTTCCAGCTGTACCAGCAGGGAGCCCAACTTGAGGCTCAGAAAATTAAATAATTTGGGACCTGCTCTGAGGTCTTTTCCCCTGGTGCTGGAGTGCTTCAAACAGTGAGTCACTATTCCAGCTAAAATCCAGCACCACCAGAAAACAGCATTCCTACAGATTTTAGCTTTTATGATGCATCATTATTGATTTCTCTGTTGCTTCATGTTGATTGACCTCAACTTAAATGTGTATTTTTGATACAAAGTAATTCACTCTTGCCTCTATTTCAGATCCCTAATTTGAGTAAATAGCCTGAAGTAATGAAAGGCACTTTTGAAAGCCGAGGCCACTTTCAGTCAAAGAAGGCTTGGAGAGGATGTCTTCGTGACATGGCAGTCAGTCACTCTGAGTTCATCAGAAGGAAAACTTTCTTCCCCCAGATGATGGCACAGGCACAGTGCAGTCATGTCTACA
The DNA here is from genome assembly GCF_028858705.1 of Grus americana. Lineage (NCBI taxonomy): Eukaryota > Metazoa > Chordata > Aves > Gruiformes > Gruidae > Grus > Grus americana. The sequence goes on from NC_072855.1 coordinate 61,773,335, forward strand.
GCGGCAGGATCAATGCCTGCCCTCCCTGCCATAGCCAACAGAGAAGTTCACAGCCCATCCACAAGCAGTGTCAATCCTGAGCCTCACCCTTCATCCCATCCTGCATCCCTAGCCTGTGCTAGCTCTGACCAAAGGCCTCTGGATCCTGGGAGTGGCCAAAAAAGATCTTCTAGGGAGGAATGTCAGAATAAGTGAAAAACATACAGTGATGTTTGTCACTTGCTTCCTATTCTCCAGCTTCCTGAACTGGATGTTGTTTTTGTCTTAGAAACCCTCACAGTGTACTTATCCTCATCAACTTTTCCTGTCTCCACTTGAACCTCCTAAACTCTTTTCAGCAAGTGCAGCTTTGGCTAGAAATGTCACACCCAAGAACTGCCTCTATTTGCTCATTTTCAACCTACCTCCTGCTAATTTCACCTGACAGCCCTCATTCCTTTTGTAAGAGACATAATGAGCAGTCATTTCCCTCCCCATTCACGCCAGAGGCACTTAAGGAACAGCCAAGAGCATAAAGACAAACATTTTAAAGACTCGCAAATGAAGAAATCTGAGAATCCTTTTGAACAAGAAAACAAGGCTTTCTTACAGTTTCACACGTACTTTAAGTGAACAGTAGTGATGATGAAAGAACAGTCTCTTGAGCGGCAGACGAGCTGTAATCTTGCACATCTAGGAGCTGGTTGCACTTAGCTTTAAATGAGACTCTCTGGAAGGGTCTATGGATGGAGAATATTACCGAAGCCCCTGCATATTGTTTGTGAGTTTTCATTTACATTAAATAGAGATAAGTTGGCCACCTACTGTTCATATTTGCATATCAGATGGTTTTGTCTCACATCAAGAGAAACTAAATGGTTTTAGTTTAAAGCAGATGGCAAACTGTTGGCAGGAGCTTTCAGAGGCATCAACAATTGTACAGTAAAGTAGGACTCATAAGACAGAGGAGAAATTAAATACCCAGTGCTAGAAAATGACCTGAAATTAAATCCAAGGTATAGGCCACCACACAGTAGGATGTTGAAAACCTTCCTACAGATCTGCATTCTGCAGCCAGCTCCTGTCTTTTTCAAGGACAGAGAAAAGCCCCAGTTTGAAAGAAGATTGCCTTTTGGAGCAATGAAAATCCGCATTCAAGTCTGGATCAGGCTATTTGCATATTTCTCACAGATTGTTTCGAACAGAGTTCCCATCTCTCTTGAGCCAGGTGAGAAAAACTTCTTGGTAAGACACAATGGCTGAAACAAAACACTGCAAAAGCAACTTGTAGTAATAAAAGACTGTCTGCCTGTGAAACATGAGCATACAAAAGATATTCCTGAAACACACACACATAAATACCCCACTATCTAGGTTGTCACCTGCAGGTCACCTGCCTGAAATCCTGAGTTAAACACCTGACTGGGGAAATAGTGCTTTTGGAATACACAGGCAGGTCAATAAGCACAAACATGCTGAGGGGTTATCATGACTGGCAAGTTTGGAAAGACTTGCATTTCACCTTGCCTCAGTGCAGAGTCCAGAGCATGGGGGACTGCTCTTCATCTGGTGCAGGAACTGCTGCTGGGATGAAGAGCACTCCCCCATAAGAGGGACCCTGCCTACAGGCTGTTCCTGCTGCAGGGGAAGAGTCTGAAAGCTGCCACATAAATATTCTTGCTGCTTATAAATGGAAGCACAGGCCTAGGGCTGTTTAATTCAGTCTTGAGAAAGCCAGTCAGCCAGACATGTGAAGTGATAGCTGTTATGTGGCACTTAGTTGAAGCTGGCCCCACAAACTTTTGCCACAGTGCAGAACACTGTTTCTGCATGCCAGCTAACCCATACCCTACTATTATCATCATTGCCAATCAACCATCATGCCTAACCATCCTTCTAGAGTGCCTATTCATTCTTTCATGACACGCTGAACTTTTGATCATCCTGAACTTTGATTCTCTGTTCTGCTCTGTTGGGAGCTCTGAATAACTGCAAGACGACAGTCGTTTTGAGGAAATCCAAAATAAGAGCTGGAGGTTACTCCTGTAGGCACTGACAAGTTAAAAATTGCTTTAGATCCCATGGAAGGATGTTTAATACTTTCAAAAATGCATTAAATGCCCTTTCCCAGGGCTTCAAGGTTTCTCTTATTCAGGGAAGATAAAAGTTTTCTTACGCATAGATGTATTTTAATTATCACCTAGCTAGCAAGAATAGAGAAGGAGAAAGGCAGTCCTTCCTAAAAGAGTAGGTGTGCATTCAATTTCTCCCAGAATCACACAGTCCCTTTTCCTTACACTTTCTCATAACTCTCTAGTGAGTCAAAACTCCTCTTCAGATGAGCCTAAGCTGAGCCAAATGCTTTTGAACTCTAGCATGTTTTTCTTAAGCTGTTTGTCTGTCTCCACTGCAAGCTCTTTCCACAGCCTAGCCATCCTGGGCTCCATTATACGTCCACCAGGCCTTCCTAAATTCCCAAAGAAGAGTCATGCTTAACTGTAATCAACACTTGGGTTTCCATTTTCATGTGAACAATTATGTGCCACTAGTTTAACTGATTCGGCTATTGTTTTTTTCTGAATCATCAGAATGAAACTCTATTACAGCTAAAAAAAGTTGCACTTAAACTAATGTTGACATAACATTTTGATTTTTCATATCCTTTTGTATCCAGGACAAGTTGGCAAGATTGCTAGATATACATGTACTACACTGCTGAGTTTTCCATTTTTAATAGAAAAAAGTTTCAGTCCAAAAACTTTGCTCCTCTCTGTTCTTGCTCTCCCTTTCCCTCATGCAGTCATCTCCAAAATACAACACTGCTTATCTCTGCACCTCCAGTATCCTACTGCTGGAAGTCATTTCATGTAGTAAAAACAACTTTTTTTTCCTTGTACAGAAATGCTGACATTGATTAAAAACACACACATGTTCTTATAGACAATGAGAAAACCAGCACACAACCATAAAACATGATATAATAAAACCAAATTAAAAAAATGAGATTAAAACAATCACCTTCCACATGTAGTTCTTGAGATGGTCTTCCATTATTCATCGGTCTTTCCTCTTTGATGCCATATTGACTCCAATGTACACCAGTCAGCCCAGCCCATGTGGGACATTTTTTGACTAGATCCAGCATAAGCACGTTCTCCTCTTTGATTTGTATGCTTGGAGCCTTTCCCTAATCAGTGAGAGTATAGGACAGAAGCACTTACCTCCCAAAAGGCGTAATCTTCTCTCCCCCTCCTCATCCAAGAAAGTAGGACTCCAGAAGCCAGTGCTTACTACTGATATCAGAACTTCCTTTACAGTGACTGAGAGTAGCAGTAAGATCATGACTTCTTGCCAGCTAGTCACATCCATGGAGAACTGAAGGCTGTCTGCCACTCCTTACAACAGGTAAAGGTGCAGAGCCAGGACCTAGAGAAAAATCACAAGTGATTTTACAAAAAAAAATTTTTTTTCTTTTATTCTTTCTTTAAATCCTGGAGGAGAAGGTAGCTCTCCCAGTACAGACACAATAAAGCATCTTGATCTGGCCTGTGCTATCAATATGCTTCATAGTTCCCAAGCCCTCTTGGGACAGCAAAACTCAAAGCAAGCACTCTAACCTAACATCAGGCTGAGGGTATATAGGGATGTGGATCCTGCAGTTTCCAAACCATCCTCACTTAACCCTGGGATTCCTTAAAGCACTTTGGAACTGCCGTGATTTTGACCCGGGCTTCCAGGATACAAAAGAAACTAAGGACAGATCCAGTTTGTAGACTGAATTTTGATGTGATGATGACTTTGCCCAGATCTCATCACATTCAGGATGTAACCTGGGCTGCAGACTCCCTCCTTGATTGCCTGACTTGAGGAGGAAGGCAGGCTCAGGATAATTTGCAGTTTAGTATAACAGAGGTTTTGGGGACAAGGGAATATCAGGAGGATTAGTACAGGTACACTGTCCCCACAATTAAAAGTAGCCATCCTCCTCCAGACATGGACACCTTGTCCTGGCATCTTGCTTCAGAAAAGGCATCATCCCTTCTCTTACAGAAGGATGTTGGCTGTTGTGAGCACTGGTATGAGCATGTACCTGGTCCATATGGTAGGCATCTGATTCAGAGGAGTGTAAACAGTGCTAAAGCATCACAGAAAGTCAGGAAAGGGTGAATTTTCTTTCTAAAGATTTATGGCACTCACCTCAGAACACCCTGAAGCACACTGGATGTACACAGCAAAACATGCCTTCTTTAACCACCACCAAGTGTTTCTTTTTTCTTTTCATTCATTATCTGTAGGATTCTGTATATGGATTGCCTCTACACAAGTGAGTTTGGATTTAACTTAATGTTGGGTTTTTCCCCACATACCTGGAGGCAACCTGGCATGGACACTCTGTGGTATAAATTAACATCTATTATCTCTATCAATTTATTTGATTCAGCCAGCAGAAAATCTAAGCAAAAAGGTTTCTTCAGTTTTGAGCCTGCCTAAATGCTTCAGGTGCTATCAGTAATTTTTTTTCCATGAAAAATGCACCCCAAAAAATTCTTTTCACATTGTGAAAAGTGAACAAACAGCAGATCCTGCTTTGTTCATTAATAAACAGTGCTAGTTAGGAACACAGGGCATGCTAGGCTGCATTCATCTAGCTCAGTCCCTTCTTTTTAAGAACAGCCAACACAAGATGCTTCAGGCAGAGGGGGGAAGAACCAATGCAGGCAGAGGCAGGCAAATTTACCTCTGCATTGGTCCTGTCCTGATCCCACAAATCCATTAAGGTGCCTCACGCTGTAGGGTCTGAAGATCTTACCCTGTCCTACCAAGTGGGAGCAATAGGGTGGGAGGGATGGCACAAAGGTAAGTACTCCCAGGCAGTACAAAGCATGCCATGGGGGAAGGGCATTTTAAGCCTGCACAGTCAGTCTGCCAAAGACCCCAGCGTGTGGTCATTAGATTTCAGTCACACAACCAGAACTACCAAAACTTCGCCCGCTGCTGCTGAATGATTCGGAGAGCTCCTTAGTCAAAGCCTTGTTGTTCCACTCCTGAGCCAGGGTGAGCTGAGCATCATCCTGCAAATTGCAGTATGTCTGCTTCAGCAAGAGAGACTGAAAAACTGACTGTATGGGTTCGTTGCTGGCAGAGGGAGTAGGAATGATCTCTAAAGAAATGTTTCAGGGCTCAGTGATTAGTACTGAAGCTCACATGTTCATCATATATTAAAGGAGCAGTTCCACGCAAGAATAATTATAGCATGAAGAAAATGACTAGATGGAAGAGAGCCAGGCTATCACAAATCCTGAGATTGCTGAGAAATCAGGCCATCTGGGATGAAAAAAAAATTAAATTAAAAAAAAAAGATTAAAAAAAAGAAAAAAATAGGATCTTTATTTCATGATGTTAGAGGTTCAGGTTGTCAAGTTCTTCCTAATCATAATTAAATATTACAACTTCCCAGAAAGTGGAATTGCCTCTCTATCCAAAAGTTCAACCATAAAACAAAGGAACTGTGAGCATCACATTTCTGAAACAATGCAGATGATTAAAATATATTCTCTTGTTCTTTTTGATGAGAGAAAACATTCTGAAAAATTGTTGATTGTAACATTGATTTTTCAGTCTGAAGAAGTTTCTCATTTCAATTCACAGATTCACAGATTCACAGAACAGTAGGGGTTGGAAGGGACCTCTGGAGATCATCTAGTCCAACCCCCCTGCTAGAGCAGGATCACCTAGAGCATGGATTGCATCCAGGCAGGTTCCTTTGTTAGACATGAATTTGTTATAAAGTTGACATTGAAATGGCACCACTTACAAAAATTTTAAGGCAAGCCTAAATGACTTTGATTTCCCTTTGTTCCCAGTCCAGTTACAACTGAACAACAACAAAAAATCTTATGTGGAAAATTGTCAGGCCAAGTTCTCAGCTTTGGAGTGAAGCCAAATTTCACCATCCAGTGCAAAATGCAATTCTTTTCCTCTGCCCAGAAACAACAGGCTATATCCTGGCCAGCACAAAGCAGAATAACTGGACTGATGTCAGGACCCTGCTCACTTTTGCACTAGCTGAGGTCTGAGCTGAAAATAATTGCACATTGCTGAGAATTAATCAATCTATAGATCAAATCAAGATATAGGTGAAATAAACATAAAGAAAATTACACCTAAGGCCTAATAGGATTTTATAGCAAAAAAAGAACAATATTTCTCACACTCTCCCTTTAAGGAATGCAACCAATTTTGAAAATATTCTATAGATATTCTGTCCTTTACCTTGCTATCTTTCAGATACCTATTTTGCTGTATATGTTTTACAACAGTGAAACAGTAAAGAAAGATGCAATGTAGAGCGACATCCGGACACACTTTTTCCTGTGTGTGGTTCACACTTTGCTGGAAGAGAGAACTCATCTCCTGTCAGGGAAGGCTATGCAATCAGTCACAACAAGACATTTAAGAAATAAATAGCCAGGTTCTAACAACCTATAGGCCCTGTCAGCATTTATTATCCATAAAGGAGATGTGATAGTATAAGAGGTTGCAGTGTGCAAACCACCTCTATTTTCTTGATTATAGTCTTTGTTAAAACTCTGAGAAGACTGTTCAACCTTCTTATATTTTGTGGAAACAAAATTAAAAGGAAAATGATAAGACACAGAAGGCTATAATCTATCTTGAGCTTATCAACTCCAACTGAAGAGCAATTGCTTAAGAAGCACATTACATATACTCTCATAAGTGACAGTATAATGCCAGAACATGAACTTTACACCACTGCAAAATTTACTTACCTATGTGATGCACCAAAGAGACAGTCACACTAACCAAGTGCTCAGGACTGCAGTTTTTACTTGACTGTATACACACAAGACCCCTGTGGTGAAAAAGCCTATTAATGGGAAATTGTCATCAACTGTTATTTACCTGCATGAGCTCACCCTTCCCATTTAGCTGTTCTCCCTATAACTCACAGGGCAATGCTCTCAAGACCCGATGATCTGGTAATGCCAAGGAAGTGAAACAGGCAGCTGATCTAAACCAAAAGTTTCATGGCTGGGAAAAATCGCTTTTGAATGGTTTTAAAGAAATCTGAATGGGGTAAATCTGAGCAGAAACATTCTTCAGATGACCTCAAAGAAGGCTTTAAAAAAAAAAAGTGATTTCTGTGCTTATTTTACATTTAAAATAATGTCTGCACCATGTAGCCAGCAGTGGATTTAGAATCACAGCCTTACTCCTGGCACAAAGTCCTTGGCATCAGGACAGGATCTTGCTGGGTCACGCAGCAGCACCACACTGCTCCCCCTCCAGCTGAGGGGACCTGATCTGACATTACACCTGTGCTTACAGACTTAAACTATTTGAAAAAATACAGTTATGTTCATCCTGGATTAATGCTTTTTTTTGTCACATGACTGCTGCATTTCTGGTCTGAGGAGGAGGATTGCCTTTACTTCAGCCCCCAGCTAAACCTTGCACAAGCTTTCCTTCAGACACGAGGAGCTTGTGGAAGTACCCTGCTCACATGGCACAGCTGAAGCTGAAAGATTATGTTTGCCCACAGACTTACGCTTTGGCAAAACATGAACATAAGAGATAAGACCATCAGCTACTGTGGACAAGCTGTTGAGGACCTCTTGTCTCCACAGAGAGCTAGGAGCCAGGCAGTCCCTTGTGGCTTCAACTGCTTAACACAGCACTGCTGCATCAATTAAATTCCTTGTCACAGATGCTAAAAACACAAGAGTTGCTTAATAGGTCTAATCAGCAGCATAGTAGTGTTATTAAAATGGTGATGATGGTGCAGTGGAGCGAGGGTATTTTTCAGCAGAATGGGTCCCTCAGAGCCAGGGAGTTACTTCTGCTCCCCAAACCCCAAAAGCCCTGCATGCAACAGTGGATTGTTTCTTTCCCTTTGCTGAGTGGCTTGAAAGCCACAAACAGAAACTGCAAAAGCCTTGGCATAGCAAATATTATAGCATAACAATATTCTCAAAGCAATTCTGATCTACAGTACTACTCGTCCAAATGGTTTGAAAGTAGGAAAAATATTTTGCAGGGCTGGATGTGCCAAGTGCAGAGTAACACAACAGAGCTGCAACCCACCCAGGAACCACAGGCCTTCTTTTAGTGGGAACAGATAAAAAGGCTGTCATTCAGCACTGGAAACTCATGGATTTTGAGGAGCTGGCTTGTTTATTTATTTAAAGTTTGGCAAAAATATTTCTTGAGGGAACACAACTGGCTTCTGTCATGGTTTGGGACTGAAAATAAGTTCTCTTTACTATAAAATGGCTCAAAAATGTTTGAACTTGGTACTGTTAATGCTTGGAAACATTTAAGCAACCTTTTGACATGACTATGAACTGTTTCAAAGCAGAAACAATTCTGTTTAGAAGTGAGATGGGTGAAGCATTTTGGAGATAAAAAACTTTGCAAGTCTGGAACATTGCTATCAAGCCACTGACATTGCCAGAAATCTTATTTTTCTGACACTTTCTTCATACAGTAAATCTTACTGTTTAGGATCCTGGTTTTTGAAATAGAGGTGCCAATTTTGCTCCATTCACTTGGGTATTGCTGGGTGCCTCGCAAGCCTATTTTCAGGTGGAAATTCCTGGGTCAGATCCTGATGCTCTGGGCTTGCACTCCACACCCCTCAGCTGGCCAGATGATATGGGAAGAAAGGAAGGCCTGAGGTACCCAGCTCAAGCCCTCCATATCAAGGGCAACATGGTGGGGGACAACATAGAAAGCATTCCCATCCACCTGGCTAAGTTAAAACTGCAAAGGGCAAGAGCCAACTTGTGCCAAAAGTGCTAGCCGAGGAACCCGGGGGATCCCTGGGGAGTATGGTCAGGGACCTGAGTTTCAGATGCACGTGATGTTCCACACTTCATATCCTGATTACATGACTTTATGTGCCATTAAATTGATCGCATTTCAAGTTACAGAAATGTTGCAGAGGTGAAAGTAACATCCCATATATTTGTTTATGACCCATTTCAGAATCAAAATGTGTATTAAAGAATTTATACACCCATTACTCTTTATTATGAACTGGTGCTCATATGGATAGCACTGAAATTCATGACAATGCATCATTTGATGAAAACACTGTTTTGTTATTATATCATCCACTTATCTAAGAAGTACTCCACTGCACCACACAACACCACTTCATTACAAACACACTTTTGTACCCACAGTTAAATTGTTGGCAAAAAACCCCCCTTTTTATTATAGTCTCCTCAATTGTTGAAAAAAACCTTATGTTCACTTAAAAACTACTTTTTCTTTTATTTTCTTCAATTACAATTTTCTTTTTTCATTTTAAAACAGAAAATAAAAAATAAGAATGAACAAAAAAGTACCAAGAAGGAGTAAGAGACAAATATGAAAGCAGAAAATACTGACCGAACCCAACATTTTGGCACAAATTCTGTTTGCTTGGCTTTCATGAGACAGGATTGGACATGGCAGTTTTCCTATGAGACAGCATGGTAAGAAAGCCTGGTTCAGAGAAGAGAAGTGGTGGCAGTATCAGCATTATAGCTCACTTGAAACACTGGAACAAAATTGTCCTTTCTAGGTTAGTATCAATCAGCATGAAAACCAACACTGTCATTTCCAAAACATTTTTTTTCCCCCAGAAATATTTATAACACCATTTTTTCCATATTTCAACATTTCTGCCATCTCTGTCTCTCATGTTTATGGTGAAAACAAGCAGTGAAACACTTCTTCACAGAACAGAAATCCTGTTTTCCCAGTCAGCCCTGCATATGCCTTTTCTGAAGATTTCCTTGTAAGGACATGTACTCCTTGATTCATCATTTATATACACAAGAACCCTTTCAAAGCTTCTTGTGTTTCCCTTACTATACTAATACACATACAGCAATGCTGTGGCATTTCTCAGAATACTTACTCAATCATGTTGGAGTAAGGTAGGAAGGTTTAATCTTAATGAATATTTATATTAATGTACAGACTATGAGCAAGGTTTGCACTAAAAATTTTGATTAATTTATTCTGGTTTTTGAGGATGAGGCAATTTTTATTGCCTGATGTTCACATTCTTGTTTTTCTCACAAAAAAATGCACCAAAGAAAGACGCTTAAGAAAAAAAAAGATTTCATTTGGTGCTTTTTTTTTTCAAGTATAAATCATTCATTTCACACAGGTGTATACAAAAGTAATAAATAGTTAACATCTTCTTGAACCAGTCCTATTGAAATGCAAATTTTAGCATTCCACTCCACAGTTACGCAGAGAAATAAACACGGTGGTTTTTTGAAAACTGAACAATACTTCCAAGTTTCCTTTGAAATCTTTCCTTATTTATTCATCTCAGTAAAGTAGCCAGATGTTTCACACAAACTCAGCACATAGCAGCCAAGGCCCAAAAATCAAAGAGCACTTAAGCAAACAGAATAGGTGTCAGTCACATTTCATGTATGCACTTCTCCACTGGAGTGTTATTTCTCTTCTACGGTGGTTTGTTACAACTAACAAATCTTTGTTCACCCCTCTATTCAGTGGGACAAATAAGGTTGAATGATCAACATACTGATTCTTTCCGTGATTTGTTCACAGCTTCAAGCAGAGAAAGTAATAATTGCAAGCACATCACCTGTAGAAAATTCCTTCTCTTTTATTCAAACTAATGAATGGACCACACAGATACAAGCTTCTCCCACTCCAGTAACAACTGAACCAAGAACAAAAAACTTACTGGGCTAATGCAAAGCAGTTATAGGAAATGGAGTAACTTTTAGAAGTGAGAAGAATTTCAAACTGGTAGAAAGTAAATTGGTTATGAAAGGTTCAACAAGATGTCTTCAAGAAAAAGCAGATAAAAAAGAAGCAGTAGTTTGTAAGAGCTGTGGGAAAGTAATTAAGATATTTGTGTTGATAGCCTCAATGCCTAGATGCCTGCAAATAATCTAAATCGGCAGTCTACTTTAAAGAAATTGTACTAGAAGGGACTTGTTTGTATCTCATTGTGTTTATCTTGCTTTCTTGCTCTGTCATTGCTAATCTTTTTTTTTTTTTTTTTTTTCTCAAAACTGAGAAGTGTAACTTTAGAGCACAATCACAAACACCAATATAGGTGCAGTTACATAATGTTTTTCTCCCCATCTTTTTTCTCCCCTGTGTTAATCTCTGTGCAGGTATGTTTCCTCTTAATTTAAATTCACTCAACACTATTTTTCTGGATGAACAGCAAAGTCTACCAAAAAAAAAAAAAAAAAAGAAACCCCAAACCCACAAGCAATATAACAATGCTAATCTTCAAGGACAAAACTCTTATCACATCAAGTTTCCATTAAGTTGACCTGAAATCATAGTTTGATAACAGCAAGAGACTTATTAAATCTGTAGACATTCAGAATTTCATTCCCTATAAAAATGTTCAGAGCATTTACCAGCTGCTAAAAAGAAACACCCATAAAAGCCTTTTGGCAAAGACAGTTACAAGCTTTGAATAATTACTTCTGTTTTGGTAACAAAAAGTGCCTTCATTCAACATTTCTCTCTGCCTTTCCTGAGAAAGGGATCATTTTTTGCAGAAGAATACACATGAACCTCCAGCTTTTTGCAAGACCTGTTTTTCTGTGGTGAGAACCCCTCAACATCTCAACAGAAAGTTTTCAGCCGGGCTTATTTCAAATGGATTGAAACCCTCCTGGCCATTGATGCTGGCAAGCCTCAGCTCCAAGGTGTCCCGGGGAGATGAAGAGCACACAGTACCACCGTGCTGTGGCTCTTAACCCTCTGACACATTCAGAACTTCTTGTGTCCTGAAACCAAGATGGGGTGAGCTCTCTGGGCTGCAGGTCTTGAGCACAGCCTCTAAGAAGAAGAATTTAAGAGAACTTTTAAGTTTGGCAGATATATTCCCACTGAAGGATTTGTAATAGTCTCTCAGAACAGAGGTAATCAGTACCTTGCCTACCATACTCCATTCTTCTCTTGCTACAGCTTGCTTATGCATAGGGTTTCCAGCATGTTTTCACTCACAGTACCAATGGGAAAGAAGATATCAAAATGTCAAGCTTCCCCTGCTCTTCTTCAGAACAACCTGTCTTCTGGGGTCCTAAAAGCACACCCAGTTAACCATCCTCCTTCTTGATGTTGCCTTTTTATTCTTTTTACCTTTATTCTTCCCCCTGTTTCTTCTCTCCTTCCTTCCTTCCTTCCTTCCTTCCTTCCTTCCTTCCTTCCTTCCTTCCTTCCTTCCTTCCTTCCCCTACTACTTGTTATGTTCAACAGAAGATGACCCTGGATATTAGACTCCTTTTTAAAACTCACAGGCTCATTAAATTATACAAAACCAGAGTCATTCTTTCGATACAGTTTTCACTGGATTGGTAACAGAGTTATCCAGGTCCAGAGAACTAGAAAAACAGTATCGCCCTCCACTAAGGCCTGAGCATTCCCTTTACTCTCTGCCCCAATACATGCAACAACATCTTTCCCTTGCTACTTCTTCCTGCTCAAGACTAAAATCAGAAGGCCACATTATTTCTTATGACAATGTTGATGCTTTGCATACTGTTGGGTTTTTTTTAAGGTTGCTGTGGGAAAATAATGGAAGATTGGTGAGAAGGATTTACTGTTAGAGTGGTGAGGCACTGGAACAGGTTGCCCAAAGAGGTTGTGGATGCCCCCTCCATGGAAGTGTTTAAGACCAGGTTGGATGAGGCTTTGGGCAACGTGGTCTAGTGGAGGGTGTCCCTGTCCACAGCAGGGGCGTTGGAACTAGATGATCTTTAAGGTCCCTTCCAACCCAAACCATTCTATGATTCTATGATTCTATGATTGTAAACATGCTCAAGTGACTTGCAACTGGGGTGTAGAAAAACATATATCATACTAATTGTTGTTTAGTCTTGCGTGCTTGACAAGTAGAACATCTGTGTTTAGATAACATAGGCCTGTGATTCCTGTCCTGCTGTGGGAAAGATCAAAGCACAATGGTAAACTATACCTGTGTGAATCCCTGATATACCAGTGGAAGCAGCAGGTTTGGTAAGTCTCTCTAGCAAGGTCTGAGCTGCATGGTGCCTGCGTTCCTGCTTGTGTGCCTCTGCAAAGGTGCTGCTTCGGTTATCCCCCAGTTGGTGAGGTAACAATATTTACTCTGCATTTCATCCATGGTTTTGTGGTTGTTCCTGCATCCTGCTTATGTTGGCTCATACAGTTTCTTTCTTTTTTTTTTTTTTTTTATTAATATTATTGGTTCAAATCAGCACCATAGCTGCAAATGAATTAAAGGAAAAGACAGATGTTCAGAGATCTCAGTATTCTGCAGCCTCTCACTGCTATCAATTACTAATAAATTTTTTTGTAACTCCTTCTGTGTCATTTAGGTAACTTTCTTTTTGTCAGGTGCTTAATTCTTGTAAGCATAATACAAGTCCACTCTGCAAATGTTATTGGGCTATTGGATTACTAGGAACAAAAGGCAGTGAATCTTTGTGCCAATTCTCAATACAGCTGCTCTTTTTTGGGTAACTCTGGATTTCAAAGTTTCCACTTGCAAAACAAGGATGAAAGCAACTCACTGAACTGCTGAAAGGTGCTGGGAACTATTTAATGGGGACACTGTTAAGGTGGATCCATTCTTGACTTAAAAACTATCAGGAGAGTTTTATTTCATCTTTTCACATCTGCCAAAATTTATAAGACCTTTTTCTTGATCAAGAGAAATCTGAATGCTCATTTACCCCATAAGAATTAATAGCAAGAAATTCTGGTTCCAGCACTATGTATAATGTGAACAGGAAGGGAAAGGAATGGTGGAAGTGAGGCCAACTGTTAGCAAAAAACCCATACAAGGCATCAAAACCATCATGAATCAGGGGATAAAGCCTTCGCCTTTTTTAGAGTCTATAATGAAACAATCATGACTGGCCATGCCAAAATACTAGACTTGTTGGACTCGGGAGGTGATCCAAGAAAACTACACTGACACTGTCTTGAGTCAAGTAAAGCCTTTTGCTGGCCTTGATATATTTTTGTTTATCAAATTCCCTATAAACTTTATGTGCTTTATTAGAGCTGGAAAAGTTACTGTACTATGTAAAAACCTTTAAGTACCATTTTTCTTCTAAATTAATTCCAGCTCAGCAGGGGCAGGTAAACTAAGTGCTGGAAAATATCAACAGCATTGATAATAACAAGCAGTGTCAGAGCTGGGAGGGGAGCAGGAGTGGCCTTGGAGTAAGATATCTCTGTATACTATTTTTCAAGTGAAAGATAAAATTTGCATCTATATTCTATGTGTAATGGAACTGCCCTTTGGCAACTGACAGATGGCAATATGCTGTACTAAACTGACCTAGATTAGATGCAGCTGAATTAGATAGGACTGAGCACCCGTTCTGTCTTCAGAGACATTGAGAATTAATAACCTCAGCAAGGACAGTGTTAGAACTTCCTATGGTGGCAGTGGGGCCAAGAATAAGTTCCCAGCAGCTAATTTTTAGAAAACTCTAGTCCATGTTTTGGTATATTTTCATCTTCTTCCTCTCTGGTAACATAATATAGGGTTAGTTTGAGGTCCACTAGGGCCTACTGGCAATGACGACCTTCAAGAGAAAGAGAATTTAGTACGTGGAAGGTGTCTTGCTCGATATGATATGTTTAAAAGGTAGATATATCTGCTTTTGATCTGGATACCTTTGTTGTCAGGGAAGAAAAATGTGTACTTTTAGCCCTTCATTCATCTGACCTAACTTAAATGTCTGCTTCATGTTGGGTTTGAATTATGTGCTAGAAGCACCTTTCTCCTGCACAAAGTCTAGATGATCAGCTCATACACACAAATCACAAATGAATCCAATTCTCTGTCCCCTAAAGGACTGATACTCCTTCAAGATCCATAGTACCTTCTGACAATGTGCCTTTCTCCAGTGTCCTTACTACACAGTGGGAGAGAGACCTTTACCCTGGTGAGTCTAATCTCACATGACAACTACTACTCAAGAACCATACCAAGAGTTTTGCATCTGCTAACTGCTCAGGAAGGCTGACTCCATGGTTGACATGAAGGTAGTCCCCGTGAATGTAGAGAAAGAGCCATAGTTATCTGTGTCTCTGATATCTGCCACAGCATAGTAGGGGCACCATCTATAGAAAACTTCTTCCTGTAGGAGCAGGACAAAGCTGTTCACAAGTAGCTAACTAAGCCCTGCATTAGTAAATATTATACTGTCTTCCAGATTTATCCTTCATGCAAACTAAGATGACAACAAAGCAGTTGACAATGTCCCCATCTCTTCTGAAAACATCTTCTTCTTTGCATGTTGAAACAATAATAACAAGAGAAGAATGTTTGCTTTATCTCAATTTGCTTCTCTCCAAGCTAGAAAAATTCTTAAGCAGCACAGAAGTCGCTACTACACTAAATTATTGAATGGCAAAGCTCCTTGAGACCTTCCTAGGAAAGCCTCATGGTGAGTTACAAACTACTGTTCCTCACCGTTGTCACTGAAAGATTTACAAGATGAACATTTTCTACATGCAGCAATTACTTACCCAGCTCTTGCACTTGGAGCCTTGAAACAAACTTAACATCTCCAAAAATTAGTAACACTCCTCATATAGTTATCAGTCAAATCTAAATCTTGCTTCTCACAACTCAGAGAGGAAGATGATTTACTTCAAGTACCTAGTTTTATTCCTTTCACCACTAGCCCAATGGCTTAGATTTATACTTTTGCATGAGCTTATTCCGGTTTGCTTCACTGTGAAGCCACCTGACAGTAGAACCATACCACCAGGACCAACTTTTTCATAATGCTGACATTGAGTTAAACTTCTAGTTGTTTCTAGAAAATTTTCTCTCACTGCATATTGAAGTTTTTTAGCCAGCTACAGAATTTGACACACAGACTGATCTGCCAGAAAACTTCAGATTCAGCCAACAAAAAGAAGTGTTGTTTTATTGGTAAGGTTCAGGTCTCCAATACTGGGACAAGGAAGTCTTCATCCGCTTCTTTTCTGCAGGAGTTATTTGTTTCTGTTGAGTTTCCTGAGCAATTTTAAAGCAATCTTCTGCCCCTCTTATCCAGAGCAATGATCACTGGTGTTTCTAAGCAAAAAGCACCCCTAAGGCCAGCTACATACATCTCTAGAGTAATTGAAGACACCAAATTGAACATCAACCATTACTGACACCAGCTAAGATTTTTCCTGTTGGTGTACAGTACATTTTGTTTTGGAGCATATACTCCTTCATTTCCATGCAGTCATGTTTACACTCCAGCATACACAGAAAGCTTGATGTCCTGCTATAAAGAATCACAAGACTCTTTTCTGCCTCTGCGTGTAGTACTGAAATTAGGGCAGACTGATTTGTTCCAGATGAGGAAATAGCCTGGTACATGTCAAAACCCCTACACACTACTAAGAAAGATACCTCCCATGTTTCTATTAAGAACATTCTCTATTGGTTGGAATGTATAGAAAAGATGAACAAATGTCTGTCTGTTTAAAATACCAGAGTTTGTTTTTCTTCATGTTGTTTTTTGCCATATTAAGAATGGGGAATGTTCATGGCCATCTGGGTTTTCCAAGTTTTCAGAAGGTTTAGCTGTGTAAAACCAGAACTGAATCTAGTTCAGCTTTGTACCAAGCTATGAGGTTTCAGGGTAAGCCAAATGTGAGTTCAGCTGTACTGACAACCTTGTGGGCAACTCCCTTTTGCTCTTTGCTTCATTCTTCTAAACCAATATTTTTTTTGTACCATATTCCTGATGGAGATTTAGATCATGATATCTAGCACTAAACTCTGAACTGGTTCACATCCAACAGTTACCATGGTGGGCTTTCGTAACTTGGCCTTTTTGTGGCAAAAATTTCATGTGTCAGATGGAAGAGGTGCTGAGGACATCAGATACAAAAAACACCAAAGGTGAAAAAGCTAAACCAGTGTCACTAAATATCGCAGGCCTAGCAATATTTATAGGTTTTCTGAATGCTCTAAAAGTCTCTCAGATAACCTGTCAGCTTGCTTTCTTTGGCAGGCTTATATATTTATCTCAAATATAGATTTCTAGCCTTCTCGAAAATAAGAATCCTAAGTACTAAACACAAAAGACATGTAAGAGTATGACACAACACTCAAAGATCCTTCATAGCCTAAATTTGATGCTTTTCTTCCAATGTCATAATTTCAAAGGCATCACTGTTGTTGGATCAAGAATATAGCATAAAATCATATGGTTGTAGAGAAGCAGTCTGACATAAGTTTTTCATTGTATTCCTTAGAAAATGCTTTTATTCACTGAAAAGAACTTCAGATTTTGGGGAAATAAGAATGCAGCAACAAGGATCACTTTCAGAGCATTTTGACAACTTTTTACTAAAACTGAAGTTCTAATTTTGGAATGGATTTTGTACTTCACTTTCAACTGGCTTATTTCTTCAGTGTTCAGGCTTGGGCATTTATTTCTTAAGCCAAATTATTTTGCTGGTTTGAGATAACTTGAAACTCTAGGGAATTCCTTAGCACTGCATATGAACGATGAAGTTACAAGCTGACAGTATACTTATGTTCTTTAAGCCATCAATTATAGTCTTCCTCAAATACTATACTTGCAGGTACGACAGGAATCTGGATAGGACAGCATATGATACACTTGATGCAGCCTTCCATTCTACATTTAGCCTCAAGTGAGTTGCTCCACAAATCTGTTATTAAACTGTATATCTCATGTCTGCACACCAGAGATTAGCTCCCTAAATTCAGAATCTGGTACCTTTCATCTGGAGATAGATTATTTTGCTTTACGTGGTCCCATTGAAAGCCATGAGTACCACTGCACCTCAGTCTAAGGGAGAATTAGAGTTCTTCCCCTGGACACTGCCACTGCATTGACAGTGTCAGCCACAAGCAGATGTTTCAAAAATATGTATAAGAGAATAAGGGAATGCATGCTTCTCCTAACTATGTTCACGCTCTGGGGTAGCCAGCTCCAAAGGAAGATGATAAAATAGCAAAATTAGACTGAGAATTGGGTTGTACTTTATTGTTGTTGTCACAATATGCCTCAGGGTTCTCAACAGGGGAACCTTCAGCCCTTGAGACCTGTAAGTATTAGCAGTATGTGTTGTGAGATGATGAACATCTGAATACCCCATAAATTTATTAAAACCTTGGTGCTTTCTATACATTCTGAATATAGCAATTTCCATTTTCCTGCCCTTCGTAATCTCATTTTCCTGTCACAATGAACTTCCATCACTGTCGTTAGAGAGGGCTAAGGCAAAATAATTGCTCAGTCTGCATGGCACAATTAAACTACCCTTGATCTTTGTCCCATCCTCACAGCACAGCCACTCCACTTATCACTGTTGTTATATTTTATTTGAAAGAAGGGCATTTTTGTTTTAATTTCTTCATGGAGACTCATTCAGTTGACTTGAGACAAGTCTTCCTGTAGCCCATAGCCTTCTGATGTAAAGTTGTGTTCTCTCAGAGAGAGGTGCAGCTCCATTGTAGAGCTCACAAATGTGTTATTTTACCTGGAACAGCATTTTGGGCTAAAGATATTCATTATCTCCAATTTCACAGCTCTCCCATTCCAAACACGCATGGAGGGCACATGGACATACTGATCCATGTCAAGCTTTGGAGACACTTTTCACTGTGGCTCCTCAAGTACTCTACTGCAACAAACGCAATGCAGCTAACAGTCAGAGATCCTATATTTGGCATTTTGTAACACATAGCATAGGTGCAGGGTGATGTAAAGCATGTCGGTGCTGAGAATGATCAGTGTCATGGTTTTGTATCGGCTTTTAACAGGGAGGTGAGCCATGACACTAGCGTTTTTCAAGTATGTGAAACCAAAAGTCTCTATTTTAAACTCCGACTGGAGGCCACCTCCTTTCAACTCAATTGAAACTGATCTTTTGGGTAGGGAGGGAAAAGTTCCAATGCAATTTTGGAAATAGTTGTTAGTACTCAGAATTTTTTGCAGAAACTACTGTGCATCAATCATGACAAAAAATTGGACCTATTAATCAAGAAGGAACTTTGTGCCCTTAATACCCCCCACCTCCTGAGAAAATATTTCCATGGTGTTGGGGGAAACAAGTGAGCAGCAGCTCCTGCTTTCCCTCAACCTGTACCTCCTAGATGGTTAAAGGCTCCTTACTCCTTGCAGCTTTTCAGTGGGAGTAGTCAGACCCTTCCTAATCGTCTATTTTTCATGTTATCCAAATGATGACTTGTGAAGCACACAGCAGTAGACATGCACTATTTTGTCTGTGGCAGGTTCTCCATGAGTACCCATGAAAGACAACCTTCATTTCAGCATGGCAGGCTGAAAGGAACTGGCTTGCACTGTGTGCAAGAAGGCCAAATGGACCCAACCTCCTAATGGGTTTGGTTGTGGGCCAATCACAAGTTCAAAGGCACAGCACCCTGAGCGCATCAGTGCAAGCTCAGTTTAGGGCTCTGAATTCTTTATGCAGTTAATCCAAGGATGCACGGCAGGACAAGGGAGGACTGTCAATGCACTGCTTGTGTACTCTGCCGTAGAAGCGATCCGCCTAGCTTATCCTTAGAAAGAAGGAGTGTATTTTGTTGTTTAAGTACTTGAAATAAATCCAGCCCATGATTCAGTTGCTTCCACAGCAACTTCTAGTAGAACTTGGGTCTTTGCATCCCGGGACTGATTAGGGGAAGAAAGGGCAGGACGGAGTGTTATGCAGATGAGTCCAGCTTTACTCCAAACCCCAAAAGAAGTGCTGAGATAATTTCTGAGACTCAGGGAGAGAGAAGGACCACGAGTAAATTCAATTGGATGCTGCACTCCAAATTCTCCCCTTAGTGCCAATTAGCAGACAAACGAAGCTAAGATAGTTTTAAGGCTGAGAGTAACTTAAAGGTAAAAAAACCCACATTACTGAGATATTATATATTTCCTAAACCCCATCATTAGAAAGTCAAGAAATTATCATCAATAATTTCACTTAATTGCAAACTGTTTTCCTCAAATATAGCTACCACACACATTTTCAATTAATTTTAATGGTGTGAAAAGTTTGAAGAGGTTTTGTTACTCCCTGACTAAGAACCTTCAGGATAAAAAAAAAGTATTAACACAGGTGCAAAATTTCTTAAAAGACATAACTTAAGATTAATTTTCAATCCTAAACTAATTAAACTTGTTTGTAAACTCTATTAAAGTTCATTCTGCCCTGAGAAGGTAAGTGCTGTAAATTGAGGAGGAATCATGTTTTTCCAGTGTAACCTGAAAGGTGAATCTCAATTTTAACTGTAGAATCAAACTCAGACTGTCCTCAAGGGAGGGAAACAAGTGATATCTCTTAATGGGGAAAAAGAAAAGTCTGTATGTTTTAAGCTGTAGCTTAGTGTTTGAGATGTGTGTTTGAATCTTTGTCCTTTCTCCCCACAATCAACCTACTTTGATCTTAGGCAAATTACTCAGCCTGTGTCTTCCCAACTGTACAAACAGCCTAGACCTGTAAGTAGTATGAAAATAAAACAATTTAGAGAAGGCAAGGTCCCTGGACTCAAAGTCGCAATAGTCACAGAAGTATTGAGAACAAAGTGTCCTATTAGAGGCAGCAAGCAATATCATTTGATAGCACCTATAGCTGCTTGTTGCAGGGCTTGCTTTGTTTGTTTAAGATCTATACTACTATGTGGCAGTTTAGTGGCTTTCAGTAGGGTAGGCACCATTCAGATTTGGAACTTCTTACAGTGAAGCATACTTCTTCTGGGCCAAAGAAGTTGCCTCCCTGGTGCATAGCATGGTGAATGGGTCTACCAGACCCAACTGCTATCCACGGTCACATTTCCAGCTCCTAAAATTCAGCCTTAACCTACCTATTAGAGTACGTTCACATATACCACAGCAGAGCACCTGGTCAGATATTAGCTGAAAAATCAGGAGGATTCAAGGAACCTACCCATGAAAACTGGATCTTCATGATAACATATAAAAAGGATTTTATTTAATCATACAATACAGTGACTACAGAATAGTGCAGTATGTGTAATGACATGGAAGGTCATCGAGATCATGCCCATGTAGAGTGAAAATAAGAAACAGTCAGTGAAGACTAAATATGATATCAAGAACTGTAGCAGAGGAAAGAGATATTAGAGCAGAAGTCCCACCTCACCTATTCAAGCTCCATGGCTAAGTTTCAGGAACTGTTCAAACATCTGCAGATGGCAAATACACTTGAGTGCCAGACCACTCTTCCATTGCCTTCACCAATAAAAGGATATCTACAAAAAATAATGGAATATGGTCATTCCATTCTCTGTTGATTACATTTACGGGTTAGAGGGCACCAATGGTGTTCCTTCCCACCTTTTGCACCTGAAAATCCCTGACTCCTGTCTGCCTCGTATCTCTGATATTTTGTAATTTTACAGCTTTAGCTATAAAAGTATGCTAGTTACATTGATTTAGACACACAGCCTGTAATAATCACATATATGATATTCATTGTTATCCTGCTCTATTCCTATGGGTACCATAAACTATTAGTTTACATTAAATAATGTAACTAGATTCACTGTCAGAATAAGAACTAAATTATAGGTCTTCATAGACTGATTTCTAGTAGTTACAATGATTTTCCCCTTGAAATTATTCATTTCAGCATTCATCTAAAATGATTTCTTTGGGAAAGGAAACAGGAAGAGATGTGCGTGTGCTAACACTTTCCTTGACATGAAGTGATACTGTCAGTTTGAAACTGTCTATAGGCTAGCAAAATAAATGAAAGCACTTCCTATAGGAAAACTGTAAGCTGCATGGTCTGTCTCTTTCATCGGATGTTCATATTTGAATGTATAATCCTTTATAACAACCTGAAAAAGTCCTGCATCATGAAAAAATGTAGTTGTTATCTTTATGTTAATACAAAGCTCCTCTGGAGTCAGCATCATGTTTACAGATCTGATGACAGGTTTCACGTCCTGAGCAACCTGGGAAGATAAAAATTCAGTGGCCTGAATCTTTATGATTCAGATGATTTTCTGCAACATTATGTGCAAAGCAGGAAATAAGTTGTTGCCTTATATGTCAAATTCTCATGGCTTGGGTTTTTTTTTTATTAAACAGCAGTGGGTAGCTGTCTACACTGTCATTGAGCTCATATCTCAACCATAAGATTTTAAGGGAACTTTCATATCATCATTCCTCCATTTTAAAAGACCGTGACCAAGGTACAGAAAAATAATAGAAATGTTCATGTTCGGTATAGGAGTACAAAAGTAGCCCAAATAGTTCAGATCAAAGTTCCGTCCAACCCAGTGTGGTATCTTTAAGGTAAGCATAGAATGATCCTCCCTCACTTGTGCAATTTCAGCTCCTGAGATTCTGCTATCATCCTGAGACAAAGCCTCATATTATCATGCTCACAGGCACTGGATGAGTCCTTTATCACTCTGAACCATTTTATTCTCGAGGTTTTCTTTAATGAATTCTACAGATTAACTATATGTTGTGCAGAAAAAGTTCTTCACTTCATCTTAAACTTTCTATATCTAGCAATTTCTTAGAAGCAATTTCTTTATTAGAAAGAATGAACAACTTTCCCCAACCTCTTTCTCTACATCATCCATCATGTCATACACTAGCATTAGATCACCTCTTTCAACAGGAAAATTAACATCAAAGGTCTGTGTAGAAATTATATTGCTTGCCATAGTCATGTCATATCACACAAACAAATGGGACCAGAATATCCAGATTACTCACCAGAAAAAGTTGTAATGAATTTTAGAAGCAGCTGGCAAAATTAAGTGAAGGTGGGATGGACAGACAGAGCAGTTTGATGAAGGTCTGTTGAAGGGAGAACACACCACAAGAAATATACAAAGTGAGGGCATATTGCTCAAAAGAGCCTAGATATTCTCATGCTGTGTCCCAAGATGTGTGAAATAGACAGTATATAAAACTATACTGAAACTATGCAAATACATTGAGATAATATCAATATTGTATTCTCAGAGGGAATCCCATTCAATTTTGATTACCTATGCAGAGAACAAAAAAAAAAAAAAGTAGAGAGAGATGGAAGATGTTCTGAAAAGAAAAAGGAAAAAAAGAAGAAAAAAAGAAGAAAAAAAAGAGGTCACTTGCAATTTTACTTACACAGGAGCAGACTAGCAACTCTAATTTGTCTGTGGAAAGAACAAATTGTTTTAGTATTTTATCCAGCTTAAGTTCAGACAATGAATTTATTCAGCATTTCTTCTGCCTTTAATCAGTGAGACTTTCTGAACTCATAATGTGCTTCTTTGCAGAAACACAAACAACTTGTGATCACTTGAATTCAGAATGTTTCTCTGGATCAAATTGTACAGTAACATAATGTTTTGACATCACCTTATCAGTATGGTAATTTGCTTCTGGTTGAAGCTTGTTTATATATCTACAGGCAAGAAGTGTACATGGGGGATCCAGAGAGTAACCTGGAAAATGGTCTTTTTTTATTTCTATGCTAACACCAATAACTACTAGGATGTCTTTCCATTGCTGTGTGAGAATTTCCTTCCAACTGTTGTCTGTTGTGCCCCATTTTATTACAGTTATGCATATTTCTGAACAGAGCACATTTTAAGCTCTTCCCTGTTTATATAGGTGCCACAATGAGGCTATCTTCTAGCAAAGAAAACGGAAGTATTTTATTTTTTAAAATGGACAAACCTTTCCCATTCAGTTAGTACTTCAGGTGACTTCTTAAAAATCTTAAGCTGAAATTTTTGGTAGTAAGAAGACAAATCCTGGAAAATAAACCCTGTCTCAGAGGTCATACTCTCCCATATATTCAAGGGGCACATGCATAGTAGTGGAAAAAACCCCTATACATTTCACATGAGCTGAAAATTTGACATCTACAGATAATGAAGTATATCAGGTGGGAAAATGACAGAAAAATAGGAAACAATGTGTAACTGTACAGAGTTATTCTAATGTTTTGTACTACTGTTGGAAATTCTGTAGAAATGAACTCAGCATCACAACTTTGCAACTGTATTACTTTATATCTGGGAGTAGGTGGACAGACAACTATACCAAGTTTGCCTTGTGGCCCATCACTAATTAGGTTTCCTGAGCATTGGTATCTCCTTCTGGCAGTGGGAGGAAAATACTTCCTTCTAAATAACATCTAGTGCTTGTAAATAACTCACATACAATTTTTAGTTATTCAGTGAATTTTTTTCCAGGCATCATGTATATCAGAAAATTAAAATGAAATCACTCTGTTTCTTTGTAGTAGTCTAAATTCTGTATGTGGTTTTGTATCCAGGTACTGGTTGCTTGCATTGAAATATGACATTTACACTGGCTTTTGTGAGCGTTGCTTTAATTAGTCCTGTTTCCATGGGACCCTAAGTATCGTGAGATGCAGTTAACGGGCAAGGACAACATTCATAAAAGAAGTGAGGTCACTTCTGTAAATGTTTGAACAGCTTTTCCAATATAGGAACTGATGCTGTCAGATGGCTCATACTGAAGATGTTTTGTCTGAAACTCTTTCAAGAAATAAAGTATAGCCTTCTTCTACTCACCTCCTCCAGATGGTAGTTCATTGGGAGTGGGGAGAGAAAACTATAGAGAACTATACAGGCGTTTTCATCTTTGTTCTTCCACGTGCCAGAAAGAAAAGCAGGTCTGTGTTCTTGCACCAAAATAAACACCTGCCTGACAAGTGTAGTCAGGATAAGGGCAAAGGGTCCTGGATACGTGATGAGATACAGGACCAGAGGAGTGCACAGACAGCTACTTCCTAATCTTGTTAAAAGAAGTTATTAAATGATAGAGAGGAAAATGAAAGTCTTGTTGGATGCAGCCCCCTTCCCCTCACAATGACATTCTCTGTCATGGGGCAGGGGAACTGCAATGATTGCAGGCAACCAACAGGCATGGGGATTGATGAGTCTTTATAAATGCACTTTAGCACAGCAGTCCTTGAGGGAGGAGCAGGGGGAGGTGTAGGCAGGCAATATACACCAAGGGCCACACATGCACAAACATACCAAATGTCACATGAAGAAACAAAAATAAAAGCTGAACTCATCACCACCTGATCCTAATAGAGGCAGCTCAAAAATAATAATGTTTTGGTGGATTTTTGTTTATTGGCACCATCTGATGCCCTATGATGTTGCTACGGTAACTACGAAAAATACCCTGCTACTGGCATTTCATGTTAAATGACTGCAGTTAATGATGAGTCTGTGTTAAAGGTTACATTCTCATTCTCAGAAAAAAAGAAAAAAAGCCTTTGGAAAATGTCTACTGACACTCCTTTCCCCTGGAGATGAGTCTGGCCCATCCAGACTGCCACAGACTGTTATGGACTTCTTCTGAAAGGTGGGGAAAAAAAAAAAAAAAGGTCCCACAATAAGAGCTAAAGAGCTCTCTAAAAGTTATAGCAGAAATAATCAAAATGACTTGTACAACTTTCATACCACTAAAATAATTTTGAAAAAATAATTATCACTTCTCCATGTACAGGACTGAGATTTCTTTTTTCCAGTGACATTTTGAAACATCAAATAGCTTGAAAATTGAAACAGTCATTTCAGAAAGCTGCCACATGGCATCTGATGAACCAAGATGGCTTGAGTGTCTTTTGCCTTGTTGATCCTTGCAGGTAGAGTCCCAGTCATAGAGATTGGACATTTGCATTGAAGACAGACACAGAAAAAGTGGTGTCATGAGGAAACCTGAATATAAAAAAAAAAAAGATGAAGAACACAACAGAAATATAGCTCCCAGGAAACATTATAACACCAGGATGCCACATGTGGGTGAAATACCTATTTTCCTGAATAGCCAAAAGTAAGCATTCTGTATAACCACACACAAAAAACTCCCTAAACTCCTCCTCTCTTCAGAAATAATTTTCTCAAGTACAAATAATTTATCATTAGCTTAAAAAAATATATGAATATTTCAAGTGAAAACTGGTTTGCAAAATGTGGAAAGTTCTCAGCCAAACTTATTCCAGTGCCTTGAACAAATTAAAGAAGGACACAAACTTGCTACCAGTTGTTTGTCGCCTTCAGACATGTGCCTTCTGGTCATATAAAGCATTTTCCACTGAGCTGTATTACCCTTCCTGTAGACTGGATCTTCCAAGGATGCTGAGGCAAAAGGGCAGCTGGACATCATAGAAAGCTACACTGGTTAAAAGTCTAAATAAATACTAAAAAAAAAAATAATTAAAGGTATCCAACTGCAGCCTGAGCTGTTGAGAGTAATTTAAATAATCCATGAGCAAATTGTTTTATCTTGAGCTATTTGCAGTGCTTTCAGTCTCTTCTTGCTTACATTTCCTATTTTCATTCAAGGAAGTTTTCGCCACAGATGTTCAGTGAGTGGTTTAACAGCACAAGTAAGTCTTGGGGAGACGGTGTGGAGCAGGGCAGCCTGCGAAAATTAATCCCACAAATGCTCTGAACAGGAAGACAAGTGAAATGGGAAGAGGCCATAGAGCTAGATTTTCAAAACATGGATGCTGCAGTCTGTGTAAAGGCTCTCAGGTGAACCTTTTACAGTTCACAGACTTTTCCCAGTGAAGATGCAAATCACTGCAGAGCATAATGTATGCCAATAGTGGGTTTGTTTACTCAATTTCTTTCATATACCCCTGTACAACATTGCCTAGGCTCTCAGCACTTTCTAGACCAAAACTGATACAGTTTGCTGTTACAGTACAGCAAACTCTCTTTGTTCACATTCACCACATACATTCTTCTACATTGCATGGTTTCAAGCACTGACAGAAGCTCTCTTCTTCTAACAGTGCTCCTTCCTGACAGACAAGCTGAGGATCTGTCCTGGTTCTGGCGAGGATAGAGTTAATTTAACAGGGAGCCAGGACAGGTGAGCCAAGCTGGCTGGGGGACTATTCCATACCATGTGATGTCATGCTCACCACAAAAGGGGGGCTAGCCAGGCAGGGGAGGAGGGGCAGCATGGCTCCAGGCCAGGCTGAGCTTCTGGTGGTCATTGGTCCTTGGGTCATTGTCGGTCGTTGGATCAGTAAATTGTTCTCTGTTATCACCCATTGTGAATATCTGTTATCAGTACTGTTGTTGATTGTTTCCCTGTCCCTTGCTGTCCCAGTAGACTGCCCTTATCCCAACCCTCGAGGCTTCACCTTTGTTTTTCCGT
This sequence comes from Grus americana, assembly GCF_028858705.1. Taxonomy (NCBI): domain Eukaryota; kingdom Metazoa; phylum Chordata; class Aves; order Gruiformes; family Gruidae; genus Grus; species Grus americana. Next base: position 61,800,511 of record NC_072855.1, read on the forward strand.
TCTCCTCCCCATCCCACCTGGGGGAGGGGTGAGCAAGCGGCATGTGGTGCTCAGTTGCCAGCTGTGGCTAAACCACATCAGGATCATACCTTATCTCACTATTTTATTTTTTTTTTAAAATCCCCACCTCAAATGAGTTTAAATGTTATAGTTGTTTTTGCTGTTCATCTCTAGTGCAACCAGTAGACTAAGTAAAACCTGAGTCGTGTGTACAGGACACCTGAAGTCATCATTCAGCACACTTCAAGCCTGTTCTGGCCCTGCATGACATCACCTCTCTGAAAAAAAACACACAACTCAGTAGAGCTGAAAACTACAGTTGTGCTGTCATGCGTCCTAGGTCATCTTATGCATAATACCACCACACCAGGTGATCAAGACCACCTTCACCTCCCCATCATCCCTAGGAGACTGAAGTGTCATTTACTTCTCCCTGCCCTGGCTCTGCAGGTGGGCAGTACAGTAGTAAGCAATGCAGGGACTTACCCAAAGCCCAACACAGGAATAAAAACTGATCTTTCCAGTCTCTCAGGGCACTCTGTATACCTTCATGGGCCACATGGTAAATGTCTTTATCCCCAATGGAGCCACATTTCCAGCAGCACTCAATAACTGTTAAGGTCCCTGAAGAAGAAACTCATTTTTGATCTGCTTTGTACCCAGGCACCCAGTTATTTCATCACTGTGCACTTAAACATCTGGCTTTAAGCTTTAATCAAATGTTAGATTCATTGTCAAAGTTTTCAGACAGATAAGCTGCAATTTACCACTTCCTCTGAAACAGGGACCAGTATAATTATATTATTGGATTAGCAGTGCTAAGAAAACATCACTTTGTAGAAGGGTTTCCTTCAAATTGTGCAACAAAATCTACATTGGTATGCTAAAAGCAAAAAATAAAAATTTAGTTTTAGGCTTTGATTTTGTTGTGCCAGGTTACAGCCATTTTGGAGAGGCATGAGTCTTTGCAGATGAGGCCTTTAATGCCTGACTTAAAAGAATTTTCTTTCTTAACCAAAAGGAAAAAGGAGGAAAAAAGTCAAACTCATGGAAACATAGAATCATAGAATGGCCTGGGTTGGAAGGAACTTTAAAGATGATCTGGTTCCAACCCCCCCTGCCATAGGCAGGGACACCCTCCACTAGACCAGGTTGCTCAAAGCCCCATCCAACCTGGCTGTGAACACTTTCAGAGATGGGGCCTCCACAACTTAGCTGGGCAACCTGTTCCAGTGCCTCACCACCCTCATCATAAAAATTTCTGCCTAATATCTAATCTAAATCTACCCTTTTTCAGCTTCACACCATTATCCCTTGTCCTATCACTACATGCCCTCATAAACAGTCCCTCTTCAGCTCTCTTGTAGGCCCCTTTCAGGTACTGGAAGGCTGTAGAAGATCTCCACAGAGCCTTCTCTTCTCCAGGCTGAACAAGCCCAACTCTCTCAGATTGTCTTCACAGCAGAGGTGCTCCAGCCCTCTGATCATCTTCATGGCCCTCCTCTGGACTTGCTCCAACAGGTCCATGTTTTTCTTGTACTAGGGACCCCAGAGCTGGATGCAGTACTCCAGGTGGGGTCTCATGAGAGCAGAGTAGACAAGGAGAATCACCTCTCTTGACCTGCTGGTCACGCTTCTTTTGATGCAACCCAAGATACGGTTGGCTTTCTGGGCTGCAAGCGTGCATTGCCAGGTCACGTTGATCTTCTTGTCCACCAACCAAGTTGTTCTCCTCATGGCTTCTCTCAATCCGTTCTCTGCCCAGCCTTTTGTGCTTGCGATTGCTCTGACCCATGTGCAGGACCTTGCACTTGGCCTTGTTAAACTAATACCTGTTTTCGTTACTAATGCTGAATAAAACCTTTCTGTAGTATCAAGCCAATATATAAAGTTGCTGCTGTGCTTGGAAGAATCACCACAAAATGCATCTGAAGGCCATTTATGAGCTTGGTTGGACATTTCAATAGAAAGCCCCTGGACCATAGACAAAGCAATGACTGTATTAGCAATCAACTGTAAAATATACTCTGAAGAGACCCAGAGTTCAGTCTGAAAGGTTTGGTAGTATCAATATCCAGTAGACTAGTAGTAATTAGTTCCAGATGATCTATTCTTTTGGATGTGGAAGTGCTTAATTTTGAACTATTTTAATTCAAGGGGTCCCCATATAATGAAAATGAAAAGCCTAAGGTGAAAGCCATAGAGTTTATGACTTAATTCTTCAGTTTTTATGGTGTCACAGCCATTTCAGCGTCACAACTGTGTTAATACTTTATGTTTCATTGAAGACTTATTATGGAGGACCCTTCTAGGCTGCTAGATTCTTTGCCATGTCTTGTATTCGTAGAAATGAAAATGTCATTTCAACATCTTAGAGGATAGCCAGAGCTCTGGTGCACAAGACTTTGGAATTGTCTAAACAGATAGAAGATAAAGAGTGTACTCAAAAGCATTGATGAAGGCCTAACACTACCTGCATGGAAATTATGTAACTACTTGTTAAAACTACTGAATATAACTAAAATTAGTTATACTCCAGAATATGATGCTTAGAACAACGCAGTACTTGTCCCATATGCCAGAAGGACAATTGTTAATTTGCCACTGGCTTCAAATAATTTAAGCAGAATGCTTATGAGTCCCTCTAAATTCTTATAATTTTACCATTTTGTTTTCTTTAATTTAGAAGTTTTTGTCAGACTCCAAGGAACTAACTTCTGGCCCAGTAAATATACTCTGTTTTGCCAGTTAATATAACAGCCTTGTTTTGTTTACCATCTAATTCAAAAATGGTAAGTAAGTGGGTTAGAACAATGCCCAATTTATAGCAAAATAACAAGGGTGATAAGCTCACACAGCATCATCTTTATTAATCAGATACAAACACACATACCTCAATTTTCATCCCTATTTGCTTTAGATAAAGTGAAAAAGTACACTTATCCTATGCAAATCCTACCATAGTGGAACCCGAGTTCTGTAAACAAACAGCACAACTGGTTATGATACAACTAACAGCATACACAGACAAACATTATAAACATGGAAGTGCCAAATTTGGGAAGTTTTAGGTTTACCAGCTGATGAACCTTGAAAAAAGAGAGTTAATTAGTAAGTAGGTCTTTTTGAAAACTTCTTGCATTGCCCTTTTCTAACCAACATGGTGTATTTGTGCACAACCTCTTATTTGAAGATGCTTAGTAGAGAGACTACTCATTCTTTTACACACCTTAATGAATTCCTTTAAAGAGCTAGAAGATAAACACAAATTCCAAAAAAGCTCTTTGCTTAATTTAACAGAATTCTTTTAACTATAAAAAAATAGCAAGCATCACCTGAAATAACCAACTACACTGAAGGATAGTGTAAATTTGGACATGAGCTAATTACGTGATTGATTGTCTAAAAAGTTGATATGTGGACAATCTATTTCCTTTAAAATCATTGCACAATTGCAAGCTATTTACGTAATTTGACAGCTAAGATAGAAAATGAACTGTGTTCTTATTTATTCTCCAGAAGTCCCAATGTTATTAACCTTCTTGAAGCTATGAACATTCAAGGTCTGTTTCAAACAAATGCATGTGTGACATGTTTTCTTAGTGAAAACATTTGTTCAACTGAGCAAATCGGTTCAAAGAAACAATATTTTTAGTGTAGACTCTGTGTTGCTGCTGCAAAGTGAAATGAGCTGGAATAGAAGCACCTGCTACACATCTGTAACCCCAGGTATCTATAAAATCCTAGTGAGTGTTACTGAATCATTAAGCTATGATGCCATTTCAAAAACTATTATCACCCACCGAAGGCCATAATTATGGGAGTGTCATCACAGTGTCAGTCAATCAGTAATCTGAGGGCTGCAATATCACTTCTGGACACAGTGTGAAACAGTGGAGCAAAACAATAGAAAGCTGCTAAGAGCAGCAAAGCTGTGGTAGAAATGTAGCTACTCTCTCTTAGGCTTCGATCTGGATTCACAGTAAGATTTCATTGTGAGTAACTGAGCAATATTGCTTTGTACATGCTCTGGACAAGCCAGTTTGGAAGGTAAAAGGAGTCATGACTGTGATGACTATAGAGAACATGAACCTGAAAGAGATTTTCTTTTGAAGGGTAACATCCATCTACTGACAGCTCCATCTCAAAGCATTTTCTTCAAAGGCCTAAAAAGCTCCTCCCTATAACTATCTTCTTTCTTTGCCCCAAGCACTTGCACTGTGTGGCCATTCTGGAAGCTTGTCACTGAGACAGCAGGAACCTCCTCCTAATTTCTGCACTTCATAAATTCATGGTAACCCTCCCTTTGGCTTTAATGGCTTTTCTCATGCTCTGATGCTGCTCCATCTGAGATGTTTACAAAGTTACATGGTGTTTCCCCAGTCTTTGTTTTGCCAGACCAAATTGGTGAGGCTCTTGTTTCCTCTCATGGAGTCCTCCACTCCCCATCATCCACACAATCCCTCTTTCATCAGGTCGTCTCCAAGTTCATCTTTGATCAGAACTCAACGGAGAACTAGATGCTCTTGCTGCACCTCCCTCAAATGTCAACAATACTTATCGGTCTGCCAGAAATAGTCTAACAGGCAGATCATACCACCTGAGCTGCCATTTTCATGGTTGCACAATGTTGGTATCCAATCATAACCCTGAAAAATCACAAAGTTTCTCTCCTCAGTAAAGTCCATGCAAGAGTCTTTCAGAAATGCTCTGTAAGACCAGCATATCTTTTAGAAAGACATCCTGATCAGTGTAAATGACTTGATGACAAAGATCCCACCCACCGCCATCACAATCAAGTTCCACCAATTTCCTTTAACACATGAGAACACGTACTTATTTCTTACCCTAGACCTTGTTCTGACTGCCTATAAAGACCTTATTTAAGAACTAACTCTGAAGGTCGAGGAGGCCAAAAATAGTTTCAAATAATCTGACTGGACGAGAACATTGTTTCTTTCCAAAACTTTATTTTCTTTCTACATGCTGCGGGAAAGGAGGAGTGTTTTAGTGATATCAGACCCTTTCCTTTTATTCAAGATGTGCTGGTCTCCTCCTCCTCTGAAAACTCCACTGTAAAGAATTATTTTAATATGTGGATCATGAAAAATAAACTTCTCATCAATTAAAACAAGAAAAAGGGATGCAACGTCTTTTGCCCACTTAGCCAATATGGAGGGATCCACAATTGCATTTGGAGTCTGGGCAATGACAGGAACAGAACATTAAAGTTTTCCATTTTTCTTTCCCTCTGAAGACTCTTCCAGCCACAAAGTGAGCCTCAAATGAAGGTTAAAACCTTGCAGTTAAATGAATTCAAAGGAACTCACTAAAATCTTGAAGGACCTTTCAGAATTCAACTCAAAATGTTCCAGAAAGCAATGTAGCATCTTCATATATTAGAGGGAGTAAGTTAGTACTGAATTATTTAAAAATTTAGTTAGTTTCCCTTGCTTCATCAACAAATATTATTAAATTTTAATGAGTAAAAACTGTGCAATAAAACTAATGAAGTTTGCTTTACTAGGAAAATGCAATAAAGAACAGTAGCTTTTATTTTAAAGGAAATATGTGTTTAGTACAGTTTGTTTTATACTATAATAAAATGAATATTACTGGTTTTCAGAGCTTTGGCATAACCTTCCAGTTTGCAGTGAGGTCTAAAAAGACAATATTTTTAGGCAGCCATCATGTAAACACTTGCTCACACAAGCAACCTTTCCAAGCAGAATCTCCATGGAAAGAAAATCAACGTGAAAAAAGTTAAGCACTTTTTCACAAATGTTTATGGGCCCAGTGTACTGTGTAGTGCCATCCCTTAGAAAAAAACAAAATCTGATGACAAAATAACTGGCAGGATATTAAGCCATCTGTGGTGTAGATATGGACCAGATCTTAATATCCCCCTCTAAATTATGGCAACCTTGGAACCAGAGTGTGTGATAATCTGTAGCACAGACTTGTAAATATGGGACTTGGAATCAGATGGCACCATTGCCTTATAGGCCCTCCATGTATCCACTTGGTTACTATTGCATAAAGGAAGCAGAAATGTTATGTTAATTTTCTGGCAGCCCTCCTAGACCGGTCTTTTTTTTCTTAGAAGGATCATGTAGAATAATGGCATTAAACATCCCAGAAGCATTTGTGTGCGGGGATGTTTATGCCTCCTTTGGACCATACCAAGTTCTTCCAAAGCTGTTCACACTGGCCATTTCAGGCCATCAGTGTAGTGCTGCCAGCTACTGTTCTCTGTGCTGGCCTTCTCATGCAGTCTTTGGCTTGCCTTGGCCAGTCTCAGAAACTGGACTCATGTTCAGACTTGACTTCCCCTTTGCAATGGATGCCACTGAATGCTTTGACACCTGCTGCAGAACAGCTGACAAGAGTTTTATTTGGAAGAGAGCTGGTAGCAAAGGGGCATTGCATCTCCTGAAACTGGCAATCACCTTGTACAAGAACGCAGGAGCTTTGGAGAGATAGATGCTCAGAACAGAGTATTAGCTTCTCGAGGACAGTCCAGGGTCACACCAGCAGGACAGGTACTGTGCTGAGGGACCTGCTGAGGCCCGTGGGGATAGCTTTTCTGGGCAAGGGCACAGAGTGCTGCAGAATCCTCATCTAGAGCAGCTGGCAAAGCCCCAGCAGAAACAGTGCGGTGCTCGTTTGGCAGGAGACACTGCAGCAGCCTGATTGCAAAGCCTGCTGTGTGTCAGGACATTCACGTTCAGTAAGCCCAGGCACATTATGGGGAATTCAGGAACTTCAACTTTACCAAGATTTCTAAGGGGGATGGGCCCTTGGCCCATTTTGGAAATCTTTTTTTGTACCTTAAAATACTTTGAAATCCAGCCCCAAACTTTAACTGCAAAATTTTAACCACTACATCCAGCATTCTCTGCTAGGGACTGGCTAGATATGTTTTCCAAACAACATGGGTTGAGTTCAAGCTTTTACAACTCATCCTTGATAGCATGCAAAAGTTATGCTGTCTTGAGATCATGAAGCCAGCTAACATCATTGTACAATACAAAGCTGTATTTCCTGACTTGGGAAAATAACTGCTTTTGCACAGGGATTGCACAAAACATGGTTGTGCTCTGGTTGGTATTAGGAAGCTGCTGCCTTCTAAGTTATGAATGAGACAGGAAATATCAACAGCTATGATGAAATAATTTTCTCTTTGGACAGCAGTGTTTAAGTTAAATGCTTAAAGAGGTAGAGCTTAAAGGGTTCATTCAGCGAACACCTTCATGGTCTGCACATAGACACGTACGATGAGAGTCAGCATGGCTTCTGTATTATCTATCTTCTTTTCCCCTGACAGAGGGTTATACTCTGAACTTGTAGGTTAAGGTGCTCAAACTGTGATTTACTTCATAAAAAGCTGAACCAGTCTTTGGGTTTTGTGGCAATTTTTCTTTATCTTGGTCAGTGAGAGATTATTCTGAAACTACATATATAGCAACAAGCATAATGTGTATATCTAGCTATGTATGTATTCATAGACAAGTACATGAAGATGTACTACATATTAAAACAAGGGTATGCTACAAACCTCTTTTTTTTTTTTTAAGTTAGCCACTCTTCAGAGACATATACCAAATTCTGCTGTGGAGCTACAGTTGCCACTCCAGTAAAACCAGAAGGATAAGAGAAGTACAGCACAGATTACAGTTTGACTCTGAGGGCAAATATCTAATACAAATCCATTGTTTTCTGTCATTGTCCTTTGTCCAAATCTTGAGAGTTAACTATTTTCCTGGACACACAATGTTCTCATAAAACACAAGAAAAAGTGATTGTTTCCATATGAATAAGCAAAATTGTACAGCAAACTTAAAAGTAGACAGTGAGTTTTTCCTTCAGTTAGAATTACTTGCTTAAAGATTTTAGATTTTAGAGGCAATTGTCTAAAGCTGAAGACATTGGTACTTTTTGAAGGGAGAATATACATCAGTTTAGAATTCTACTATCTAGTAGTGTGTTTACTATTACAAATAAAGCTCCAGATCCAAATCTCACTTGCAGGTAATTATTGTGTCAAGTCAGGTCACAAACCTAAGTGAATATTGTAAAGGCTCTATAAAGACTAACACTGCATAAACCAAACCAACCAACCAACCACATATACACATCCCTTGGGAATACTGGCTGTTGTGTCTTTGACAGAGATCTCACAAACTATTTAAGGAAATACCACAGCCACACAATATTTCTACCTAGCACAACACAAATAAAACACAGACTTCCACTCAAGCTGGGAGGAGGGTCTGTCCCTGCTTGAGGGGAGAATAACTCCTACAGAGGGTAATTTAGGTGGTCTCCTGCTATGAATTGATGGCTCCAAAAAAGCCTGTGTGTCCTGACAAGACAGAAGGCTTAACAGGAGATGATCCCCACTTTCCACTAATAGCACAATAATTTGTTACCCCACAATGCCTACCCTTAGTGTTCTAAATTCATCCTCACAACCTACCAGTGACTTCCATGCCAAGACAAGCCTTTTGCAAACTAAGCATTGTCCTAGGATGCTGTGGCAACCATATATTGATCTCCCATTTGCCAAGGGGGAGCCTGTTTTATCCCTTTCCTTAGGGAAATGCTGAGCTGTCCAAGCTCCCACTTAGGACCCAGTACCCAGAAGGAGTAACTGGTGTTCCCGCACAAGCCTCTGGAACTGAAAGTGTACCAACCCTCATACCAGGATTCCCAGCTGAGAATGGGCTCAGTGGAGCTCCAAACTATGCTGTATCACAAGTAACTTTCCAGAAGTCCAGCCTGGAGATGAATTTCAAGTCATGTTGTTCAAGATGAGCATCTGAGGGATAAAGCTGAGGTTTTTATCCATCCTGGTCAAAAAGTGATTTTTTTACTGGATTTGGCTGGTAGCCAAGAAGACTAACATACCGGTGTCCTCTGGGTAAGGTGACTTATCCCCCTTGACCAGGGTGATCAGCTACTCAAAGTGCTGGTTGGTAATCCCAGCCAGAACCCTCTTTCTTGTTGACCCTATCTAGCAATTTACCTTGACAGCAATTACTCTGGGCAATCTACTGTAATGTTACACTGAGGAGTGGAGGATGTCTAGTGCGGTGGTGCAGGAGAATCATTCTTTGCCCATCAGGAGTTTCCAGTATTTAAGAAGATGTTTTTCCTCTCTGGCTGGAAAGGAATTAACCTTCTTCATAGTAGCCTGTATGGTGCTCTGTCAAAATGTTGTGACTAAAGCGGTATTGATAATACAGCAGTGTTTTGGCTATTGCTGAACAGTGATTGCACAGCTTTGAGGTTTTCTCTTTTTCCCATTCTGCCCGTCCAGTGAGTAGGCTAGGAGTAGACAAGAAGTTGAAGGAGACACAGGCTGGACAGCTGATCTCAACTGATCAAAGGGATATGCCATACCATATGACATTGTACTCAGCAAAAAAAGCTGCTCAGGGAAAGAAGGAGGAAGGGGGGAGACAGTCATGGTTATGGCACTTGTCTTCCCAATTAACAGGCCAGCATACTGAGGCCTAGCTTTCCAGGAAGTAGCTAAACATTTGCCAGATGATGGGAAATACTGAATACATTCCTTATTTTGCTTTGTCTGTGTACGCAGCTTTCACTTTCCCTATTAAACCGTCCTTGTATCAAGTCATGAGTCTTCTCACCTTCCTTCTGTTTTCTGCCCATTCTGTGGGATAGGGGACTGAGTGAGCAGCTGTGTGGATGCTTGACTGCTGGCCAGCATCAACCCATAAGCACCTCCCAGCAATTTTAAGACTTCTGTGAAAAAGAAGTTTAGTAGAAAATACATATTTCCTCCCCAACTTCTTTTTTTTTTAATAATAAACACACTTACATTTTATCCTACATTAGATATTAATCGTCTCTGTCTTGTTATTTCCCCCGAAAAATGATTATGTCAATTAGCTGCACGGAAACTCCCTTCAACTTTCTACAAACTCCGTTTAGCACCCTATAGATGTTCCTCCACTCTCTGACTGGAGCTTGGCAGCTTTGGTCACTTTAATGCAAAGTGATGATCAACACACACACAGATAATATACAAGTATATAAACATAAACACATCAGCTTATTTAGTAAGGGCAATTTCACAGAAATACGTAGATTAAGCTCATATCTGTCTCATCTACAGAAAGATAAAATAAGAGTTCCATATACCTAATATATAAGCTAAATTACAGGATCTTAATTACTTTTCTTTTTACACACAACAGCTACTAATTCTATAGGTTAGTTATAAGCCAGCCTCTTGTTCATCAGTGCATTTCCCCAACAATCTGTTTTCACATCTTCTCTACTCCCACTCTCTCCCCTCCCTGTCTTTTAGTCTTAGACCATGATCATCCTTCTGAGACTATGACAACAAATGGCCTTATCAAGCCTCCTATAGTTTATCAGTTTTATCATGCTTTTTCCAGACTTCACTAACTCTTTCTCATTTAAAGATTTGCAGGAACACATTAATCAAGTGTGTACACAAGAGTGTTAATGCTGAAAATGCACACAACAGGATTTGGAGCAACTCAGGTTGCCACAGTACCAGAACAGCTCTAAAGCCACAGAGCTGTGTGCACCACTGCTTTTCTTCTTCCTCTCCAAAGAAGTTTCAGTCTTTAAATTGTATATGTGAGTGATGTGTTCCCTTATTCAGTATCAGCAATGAACTTTGCTATGATCTGGTTTTGTTGTTAGCTAAAGATCACTGCACAATTGGATAAAAGTACAAGAAACATCCAAGAACAGCCCTGGCTGTAAAGGTGAGTTTGCTGCACTATCCATTTTCTCCAGATGCAAGCTGTATGCTTTTGTGAAAGAAGGAAAGAGTTTATACAACAAAATTCAAAGAAGCAGAGTGAATGATTGGTCAGAAAACAGGACTGCAACTGTGACCTGAACATTGCAGCTACACTAAGGTGCAACACTGTTCCCAGCATACAGACAGAAACATGTCTCAGTCCATACACTTGGCCATCATGCATGCTTCTCTTCTGTGTCCTACCATCCACTTCTGTACTTACTACCTCCAATAACACCATTTTCCCACCTTATTTGTCCTCATTTCTTTGCTACTAACATATCAGCCCTACCTGATCCTGTCATTCCCTTCTTCTCTCATGAGGGCATATCCAAATGCCACCTATATATCTCCCACAGTATAACCACTTCCTCACCTTGAGTGAAGGAAAACCAGGAAAATGTTCATCCTGAGCTGGACAGGTGTCAGGCAAGACCCAGTGTCCTATTTTTGATGGGGCCAACAGCAGGTGACTGGAAGAAAAATCAAGAACAAGGCAAGCCTGTAGTAATACTTCCTCAAGGTACTCCCCTTGCTTCCAGGAATTTGCAGCTGAGAGATTTCCTAGCCTTTGCCTCTTTCCCCTTGTCCCATGCCTGCCTACCATTCATTTCTCTTACACCTTGAGCTTTCTACACCATGACCCTGGAAGAGTCATTTCCTCTGCAGACCTTTCACAGTCTCCCCATACATAATTCCTTCCTTGCAATTAGGTCTTTAGGCCCCATCACACCTTTTCATGGCAAAGTCCTGAGCTGATTTTCTTTCCTTTTATTGTTACTAGGCTCTCAGCTCTTCTTTCCCCTACCATCCCTGGCATATTCTTCTGGATGAACTGATACAGCTTCAAGAGGAAGACTTTCACCTCTCCCTTCACAACACCTAGCAACAAATATTGTCTAAATTCAGCGTGGAATAACATGGGCACTGACACCAGAGACATGGATGTGTTCACTGAAGTGACACCCTTGTTTACCTGAAAGAGACATGTGGCACTTCAGAGAATGACTCAAACTGTGTCCTGTGGGTAGGGCAAGCCAAGCCTCATGGGACAGCTTTCCTTGAGAGACGTCCAAACCACATGTGTTCAGTCAGGAAGTTTGGACCTTGGGATCTGGCAAAACATAACCTGAAGTAAATCCCACGGAGTATGTGTAATGGGGATGTGAAAACCCTCAGGATTTACTGCTTCAGTTCATCCATCTACTTCTATTGTGCCCAAGGCAACCACAACCAAGAGTCAGGGATATTATTAGCATAAGTAGGGCCATTCCCTGGCTCAGATATTGAGAGTATTAAATTCTGAGACCTCAGCAAGTCAGGCATATAAGCTTTAAAGATACAATCATAGTGGATCTGATTCAAAGCCCTGACTCTGGGCCTATGTCCATTCAGGACAAGGGGCATACTACTGATTGTATATAAAAAGACAGGAATTTTATTTATTGCATACTGTAGAAATTGTTTGTTAATTCAGTGAGATATTGATTGCTGAAGGACTCCCGTACTTTGATTTGTTTTTCTGATTTAACTAGACATGGAATACAAAATTATAGTAGCTCTGTTAACATTACTACCTTACAAGATGACAGTATTCAGCAGAAGTGGATATAATCAAAATTTTCACCCTCCCATAAGAAGTTGTGATGGTATTAAATGGGGCATATCTGTTACACAGCAATCAAAAAAATTCAGTCATGAGAAATGTATTTAAATTAATTTGAATAGCAAAACTCAAAGCCTACTCTAATTTCAAAATTAATATCATATACAATTAACTCAAGTCACTGTTTCACGTTATTTTATATAATTGCTTTTTAAATAAAAAAAAGTAATTTGAAATAATTTCTAACACTGAGGGGCTCTTACTTGAATGGATTTGATAGCCACCCTGAATATACTTCTCTCTCTCCCCAAGGGGTATGGTGAGACTGATTTTTTGATGGTAAACATTTAAAGATACTAGTGGAATCAGGAAAAACAAAACCCCACAACAAAAACAACAAAACAAACCCCTCAGTGTATAGTAAAGAAAGCCTGAAAGCAGTACTAATTTTCATAAAGAGAGAAAACAATGATCAAGTATTTTCTTGAAGAGTAAGATCTGGAAGTTCATGAGTATTAAACACCAAGGAATTCTGCTTCTCCCTTATGAGGAGCTGGCCCTGAGATCACACCTGTGACAGGTTCACCCAGGAAGGTACCCTGGTGAGACTCTCCGTTGCCTGCCCCAGAGCAGTCATTCACTCTGGCACAAATTGAACAGAGGCAAGGGCGACAGAGAAGTAAGCTCAACTATAGCATGAGAAGCAAAAGGCTTGCACACAGAGCCAAGAAAGGAATTGTTGAAAGTCGAAAGGTCTGAGTGAAGCTATGTGGGATTTCCTTCTGATAGCCTGCATAGTATTGGCTGAAAGGCCACTGATGCAGGAAGGGAAAGTGTCAGGGATACGTGTCAGATAGGTCTCCTGGGCCCACAGCATCTCAAAGGCCAGATAATATGCCCTGTGACAGGACGAGCATTTCTTTCTTCCTGGTCTCTTCACAGAAAGATAAATTCCACCTTTTTCAGCCAAATAAGCTTCATTTGGGGGGCTGGGTCTGGAAGCAAAGCAGTGACAGCCTGACCAGTTTTACAGGAATGAGAGCCAGAAGTGACTCGAGGGATATTCAAGAAGGCCAGCACAGGGGACTGAGTTGCCCAAAGCTGGGCAATGAGCTAAGCCACTGACAGTCCCTACAGAAACCTTAAGAATCAACAGACCAATATGGGACCACCAGCATACAAAACCCCAGAGCACTCTAAACGTTCATTTGCCAAATATCCTTCTAACTTCAGTGAAAGAGGCAGAAAAAAGCAGACAATATCTTGTTTCAAAGCAATTTTGTTTAGTTTTTCCCCTCTCAAGGTCAACAACATTAGTGAAGGACCATCTTTTCCTGCTCTGCTTTCCCTTTGTTTAGTATCTAGCAAGGAGTCTTGAAAACAAGTTTGTTTATTTAGGAACCTAACTTCAAGTCAGTGTGTGTGAGATGCATCCTAGCCTTTTCTCCACTTCTGTGAATAGAGTAAGACAAGCAACCATGTATGGTAGTGTGCTATAGTAATTTACAAAAGCAGATCTTCTCACAGCCTAAACTGTTGGTAACACTGCCATCACACCCCTCTTCCAGCAGACTGCATCTCAGCTGGAAATATCTGGAAAAGAGTTAGGTGGAGGGTGAAGGCAGAAAACCCAAGAAGTACTCATGTGTTTATATCATCTCAGTTTTCCCTCTCTATAAATGGCAGCATGAGATATTTAAATTTTTGTGCAGCCAACAAATCACCTTAATTGAACATGTTTTTCATTTGAAAACAAGCTGTGGAGCTTAAGGCTGAAGTCCTCCAGAGAAAATAGCCCTATGATTTATATCAGTGCTGTAAGAACTAGAAGCAATTTGCAAAGAGGCACATGAATAATACAGGGTGAGAACAGCACAGGATGAAACCACTGGAAGAAATTAAGTGAAATTCCCTTAATACTGATACATATAGACAAAAGTACTTTAATTTGAATTATTTACCGTTACTGGTGATACTGCAGAACCACCTCAGATCAGCAAGTATTTCAAGTCCTGGGACAGTTCTGATACCACCAATTCAGTAAAAATCCCTGTCTCCCTAAAAAAGTATTAAAGTCTATGAATATGCAAGGCAACATGGTAACACATGGAATGATATGTAAACTGTAACATGCAGCATCAAGCTTACTGAGATGAAGCTTGCATGCAAAGCCTAATCTAGTTCAAGGGACATCGGCAGAAATTGCCTTATGTGAACTTACTTACTTAAAAAACAATCAAACAGCAACAGAGACAGGGACAATTTCCGGTAGTGCTACAGAAGGACTCCGAATTCAAGCATACTTTCAGTGTTACTGAATTGGACTACACTTTTCCATGCCAAGTAAATTTACTTTAAAAAAAAATATTCAAGTGTCAGATATTTTGGCAGGAAGTTTGAGCACAAAAGTAAAATTAAATGTGTGGACTAGATAGATCAGTGAATTGTGATAGACTATGAAGCCTTTAATCTTTAGGTGTTTGGTTGAAATTCAAATAGGGTTCTTAGTGTGCGGAAGTCATTATCATATAACTGCTTTTTGAGGACTGTGCTGGTGGAAGAGGGATGCTGGTGGCTCCATTCAAAGTCCCAGTAAAGAGTTGTCTATTGGATCACAACCTGTCCTAGTTACCTCACTGTCAAAGCAACATAGGAGACAGGTGATAGACCCCTTGTTTAAACATGAGTTCTTCATATCTATTCCTTGGAAGTAGCTATTTTTTTTTCCTTTGAAAAGAAGAAGAAAGCAAAGTAACTGCTAATGAGAACAGAGATTTTAGAAAGTAAACCAAGCGCCACAGCCCTGGCTGGGTGTGTGGTTGCACAGACAGATAACTCAATACAGCTGAAGGGTCCCTTCCCCAGCTGCTTCAACTGCCTCCAAGTAGACTCAGTTGATTCCATGCAATGTTCACAAGGGTGGATGGTGAATCCATTTCTGAAACAGGTCCACATAAAAACTACCCCCTATACTGAAAAGCTGGCTCAGCCCTCAGGCAGATCTGCCTGTGGAGTGTAGTGCAGGTCCATGGCTGCTCAGACTTAGATCAACATCAGTGGCTGGTACAAGGAGTAACTCCTGGTGGTAGGAGAAACATAATGCAAGTGAGAACTTCCTAAAGCATTCCACATCTTAAGACCTCATTGTCATGGTTTAACCCCAGTAGGCAGCTAAGCCCACACTGCCCAGGTCACAGAAGGCAGGGACTGGGAGAATGCAGAACCGCTCACTGTAGAAGAAGATTGGGTTCGAGAATATCTAAGGAATCTGAGGGTGCACAAGTCCATGGGACCTGATGAGATGCATCCGCGGGTCTTGAGGGACCTGGAGGATGAAGTGGCCAGGCCACTTGCCATCATATTTGAGAAGCCCTGGCAGTCCGGTGAAGTTCCTGCCAACTGGAAGAGGGGGAACATAACCACCATTTTTAAGAAGGGGAAAAACGGAAGACCCGGGAAACTACAGGCCGGTCAGTCTCACCTCTGTGCCCAGCAAGATTATGGAACAGACCCTCCTGGAGACTATGCTCAGGCATATGGAAGATAAGAAGGTGATTGGTGACAGCCAACATGGCTTCACTAAGGGCAAATTGTGCCTGAGAATCTTAGTGGCCTTTTATGATAGGGTTACAGCATCGGTGGATAAGGGAAGGGCAACTGATGTCATCTACCTGGACTTGTGCAAGGCATTTGACACTGTCCCGCTGTCCTGATCCAATATCGGGGAGGTTTCGATATGATCCCAAGAGCGAGATTAAGACACAAATGAGGTCAAACGTCATACAACCTTTCAGCTTTATTTTTTGATGAACAGGGAGAAAAAAACTCTTTATAAAGAAACAACTGGGAGAGCAGGGGAGAGCAAAAGAGAGAGAGAGAGAGAGAGAGATAGGGAGATAGGGAGACAGAGAAATAGAGAGGTAGAGAGATAGAGAGGGGGAGGGTCCAAGTTAGGGAGCAGTCTAATTACCACCACTCTGAGTCCAATGGTGTTCTGTTAGCTCCATCTATGGTGTCCAAGCGTCACAGGTTTTGTCAAAGCAGGTCCCGGAAAATACATGAGGAGGAGAGGAAGAAGGAGAAAAAGCCCCCCCTTTACTGGAGCGTGCACGCTTCTTTTATAGGGGTCCCACACTCATGTGCAGATCATGATTGCGTACGTGCAGTTCGTGTGGTATGTGCGGTACGTGTTGCCTCCTCGGGAAGCCTTTTCAACGCCCTGGCTCTTGCGAATGCGCACGGTGGCACCCATGCGCAGACCGCGAGGGCGGCGTCCTCTGAGGCAGGGCATCAACGCAGGGAAGCGGCGGCGCGGTGGCAATGTTGAGACAAACCACAAATAGTAGCGGTCTGCTACACCCGCACGACATCCTTGTGTCTAAATTGGAGAGACATGGATTTTATGGATGGACCACTCGGTGGATAAGGAATTGGCTGGATGGTCACACTCAAAGAGTTGTGGTCAACGGCTCAATGTCCAAGTGGAGAACAGTGATGAGTGGCGTTCCTCAGGGGTCGGTACTGGGACCGGCATTGTTTAAAATATTTGTCAGCGACATGGACAATGGGATCGAGTGCACCCTCAGCAAGTCTGCCAATGACACCAAGCTGTGTGGTGTGGTCGACATGCTGGAGGGAAGGGATGTCATCCAGAGGGACCTTGACAGGCTGGAGAGGTGGGCCCATGCAAACCGCGTGAAGTTCAACAAGGCCAAGTGCAAGGTCCTGCACGTGGGTCGGCACAATCCCAAGCACAGCTACAGGCTGGGTGAGGAATGGATTGAAAGCGGCCCTGAGGAGAAGGACTTGGGGGTGTTGGTTGATGAGAAGCTCAACATGAGCCCGCAGTGTGTGCTTGCAGCCCAGAAAGCCAACTGTGTCCTGGGCTGCATCCAAAGAAGTGTGACCAGCAGGTCACACTGCCCCTCTACTCCGCTCTTGTGAGACCCCACCTGGAGTACAGCATCCAGGTCTGGGGGCCCCAGTACAGGAGAGACATGGAGCTGTTGGAGGGAGTCCAGAGGAGGGCCACGAAGTTGATCAGAGGGATGGAGCACCTCTACTATGAGGACAGGCTGAGAGAGTTGGGATTGTTCAGCCTGGAGAAAAGAAGGTTCTGGGGAGATCTAATTGTGGCTTTCCAGTACCTGAAGGGGCCTACAGGAAAGCTGGAGAGGGACTGTTTATCAGGGAGTGTAGTGACAGGACAAGGGGTAATGGGTTTAAGCTGAAGGAGGGTAGATTTAGGTTAGATGTTAGAAAGAAATTCTTTATTGTTAGAGTGGTGAGGTATTGGAACAGCTTGCCCAGAGAGGTTGTGGATGCCCCATCCCTGGAAGTGTTTAAGACCAGGTTGGATGAGGCTTTGGGCAACATGGTCTAGTGGAGGGTGTCCCTGCCCGCAGCAGTGGGGTTGGAAGTAGATGATCTTTGAGGTCCCTTCCAACCCAAACCATTCTATGATTCTATGATTCTATGAACCTCAGCCAGTAACTAAGCACCTCGCAGCTGCATGCTCACCCCTCCCCCTAAAGGGAATGGGGAGAAGAATGGGAAAAAAAATAATCATGGGTTGAGATAAAGACAGTTTAATAGGATAACAAAGGAAGAGAATAACAACAGTAACAATAATAACAGTTATAACAGTAATGCAAGTGATGCACAAATGTAATTGCTCACCACATGCAAAAAGAAAACAATCCTATGCCCAGTCTGTTTCCAAGCAGTGAATCTGCCTCCCAGCCAACTTCCCCAGCTGTATACAGAGCATGATGTTATATTGTAGGGAATATCCAAACCACAGCACTATGCTGCTACCAGAAACAAAATTAACCCTATCTCAGCCAAAAACAGGGCATCCACACAGCTGCTTGCTCACTCCCCTCATATGCCAGGATAGAGATTTGACAGGCCATTCTTTCCCAAGGACACACAAACTGGATTTATTGGTCTAACAGCCACTGTTCTTGCTCTGATCTGCTCTTCCCCACATTCAATTCATCTCTCATGAGGTGGCTGTGCAGACTATGACCTATTTCTCTAAGCAGATTTCAACAGCCAACTGCATGAAAAGGTAGTGCAGAAGGTATATGACATTCCTTTCTGTGTGTTGACTCTAAGAATTAAAAACAGCAGAACCCTTCCAATACATCTTCAGCTAATGGAAATTGCAATAAAAATGCCCCAACTTGTTGTGTCTGGAAAGTCAGCGCGTTACAGCCAGGTAAGAGTAACTGATTGTTGAATATGTAATTGCTACACTTTCAAAGAATACATACCCAGAAATGTGATCTTCTAAATAGGCGGCATTTCATGCACACTACGTGGGATTACTTTTGGCAAGATATTCTTGAGTACAGGTCTAGTTCTAAACCCATTATTCACAAGCACAGTTCAGTTAATAGGATAAGAAGTGGAGAGGAGGGAAATAAAACCCTCATTGGATGGAATGACACAGTCTCTCTAACGGTTATACCTTCTTTCCCTGGGTTTCCTTCAAGTCCTATCTGAGTTTGCCTGTGGCTATGCTAATTAGCGAGGAAGACAAATTTGGAAACACAATAGAAATTCATTTTACTTCATACTCAAATCATTTATATGCTAGGTTATGTGCAGCCTATGTCTGCCCAAGAGTATACAAATGCATGCACACCTAAGGGCTGGAGTCAGGTGTAGATTAAAGTAAAACCTATACTTTGATCCCTTACAGAAGCAATGAATGGAGCAAGCATGGGATTTAACCTCAAACACAAGAGTCTTTCCAGACTATATGGTTCATTCAACAGTGCCAAGCTGAGAATCTATCCCTTAAAAATATGGACAATTCAGTGATAAAGTTACAAATATTGAGCAGTGTTTTCTAAAGAGAGAACAGTAACTAGTAAAGCAGATTTTAATGCCCATTAGAAAGCTGTTTGATATAGAAAGGTATCTAACTTCCTTCCCTAATTCCTCCAACAAACAGCATGAGATGACATTATCCAATCTACTGAGCAGAGTTTTCCCCCGTGGCCAGGGCTCATTTTGACTCAGAGAGGCCTGGGATGATTTTATTCAAGTTGCTGTTTTAGAAGCAATCTGCCAAACACAACAGTCTGAGATTCAGAACTTATTCTATCACAGTATAGTGACACAACAAAAACCACAGCTGTGGTGGGTTGACCCTGGCTGGAGGCCAGGTGCCCACCAGAGCCGCTCTCTCACTCCCCTCATTCACTAAACAGGGGAGAAAAGGCATAACGAAATGCTTGCAGGTCGAGATGAGGACAGGGAGAGATCACTCACTAATTATCACCACAAGCAAAACAGACCGAACTTAGAGAGGAAATTCATCTAATTTATTACTAGGCAAAACAGAGTAGAGGAATGAGAAATGAAATCAACTCTTAAAACACCTCCCCCCACCCCTCCCATCTTCCCGGGCTCAACTTCACTCCCGGCTTCAACCTTCCCCCCCCTTCAGCGGCACAGGGGGACGGGGAGTGGGGGTTACGGTCAGTTCATCTCACGGTGTTTCTGCCGCTTCTTCATCCTCAGGGGGAGGACTCCTCTCATGGTTCCCCTGCTCCAGCATGGAGTCCCTCTCACGGGGTGCAGACCTTCAGGAGCAAACTGCTCCAGCGTGGGGTCCCCCACGGGGTCACAAGTCCTGCCAGCAAACCTGCCCTGGCGTGGGCTCCCCTCTGCACGGGTCCACCAGTCCGGCCTGGAACTTGCTCCAGCGTGGGCTTCCCACGGGCCACAGCCGCCTTCAGGTGCCTCCACCTGCTCCAGCATGGGGTCCTCCACGGGCTGCAGGTGGAATCTCTACACTCCCTCATCCTTCCTCCATGGGCTGCAGGGGGACAGCCTGCTTCACCATGGCCTTCACCACGGGCTGCAGGGGGATCTCTGCTCCGGCACCTGGAGCACCTCCTCCCCCTCCATCTGCACTGACCTTGGTGTCTGCAGAGTTTCTTACATCTTCTCACTCCTCTCTCCAGCTGCAAAAGCTCTCCCTCTCTAAGTGTTTTTCTTCTTCTTAAATATGTTATCATAGAGGCGCTGATTGGCTTGGCCTTGGCCAGCGGCAGGCCCGTCTTAGAGCCGGCTGGCATTGGCTCTGTCAGACACAGGGGAAGCTTCTAGCAGCTTCTCACAGAAGCCACCCCTGTAGCCCCCCCACTACCAAAACCTTGCCACGCAAACCCAACACACTAAGCCAAAGTATATCACTTATTACTATCTCTTGCTTTCCCTCACACCATGAAAAATCAAGTTGCAGATAAACTGACCTTTAGGGGGAAAAAAAAAATTAAAAAACCCCACAAAGTAGAATCAACATTTCTTTGGCATTTTGTTCTTCAGAAATTCCCTGCCCATGACCTTTTTACAGCCTATGAGATCACTATCTCCAAATGGCCCTCTTCAAGTAGATATTAGCTAGAAAAATATTAGACATGGTACTTCAATACCTAGCTTCTTTGAGATAAACATCCATTTAATAACTTCTCTTCATTCATTCAATGCAGTCTTTTCTACTGTTCATGTCCATGCTTAGTTTGACTTCCTAGATTGGCTTAGAGACCATGATGCGTTATCAGACCTTTCACAGACAATTGGTGATCTGTCATACCAATATTTTCTTGTGTGCAGCATTCATATGAATATTGTCACCAATGACTCTGGAATCTTCATTTAAATTTGACTTCTGTTTGTACACATATTTTATTATAGCTTTAAAGTATGAACACACAGCAGGGCTGAAAAGTGCCTGTAACATCATGGACACTTCTGTTAATTTTCTGTGTGTACCTATCTATAGAGATGTCTATATAGATATGCATCCGTATGCACACAGATATGAAACACTTCCTCTTTTAGAGGTTATATGTTACAAAATAAAACTTATTTCATGTATCTGACTTTCATAGGGTGATCCACACAAAATTACTAATAGGAAGAACTCATAGAGTTGTGAACAGTTGTTAACTCACACTCCAGCAAGTCTTTTCAGAAAATGTAACAGTGGTCAGGACACAGAAGAAAGGAACCTCAACCCAGTCCAGTAACAGTAAGAAATATTTTGAAGCATTTATGCACTCTAATTTTCAGTTGTGTATTGTGTTAGCTCAGTTCTGTTCTGTAGTAGACCAGGAACAAACCACCACATGATCAGCTGCATCTGAGTAACAGCTTAGGAAGTTGCTGCCACCTCTTGCATGATCCCAGTTCATGACCCAGTGAGACCCAGTATCTGTCTGGAGTACTGCACTGCACCTCTGGGGCAGCCTGCAGTGGTTTAGTGCTTCTCATCCAGTCCACAACCCATGCACTTGTGCTGCCTTTCCATGGAAACCAGAGTTAACTAAAATAGTTAATCAGAAGATTTATAATGGAAGGACAGCCAGGTGGTTAGGGAGTTTAAAAAAAGAAATCTGTCACCTGCACATGGACAACAGAGCTTCCATCTTAAAGCAGAGCATACTAAGTTCGTCCACCCTAAGGCATCAGGCAGGGCCACAGACTTCTTGTCTTGCCAGTTATACCACATAGGAGCCTCAGATTCTAGAACAAACCCACCTAGTGGCACTCAAAAATGCATTAAACTCTCCTGAAAACCAGCCAGGTAGATGCATGGATCCTACAAAATTTGCAAATTTCAGCATGAATGCTGAAAAATCCGAAGCCTTGTCTGTGTGCCCATCTGTCTCATTTTAACTATGCTTTTACAGGATGGACAAGTAATGAATTTTCTCAGAGCTAATTAAAACCATAAATATTGCATTACTGCATGGGAGGGAACAGCAAATGAAAAGGAGATAGCTGACTATCTAGCACCCTGGCATCTCTAAGCCATTCTGCAATGATTGTATAAACCCAGAGAGCAGCACACGCGCAAACAGCCATCGAACAAAGTCCAGATTGATCAGTACCCAGGGTGCACTGCAGGACCTAAGGCTGTACCTTCCATTGAGAAAGACATGCCACTGTTCAAAAATCTGTCACTATAAAGGTGGTAATGATTCGTGTTAGCAGAGCTATTTGAAATCTAACCGAATTCTGGCCCATTCGGTGATGTACTAGAAACCTGCTAGGGAATATGAATGATACAGAACTCCTGAAGTTTACATCTGAATTAAGAGTAATGCTAAATGTGCTGCCAATTATTTAGGGATAAAATAGCTTATTGCTTTTTTTTTTTTTTTCCAGAAAGCAGAGGAAACTCATTTATCCACTCTGCCATCAACCTTCTATTCTCCCTGAATAGGGATTATTGAAGTATGTACACATGAAGTTGGTTGCGTGCATTTTCTGAGTAGTCTGTGGTCCAGGTTTCAGCAGAGATAGAGTTAATATTCTTTCAAGCAGCTAGTGTAGTGCTGTGTTTTGGATTTAGGATGAGAATAATGTTGATAACACACTGGTGTTTTCAGTTGTTGCCAGTTAGTCAGGGACTTTTCAGCTTCTCATACTGGCCTGCCAATGAGAAGGTGGGGGTCCCCAAGAAGCTGGAGGGGACACAGCCAGGGCAGCTGACCCTAACTGGCCAAAGGGATATTCCATACCATGTGACGTCATGTCCCGTTTATAACTCGGGGGTTGGGCTGAGATCTGTCTGCTGGGGGCCTGGTGTGGCAGCCAGGGGTCTTGCTCAGCATCAGCTTTAGTGTGATGGTGTTTGTCTTTCCAAGTAACTGTTACATGTGATGGAGCCTGTTTTCCTGGAGATGGCTGAACACCTGCCTGCCCATGGGAAGTGGTGAATGAATTCCTTGTCTTGTTCTGCTTGTGCATGTGGGCTGGGAGGCTGGGCACTGGGGGTTGTGCATAGCATTCGACTTCGGGTCATAAGAAACTGTGCTGTTCATCACTTGTTTTTGTATATTATTATTGTTGTTGTTGTTGGTGGTGGTGGTGGTTTTGTGTTTTTCCTATTAAACCGTTTTTATATCAACGCACAAGTTTTCTCACTTTCAGTCTTCCGATTCTCTCCCCCATCCCATTGAGGGTGGGGAGTGAGCGAGCAGCTGCATGGTGCTTAGCTGCCAGCCAGAGCTAAACCATACTACTATTAATGAAAATAACGGAGGAAAACAGATTACTACTTTGGAATTGGTGAGTTACCACTATCTATATTTTCGTCGTGTATACAGTGGCATCCCAGGTACAATCTCATTCAATACTTTCTTTGTAACATTATTTCCTGCAAGGAAAAGGAAAAACAGTTACACAAGGGACTTGCTTCATGCTGCAGAGGACAAAAGTGTTTAACTGGTAGTCGTGGTTTTGCCCCAGCTGGCAGCTAAGCACCCAGCTAAGCTAAGCACCCACTCACTCACCCTCCTGCAGTGGGATGGGGGGAGAATCAGAGGAGTGAAAGTGTGAAAACTTCTGGGTTGAGATAAAGACAGTTTAATAGGTAAAGCAGGAGCCGCACGCCCAAGAAAAGCGAAACAAGGAATTCATTCCCCACTTCCCATGGGCAGGCAGGTGTTCAGCCATCTCCAGGAAAGCAGGGATCCATCATGATATAACAGTTACTTGGGAAGACAAACACCATCACTCCAAATGCTGCTACCTCCCCCCCTCGCCCCTTCCCCACTCTGTTCTTCCTCTTCCCCAAGCCCCTTATAAGCTGAGCATGATGTCATATGGTATGAAATATCCCTTTGGACCGTTGGGGTCAGCTGTCATGGCTGTGTCCCCTCACAACTTGCTGTGCACGCTCAGCCTACTCACTGGTGGAGCAATTTGTCCTGGCAGAAAAGGCCTTGGCTGTGTGTAAACACTGGTCAGCAGTAACTAAGGCATCTCTATATTATCAACACTGTTTTCAGCATGAATCCAAAACATAGCCCCATACTAGCTACTATGAAGAAAATTAACTTCACCATTAATGCTGATCTGTTTGGCCAAAGAACTTTGACCCTTTAAAAGAGTACCAGCAGCACAATACAGATGAAGTCAAATACTTAAACCAGCCTCCGTAAGAGAGGACTGAAACAACTACCTGAGTAGGGACAGAAGCATTCACCTAGTGTCTAAGTTCAAGAGGATACTACGATTCAGCAAGAAAGGTTTTCTGCAAATCAGGCACAAGATACAGGAGAACTACTGCAGTAAGGCAGTACCTGAAATAAAGACACACAAGCATAAGAGATAGGATCAAAAAATTCTACTGTTGTCCCTTCACGACTATACAAATGGAAGCAATGACTACAAAACACAGGGGAAAAATAGCAGTAATGTTCAGAGCCCCATTTTGTGTTGAGTGGCCACTTCATTACACTCTCAAATATTTTTCTTTTTTCTTTCTTAAACAAGCAGGCAAATACAATGCTTTCAGTTCTCAAGATAGAAGACAGATGAACGTCTGTTGGATAAAGCCTTGAATCTGATTTCTAAATGCAGCTAAACGCGTTTTGGAAATATTTGCACCCTTCCTCAATTTTCAGGATAATTTCAAGGAAACAGGATTTCCTCCCAGACAGGCAGATGCACCAGCTCAGAGTCACTTAACTTAAAGCACATGCCTGGCCTAGGCTTTTTACTGTACAATTTCCTGCTGGTGACAGAATCAGAGTCCTCTGTGGAACAATTTAGGAGTCCCATACATCTGTATCCATTTGCTGATCTCTGATAAACAGAAGACTCAAACTCCAGGCTTGGCATCTCTTCCAGACTGGTTTTCTGTTAACTGTGACAACTCATATCACAGACAGAAAGACCTAGTTCCTTTTTCAGCTTCCAGCCAGCTCTTGGCCTCAGACCTCTCATGCTAACGAACTGATGCCATCAATTTACTTACTTCCTAGAAAGGCAAGTTAACAATCAAATTCCAAAGTCAGCTTACTAAGCTTGTCTCCAGACGGATAATCATGTCTGCCAGGGATCAACATATTTGGCTCTGCTCCCATAGCATCTTCAAGCATATCTATCTTGAAAAGACAGGTGGAGAAAAAGTCTACTCATCATCCTCAGCCTGACACACATGGGGGGAATTACAAGTTCCTCTCCCCTCACTGAAATGGTGGAAGATACAGAGACAGTATGTTTTTCATCTGCATTTCTCTATGACAACACCACGCAGATTTTTGCCCGTTGCCCTTTGATTTTCAGTCTGTCGCCCATTCACCACACACTTTTCCTAGATCTTTTTGCAGCTGGCTGTCATCAGCTACAAGGAAAGGTGCTGTCTACAGCACTTAGTATGCTGCTGCACACCAGTTCCTTGTAGCCATGCTATTCTCAACTCTTTCTCAGGAAGGATCTCAGCTAGTTACTGCCAGTGGGACAGGATGAATGAAGTATCAAGCAACACGCATGATCCAAAGCTCATACAGATCACTGTTATGGCTGTTCCCTTTAGTGGGATGCACATCACGACACATGAGACTATAAAAACCATGTAGCCAGACCTGGCATGTGGCATAATCATTACCTATATGAAAGAAGATGTAAGTACGTGAAGGTCCTTCAGTCTTTGCCTGTTTCTCCACAGCTGACCCCTTGCCTGAACCACTGTTTGTAAGAAGCTTTCATAAGTACAGACAAAGAATGAAATTTAAAAGGGCACAAGAAAAGCCTCAGAAATAAAATACTCTTTATCTGTAATCTTCATCTCTTTCATCTCTTCATTTCTGTCCTCCAGGATTTCCCTCCCATTTTAAGATTCACAGCAAAAATTATGTTGCTTACTTTAATGCCAAGGAATGTTTGATTCCTTGAAACTTTCAAATTTTTATCCTAAAGAAAGGGTCTCTAAAATATTAATTAATTCCTGCTACTGTCAAAAAGTATCAGTCTCACAGTTGTCCATTATCCTTTTTCTAACATAAGCTTCTCTTGCCTAAATCCTTTAGTGTGTTTTCAAATGAAAATATCTTTTTCCTTCACTTAGAAGTGTTACAGGGTATGTCTTCATCCTGGTTCTGGCAAGGATAGACTTAATTTCACAAGGAGCCAGGACAGGTGAGCCAAGGTGGCCGGGGGCTATTCCATACCATGTGACGTCATGCTCACCATAAAAGGGGGCTAGTCGGGCAGGGGAGGGGGCACGTGGTTCTGGGATGGGCTGAGTGTCTGGTCTGTGGGTCGTTGGATCGGTAAATTGTTCTCTGTTATCACCCATAGTTAATATCTGTTATCAGTACTGTTGTTGGTTGTTTCCCTTTCCCTTGCTGTCCCAGTAAACTGCCCTTATCCCAACCCTCGAGGCTTTGCCGTTGTTTTTCCATTCTCCTCCCCATCCTGCCTGGGGAGGGGTGAGCGAGCGGCCACATGGTGCTCAGCTGCCGGCTGGGCCTAAACCACGTCAGTCTTCCTTCTAGCTGCTTTGTTGATTTAGGTCTAATTGTTAATTCAGCCTGGATTATAAAAGCTAGCTAGTTCTTGTTCACTTTCTTTAACTAAATGCAGTCTTTGAATCCTTCCAGATACTTTTTGCTGTTGGATTTCTGAAGTAACTAGAGAGGTGTGGTGGGTTGACCCTGTCTGGAGGCCAGGTGACCACCAAAGCCACTCTATCACTCCCCTCCTCAGCTGGGCAGGGGAGAGAAAACATAACAAAAGGCTTGTGGGTCAAGGTAAGGACAGGGAGAGATCATTCACCAATTACCGTCACGGGCAAAACACAATCAACGTAAAAAAAAAAAAAATCTAATTTATTACCAAACAAAACATAGTAGAGCAATGAGAAATAAAATGAAATCTTAAAACACCTAACATCAGACCCCTGGCACACCTGATCCATGTTGGCTGAGAATTCATAAAGCAGAGACTAGAATGGGGACTAGAAACATAGCTTTTTTCATCCCTTTATGAGAAAGAAATGGGAGGCAGTTTCTGCTGAATTATGGTATAAAGCCAGTCCTAATTAATAATAAATGTATGTATGATGCCATATTACAGTATGACCACAGAAGTGAAGCATTGCCAGGACATTCAAAACATCCTTAATTCTTCCCTGCCTCCACCCCACTAGGAGCACCAGCTTAACAGTTTTCTCAAGAGTTCGCTAATTTTTGCCTTCCACACAGCCTCTTGGCCGCAATAGATAGTCCATTTCATCTGGGAAGCAGATTTAGCATTGAAGCCTGGCCTTGTATAGAATTGGTTATTTTTGATCCAGTGACATGACAAGCAGTTTCAACCATCAGAAGCACATGATTATTAGCAGATTTCCAGGTTAGATCTAGGATTTTAGCTGCATTTGACAGCTAAAGACCTTGGCAGATAATTTCCCGAACCCAAGTGCTTTTCCTTTCTTGAGGTGAGATTTTATCGACTTCTATTGCATTCTGATTTTTTTTTCCTAATGGAGATATATCTTTTTAAAGAAGAGTTTGGTATATTTAATTTTGCAGGAAATGGAAGGTGATTTCTCACTTTGTTAGGCTTTACGGAAAAAAAAAACCCAAACCACCCCACAAACAACACCACCCCACAAACAAAACACCAAACACCCTCCAAACTAGTCTATTCTTCTGAAATAGATTTTAACAGAGCAAAGTGATGTCTGATCACAGACATTACTGACCACCTTATAAAGTCACAAAACATATCAGCTCAAGGATATGCCAGGCAGGCTGACTCACCATCTACAAACCAGGAAGTTATTCACAATAAACTTGTGCTAATAAAACTGTTGCCCCTATGCAAAATTCCATTCAAATTCCCTGACCCTGTTTTAAGATGTACCAATAAACACAATTACTCCAGTACCTGCAGCTTTATTCTATATAGCTCTTTGCTACACCTAAAAGCTGGGTATTCATGTATATTATTGATACCTATGTACACCATTTTATCATTATATTTGCCTAAAATGTGCTTATACACTTATTATTCATGCCATTAGTACAAAAAGAAGAGATTGAATAGTTCCCAAGTATCTTAAAAGCTCTTTCATGCTGCATAAACTTGACTAGAGACGTTGACACTGTATATTTTCTTATACAAAGAAAATTCTAGGGTAGGCAAGAAAATAAATAGAAGAAAATAGAGAGTGCATGGAGAAGGCAGAGAAGTGACAAGTGCAGCTGAATTGAGATGTAAAATAAAACTATTCAGAAGATATAAATTGATAAAAGACATGTGTGACAAATAGGCATAACAGCCCTCAATACTTACTGTCTGAGGTTTGTTGGAGATCTCCATCATGAGCACTCATGTATGCATAATTCAAGGCAGATTAAAGAGAGATCCAACAGTAGAATTAAATACTTACCAGATGAGCTCATAACAGCATAAGCTCCTTCACTTGCCTGTTAGTACTGCAGATCTGTAAATTAGTTGAGGAAAAAGTCCTGAGGAAATTCATATCTGAATGAGAGAGGTATCATAGATTGACCCTGTGGGGTCAAGGAACAAGACTAACACCAGACTAAAAAACATCAACAAGCCAAAAACCCCACATACTAAAACCCACCAATGTATTGCAAGACAAGAAAGAAAATCTGAAGAGAGCATCTTTGGCATCTCTGAAACCTCAGGCTCCATAAACACAGAGTTTGGTGGGGGGGAGTTTCTGCACAGCCTGGTGGATGCTATGAAATTTCCCACTCTAACCTGTGGTGCTGCAGCTCTGCTCATCCTCAGCACAGGGAGCAACAGTTCTCCATACTCACAACCCCATCAAATAGGCATGGATCTCAACTTGTAACAGGAAGCACCTTGGCTTTCAAAACTCCTCAATTAATATCCTAAGGACATTAATCCCAGTGATGTAGAATTGCGTGCTGGCTGTTCTATAAACGTATTAGAACAATCAATTATCTTGCATTGAAAGGGCTCAGTAGTGGGGCCAGTTCTGTTTATCTTTTTCAATGATCTGGATGACGTGACTGAGTGCATCCTCAGTAAGTTTGCAGACAACACCAAGTTGTGCAGGAATGTTCATCTGCTTGAGAGTAGGAAGACTCTACCAAGGGATCTGAACAGGCTGGATCGATGGGCCAAATCAATGTATGACATTCAACAAGGCTGAGTGCCAGGTCCTGCACTTGGGTCATAGCAATCCCATGCAATGCTACAGGCTTGGGGAAGAGTGGCTGGAAAGCTGCCCAGCAGAAAAGGACCTGGGGGTGTTGGCTGACAGCCATCTGAATATGAGCCAGCAGTGTGCCCAGGTGGCCAAGAAGGCCAACAGCATCCTGGCTTGTATTAGAAATAGTGTGGCCAGCAGGACTAGGGATGTGATCGTCCCGCTGTACTCTGGCACTGGTGAGGCTGCACCTCGAGTACTGTGTTCAGTTTTGGGCCCCTCACTACAAGAAGGACATGGAGGTGCTGAGGTTTGTCCAGAGAAGGGCAACAAAGCTGGTGAAGGGTCTAGAGCACAAGTCTTGTGAGGAATGGCTGAGGGAACTGGGGTTGTTTAGCCCAGAGAAAAGGAGGCTGAGGGGAGACCTTATCACTCTCTGCAACTACCTGAAAGGAGGTTGTAGCCAGGTGGGTGTTGGTCTCTTCTCCCAAGTAACAAGCAATAGGACAAGAGGAAATGGCCTCAAGTTGTGCCAGGAGAGGTTTAGATTGGATATTAGGGAAAATTTGTTCACTGCAAGGGTTGTCAATCATTGGCACAGGCTGCCCAGGGAAGTGGTTGAGTCCCCATACCTGGAGGTATTTAAAAGATGCGTAGATGTGGTGCTTAGGGACACGGTTTAGTGGTTGGACTTGGCAGTGCTAGGTTAATAGTTGGACTTGATGATCTTAAAGGTCTTTTCCAATCAAAATGATTCTATAATTCTATGGTCCATATTTAAAATTTGGATGAGGGGGTTACAATTTATAATTCTATGATTCTATGAAACTCATTTAAGTGCAGAGCTCATGCCAGCCCAGTGCGTTAGTCACTGTGCTAGCATGGTGCTGTTGAATAATAGATAATAGGAGCGCTACACTCAACTCCCATGCGTATTTCCTGCCATGTCAGTATAAAATAACTTGTTTGAAAAATTATGCAAATATTGCAGTGAATAACAGGTTAAGAGGTTGAAAACAGAAACAAAACTTTCTCTTCTTCCTTTAGTAAGGTTGTGGAGCAGTAACTGGTTTAGTAGTTGTTTTCACAGACAATAGACTGGTTTATCTATTTACTAACCTCTTCAGAAGTTCAGAGTTCCCTACTGGAAGTCTCTGGCCCCTCATTTACTGTGGCCCCACAACAGCAGATTTGAAATTCAGTACAACTGTAGGAACATAAACCTCCAGTGAGAAGATTAGAGACGTTAATACCTTTGGTTTTGGCAAGTCAGTTGTTACGTGCACTTATGAAGCACAATTAGCAGCCCCAGATGCTAATATACTCTGTCAAAGGGAAACAGAACTGTAGATGAAGCTCGTGGAAACAGATAGTTCAGCTCTCATGTCTGTCTGTCTTTGAGGTTGCAACTACTGAATCCTTAAGTGTCCTTACTGGAAGGCTTTGCAGCTGGTAAAGCTTAATGCAAAAGGAAAAGGCAGTTTTCCTAGAGTTATTTAAATGGGTCTGGAATTCTTTCGCAGCATGCTTCAACTGCAGAGTACAGTTATGCCTTTCAATCTGAGCTGGATGCTTGGAAGCTAGGATGTTTGATGGCAAAGAACCGAATTACTGTTTTCCATGAGGATGAATGAAACTACAATGAAATCAAACAGATGAAAATTGGCAGAGAAATAACTTCTGCAGATGATCCTGGCTCATCTTACTCATGCTTCTCCTCAGTTCATGCAGCCATTTAGATGTTCTATTAAAAGTAGAGGGAAAAGAAAAAAGAACAGGCACCAGCTTTGAGAAAAAAAGGTAGCAACCTAACCAGTTTTTTCAGGACAGCCTCTTGTGCAACTTAAAGTGCAGAAGGGCCCCTTTCAGTTCAGCTTGTTGTCCAAATGCTTATCTGAATCTTAGAGTCTTGCAAAATGTGCACAACCTCAGCAAGTCCTGTTCTTAACCACTGTAAAACTGCCACCTTGACATTGCAAATCGACTGTTGGCCAGGCCTTGTCTGCTGAGCACTACCTGGGTACATGCATAGAGGAGAAAATGCTTCATGGCAGAGCAGTGAAATGCAGCTCCTCATTCTTACTGCTTTGCAACATCCCACTGCTTGCTCAGACCAGAATCTGGAAGCTACATGAATGTGCTTAGCAGCAGGATGAAGATGAATGTCCCTAAATTTAAAGATCATCAGGAATGACTTATTTCAAGTAGAGTGAGAGTTAATCCTACCCTAACTATTCCTGAGAAACAACATTTGCCCTCAGAAAAATATTTCTCCTCAATGCCTTCTCTTAATCAATTGTGTCTCTTATTAAAAGTTTAGAGTGAGTTAATAAAGGATTAACACTATTACACTCAACGGTAACAGCTTTTTGTCCATGTGCTAACATCTAGAGCTCTTAGCACTTATTTTATGCTAGTTTATAAGAAAAAATATTCTGCATCATCCACTGTCCCTTTCAAACTCACACCATTTATTCAGTTTGAAGCCAAATTATTTTTCTGAAAAATGCATGAATAAATACATAATCATATCAATTTATGAATGAAAGCCCCACTTAAGCCACAAGCATGCAGGTCTGGCAAAGTGTCTGCAGTTTAATCCCATTTTCCTTCTTCATCTGTTCCAAGACCTCAGCTTTTTTCGTGCTGAATTTTCTCCAGTCACTAAAGCCATATTTACCTCTCAGAGCTTCCCTTGTCATTTCACTCCCTTCCATTACCAGCTAGAAAACATAGAACATCTGAGAATTCTGACCTCATTAATGATACCTACTCATCAGCTACTTAGTTTTCATTCATAGCTCTTTGTAACAAAGTGAAAGAACTTACACATTAGCTTAAATTGTGATTTAAACCTACAAACATTCTTTCAGTAATGAAAAAAACCAAACAAGCAAACTCACACTTACAGAGAAACACACTCAAAAACCCTCCTGAAACTATGTGGTAAACTGCTACAAAGTTCTAGATATCCCTGCTTTATGAATTGTTCCACTGATTCTTAGATATTTTTTTCTTCACCATATTTTTATTCTTCATCATATATTTTCTTTATGATACAAAGGCAACAAAGCAAGTAACCAGCTTTCTCCTGTAAAGGAAGTAAAGTAACTATACATCGCAGTAGCAACATAGCACCTCTGCTGTAGTACTTGTGGATGAGTCAGATGAGGACTTGACCAGGCTAGAAGGCCCACACAAATAGGTAGGAAATGACTGGCATTGCTCTGAGATGTTTATAACCAAAAATGAGGTGCACAAGACACTCATCTTCAATAAGGATTAATCCAGAATAGAGGCATAATATTACCTACTTTACAATGAAAATTCATTTTATATCTTTGTGACTTGTGTCCTCAAAGCAGGCTGAATGACGTATCCAAAATGGCTTTCTTAGATCAGTGATACAAATCTGATGAATGAAGGAAGATCTATGATCCCTTTGCCCAGTTGCTTGGAGATGCTTATGAACCAGATACAAAGGCATCATTATCATTAACTTCTAGGAGCTTGCTCTTGACTTCCCTGTTTAGCTGCAATGTCAGAAATTTAATCTTTTCGTACTTCCTTTCAAGAAGCACAGAAAGACCATTTGTCCCCCCCGGGAGTGTGAAGGATTCCTGTGTTGAGAGAAATGCAGGAACCTGCTTGGGAAGCAGAAGAGGTTGGAGTACATTCATAGGGCTCGCACGTGCGCTGCGACCCACACCAACCTGAGCGATCAGAGTCCAAAAAGAAGAAAGGCTCAGTGCGGCAGCTGGGGCACAGGGCTCACCGCCTGCAAATACTTCTGACTGCTACTGATGCTGCGGCAATTCCATGTCAAAGGCTACAGCAAGGCATGTCAGAGGCAAGAGGCACCAAGTGGATGCTTCGAACAACAGCTCCAAAAAGGGGAGGGAAAGAAAAGAAGAGTTATGTCTTTTCCCCCCAGAGAGGAAACATGACTGCTTTCAGCTTTAGAAGATAAGTAGTTTCTATGCTTATCATTACCAAAGAGAACCTGACTGGTTTTGCCCACCTGCAACAACAGGACCCTGCCTGTGTCTTTGCTATGATTGGGCTCTCTTTTTTGTTCTGTTTTTCAACAGATCATTAGGAGTTCTGTTTTACCCTAAAGAAGAAGGAAGAAGTGACTTATGTGTTAGGTAATTTACAGAGCTGAATTTTATTTTTCAACTTTTTCCAAAGTTCCTTCTGCTTCCCATTGCATTGGTAGCCAAGCGCACTCTGCCTAAGGTACTCTGACTCTGATACTCAGCATACTTTAAAATAGAGAAACAATAAAGCAGGCTTTTCACTCCATCATTCAGGAAAAAGCACAAGGAGCAGCATAGTGGAAAAAATTATCTGTTCAAAGTCTCTATAAGGGCACACCTTTCCAGGGATAAAAAATGTCCTCAGTTGTGGATATGAGCAGTGCTCTACCATTTGCTCTTTCCCCCTGTTGTGCACCCAGCCTTCAAAATTCTGCTGCCAGTTGGTACTTTTAATTTAAAGCATATTCATAAGTAAAGAAAACTCCCCCTCCAGGTTCATTAAAGTCCCAGGGTATTTGGCAAGCATTGCAGCAAGTATTAAATGACAAATATGCCTTTGTATCTGAGCTCTCCAGCCACAAATAAATCAAGCTAAACAGTCTTCCAAAACTACCTCTTTCCCCCTCAAGTTAAAGCTGAGCTTTTAACAGTAGCGAGAAAGTAAAAAGTGCTTTCTTTTAGTGTTCATGGTAGCTGCAGGTTACTTAGCTTGCCTTCAAATGGTCCCTTTCAATAGGTAAATTCTGTATGAGCTCCCATTACCTCCTGATAATGAGGGATAGAGGAAGTTAAAAGAGCCCCCTATACACTTGCTGTAAACAGCTTCATTTGTGTGTACATCACCTGCCTATTGTTTATTGTCATTAAAATATATCTGGACACTCATCTATTTTTAAGCTAATAATAATCCTTAATGCATTAGAGGCAAAGTGCATTTAACAATCAGCATTTGTAGCTGAGAGTGTAAATCATCTTCAATTTCCAGCCAATCAAACAACATTTAGGACGCCCTAGCTTCTCATTCTCTCAGCTGTCAAAGCTCTGGTCTCAGACAGTTGCAGATTTTGTAGGGATTCTGTGGAAGTTTCTCAAAGAGGCATCAGATAAAAAAAGAAGAAAAAACTAAACCACACAACGCACCCATTCACATGCTTTGCTCACACCACTTCACTGAGATCCAGTTCCTGGGTCTAGTTTTTCATACATGTACGCAAACAGCTGTGCCAATATAATCAAGAAAACATAGGATAAACTGTTAAACAGTGAAGTGGCTGAGAAAAAGCAGGAGGATATCTCATTACTTGTTCAGTGCAGCACACAGTATTTAGGAGTACACAGGCAACTGTGTGTTTTTATTCTGATCTCCTTCACCAACTTGCAGGTCAGCAAGTTCCAGGAGCTTAGTACTCTGAAAATATTATGAAACAAAACTACTTGACCCACCCTGAGGCAGTCTCTTGACAGAATGGGAATAATTCAAGGACTTCAAAGGTGTCCATTTAGTAACTCCTCCAGGACCTGGCATATACCCATCATCAGACATTTCTGAGTCATTTCATCACCTGTTTATTTGATTTAGAAAAGGATTGATATTGCCAGATGCAGTTTTATCCTTTCTATTCCCTGGTTGTCCCTTTGTAATTTTGACTTTCCAATAGGTGCATTTCCAATATGCATTTGATTTAGATCTGATATATTCAATGCAAGTGTAACATTAGCTAGCCAATACAGTAATTTGGAGTTTATGCCAAGTTTACACTAGCTTAAAGATAGACAGAATCCAATTCAGAATAAGTAAGGTAGTGTGGAAAGCCAATATTGCGTTTGACCTAATGTAACAACACCAAATTAACCTTTTACCATTTTCAGAGCAGTAAGTTTATCAAAGGTCAAAATGGGCATTTTTCTCAGAGTTCTGTGAGCCTTAACTCAGATTCAGCATGACCTCAGTTTTACCCAGCATGGTGACTTTTGTCAAGGCCCATTCCTTCCCCCTCTCCCCATCTCAATCTTTAATACCGATAAGGAAATAAGGAACAGACAGAAAAATAAGCATAGTATTGGCATAGGTCTTATACCAAGTGTAACGTACCTGATACAGGAAAAGCACTTTTCCAAAAGGTTCCAATTTTTATCATCCCATTTAGAATATAATTGAAGACAAACATATCCATGCATCTTAAGATTTTATTCTGTATTGCCAGGAAAACAAGATGTCTTGAAGTGTCTGTTATGTTTCTAGTTTTTTAGGACAGATTTTCATACATTTAACACCTGAATGCTTTCATGGAGGATATATTCTATGCAAGTCAGTTCTACAGCTATCTGTCATATTTGGCAATTAGGTGGCCTTAGGATAACTCACAATGTGTTGTTTAGTCTTCTTAATCTTAACACTTCTAATGTTTTGTTTGCAGGAACTACTAAGGAAGAACATTTGAAGATGCAAAGTGGTAGTTTTATTTTGTTATTTTTAGAAGTAACACCAAGGACCTGATTCTATTATTGCTACTGATAAGGAGTTGTACCATCCACAGTAATAAATGTGGTAATACCAAAGGTACTTGGTGAGCTCTTGTGTTCACTGTGGCTAGGAAAATACCTGAATCAAAGCTTGATTGTCTTTTGAAGCCTTAATATACCAGATTCAACAAAATGCAATCCATCAGGCATAAAGCAGAGGACTATTTCCTCTGCTTTAAGGGAAGGATTTTGTTGATAGTATTAAATATCCAGCCCTTGGCAAACTCCGTAACTCTTGAATGTGGTGAGTGCACAAGAACAGTATCCAGTAAAGAGTGTTGTTTCACAGCACACCTGTTGCTCTTCCACGCCTACCACTCTCCTGGAATTTAAAATAGCTCATATTACCTGCAGCTTCAGCAGCTGGAGCTGAACAAAATGACACTGGTTGCAGAGATATCTAATCATAGTCTGAATCACAACAACATTCAGATGTACACTATCATTTTCCTATGCATAGTCCCCTTGAAATCAGATTACTTATGTAAGTAAGTAGAAGTGTGCCTGAAAGGATTTGGCTGCAATGTGCAGTGGAAAAATAGCAATCTTGGCTTCTGTCATTTTAAGGAAGTGGTACCTTTCCTGTGATATTTTCTGATAGCAAGACGAACCGGTGACAGACATTAAATACCCTGTATTGAGGGAGCAGCAGTAAGTGACAAAAAGGGTTCATTTAAACAATAAATTGCTTATTTGTAAGCAAACAAGGAAAATTCACAGTTTAATCAACAGCTTTTGGAATACAAAGTAAAGTGAACTCATAAAATTGTTGGTACCCTGTAAAATAGAGCTCTACAATACTATTGAGCTGCGTGTATAAACTATGGAGGAACCTCAGCCCTGGAATGGATTACATATGCATATTGATATCTTCCTCAAGATAAAACAGGAGATTAGTGACAAGGGTGGGCGGACAGCTGTACATATATTTTGGGAGAAAAAACACTGAAGTTCAAAATGTAACATAACTGGAGTGAGGATGGGAGGAGAACAGGGAAGTCACAGAAGCAGAAGACAGCCTGAGAACATAAGGAACATGACAGCTGAATGCAGATGACCCAATGGTTTACGACCTCCAAACTACATATTAAAAATATGTTCACAGTATTTTAAAATTCCAAAGGACTGTAAATCTGCATGTGCTGGCAAGGTACCCATTGGACAGCAAGGCTGGTAATAGTTCCATTGCACACAGGTTTTGAAAACAGCTGGTTTGTATTATGATCTCTTGCCTTCCTAGTTCTAGCAGAGAAATAAGGAAACCCATTTGCTTTGCGTTATCATTTATGTACTTAAGGGGAAGAAGGGAGAAGATAAATTCAAGGTAGAGGGTTTCATATCAAACACTGGCTCCTCAATCAATCCAGAAATCTGCAAGACTGGCATTTAGTCCTCCTGAATTGTTTAAGCTCCTTCCAGAACAAAACTAGTGGGGTCTAAAGGAGGACTCCTTTCTTTTAGGACACGAGGAAGCATCTGACCTACCGCAACAAGGGGCTGGTTACAATCAAGCTTAAACAAAAGAATTAAAGACCATAAATAATTTATGCAAGTAACAAACATCATGTGATATTAGTCACACATTTTCCACACTGTGTTCATAGTAGGAAAAATGTCCCTGCCTGGTTTTCTGTGCCACTTTGTAAAGAGTACTTCAGTTTGGAAAGAAATTCTACTTGGCCCCTTCATATTGATGGAGTGATCTGGAGAAGAATGTGATGTAATGCAAAATTATTTAATCTTGGACATACCAGAGATAGCACTGCTAAATTCTATCATCTGCTCTGGAGACCATATCTTACTTGCACCTTTTACTCCCATTTAGTTAATCTCTTGGTACTGTCCCTCGGCTTCCCTTCCATCCAAAAATACAAATAAATGGACACCATACAAGATCATACATTCGCATTGGTTGGAAGTGACTTCAGGAGGTCATCCAGTCAATCTTCTGCAGAAAACATGTCCAATTGGAGCAGGTAGCTCAAAAATTGTCCAGTGAAGTTTTGACATTTTGAAGGATACATGTTCCCCAACCTCTCTGGTTACTATGTTTGACTACCCTCATGATGTGTTAGTGCTCTTGCAGGCATCACTATTGTCTGCTGGATGGATTCAGAATGACTTTGTTGGATGTCAGCAGGACCAGACATTCCTTTTAAGACCAAGTGGAAAGCCTGGATTTGAAACTAAAACCTTCCAAAATGCCACCATCCTGAAACTCCACATGGCTACAACATAAGGCCATCATTATGCTGCATTTTCCAATGCCCAGAGCTTTACCACACACTTTTCTTAAACTTGTCATTATTGTTTGTAATTAGACTCTTAATTAATCATAGAATCACAGAATGGTTTGGGTTGGAAGGGACCTTAAAGATCATCTAGTTCCAAACCCCCTGCTGCGGGCAGGGACACCCTCCACTAGACCACATTGCCCAATTCTTATTTTTGAAATTAAAGCAATGGTAAAGAAAGCAAAGAGAAGGTAAAGTTCAGAGAGGGAACAGAAAGCAATGCAGGAAAAGCTTGAAACTTTCCTTTCTTCAAGGCAAGCCACTGGACCTTTAAGTCAATGGGTACTGAGACCAACCACACCCCCACACCTCCCCTTCTGTACCTGCTCATCCAGCTGTCTCTGGAGTAATGTAAAATTCTCCTGACTGAGTTCTTGTTCCTAACGCATTTAAGAAAGTTTCATATGATTTGGTGACTTGTTCTTCATACTTGTATTTGCCCTTTTTGCTTCCATTCTGAAGTATTATTTTATTAGACAAACTGTGAGGTCTTCACCACAGGACAAGGTAAGAAGAGGAAGATAAAACACTGTTTCTGCTGTTTCTGCAAAGAATCTGGATTATTTCTTTTTTCCTTTTCATCTACTTCCTTTTTTGTATTTTTTAAAAAAGCGCTACTACTCAGGCCATAGGATTTTTTTCCTCAGGTCTACCATTTTCAAGTGTCTATTTCCTACGTTGGACAGCACCAAAGCAAACTGAACATTAACCTAACTGCTGAAGAATGAGGAGGATTGATGAGATAAGATTCATCTCGCTGTCTTCAGAGAAGCAGTAGAAAAAGAAACTGCTACAACTTTTCATCATTCCTCTCTTTTTTGAGTGTCACAAACCAGGGCATGGCATGTTTCACTGCTAGCCTATGGATTGCACTGCCCTCAAAAATAATACTCCTCTGCATGATACCTGGACAAGCTCATCTCTTTCAGATGGAAGACTCTTTCATTTGAGGCCTAGCTGTTGTCTCCACTAATACATTCCCTAACAAAAACTGAATTCTATTGATTGAAAAATATCTTCATCCAGCACAGTCAAATGGGAGTCCTACTGATGCCATTGAAAACACAGAAGATACTCTAACTACCCTGCAATCCCCCTCCCCCATTACTCACCATTTTTTTTAATAAACAAAGCTATTTCCATCTCTTGCTGGCATTCAAATTCTTACCCAGGAAGGTACAAGTAGCAGACTCCATTATATGGCTTATATCCCTCTAATCACATGTAACCTTTAATGCAGATGACCCCAAATAATGCATTGGAGCAACAGCTGTGCAACATCCCATTAGCATCTATTAGGTGCTGCCATATTTGTTGGCAATGGCTGCACATTTTCTATCAAAACTCTCTCCAGCAGCCAGCAACCCCACAAGCAAATATCCCAGATTTGACATTTTGTTGCTAGTGTGCAATTTAAGATTTTCTTGTCTTTTTTTGACATTTGGGGGGTGAGGTGGTGGTGGTATTCTTTTAGTTATTTTGGTAGTCCTTAATTACACACAGCTTTGAGATGCATGCTTTCATGAGGCATGTGATGATTTTGTAGTGATAGAACAGACATGATAACCCCAAAAGAAAAGAATTAACCCCACATGGACCAAACCCTCTTACCATTGCTGACAGGACTTGGCTAACACCCCAGGAGGTGGTTAATATACGGAAATCACCAGTAATTGAATGGTAGTTTGCTGTATTTGATTTGTTGTTCTTGCATAGGACTGTGGTTGCCTACATTGCACTGCTCAGGCCCATGAGGAAAGCAGAATTTAAGAAAAGCTGGTGAGGTGGGGGAAGAATGCTTTGTATTTTGTGTAATCAAAAGGTGGAGAAGTTCATGCAAGATATTGCCCAAGCTATTTCTACTGCAATTTCAGTTTCCAGAAAAGTTTTCATCTTCATAAATATTTATTCTAGACTATACTAGATTTATTTTGTTACAGAAGACAATCACTGACTCTGTGTGTGATTTATAAATCCCATGCATCTGATTCTTGAAACACCTATCTGGCAGCATATATGAGAAAAAACTCCCTGTACAGGTAGCAGCTATGCAGACTGCTGCTAAGTAAAAGGATGTTATATGCTATTCACTCTCCTCAATCTATGATTCAGTAAATCAGACACAGAAACAAAAAGTCAATGTTTATGAGAACTTCTTAATTATTCAGAGCACACAACAGCTTTTTCCTTTGAGTGATAAAGGCAGCACAGGATTAATATCCATGTCATCATGAAACCTTTTAGAGCCTGATCCTGATCAGGATCTTGCAGAAAACATGCCCACTCTTCCCCCTCCAGCAGAGGCAGCAAGTGACTGGAACCCTATTCTGTGACTTAGCATCCCACAAGTATCCTAAGTGGTGTTTTTACCTCTGCAGTTCAGTAGGCATTTCTTTCCATCCTGGTCTGCACAGCCTCTCAATTAGTGTCATATAAAAAAGTCTTCAGGATACATGTAGATATCCGTACTCACAAAAGGAAGGAAACATTTGGTCTACCTTTGTCTCAAAAGCCAGTGATGTCATTAGGACTAACAATATTTTACTCTGGAATTGGAGCAAAGTCAGAATAATCACACAACTGGTTACCAAGGCTCAGCCACAGCAAGCAGACACTTTTTAAGTCACCATAACTCAATTATGTTCAGTTGAGAACTCATACTTTCAGGAAAGGAGGTGTAAAGGAGATGAAAAAGAATATTTGTAAGGAATAAGCCAACCTCACCAGCCAGAGATCAAAGCTAACAGTGAATCAGCATTCATTTCATCAGGCCCCTGGAGCAGATTTCTCTCTACTCTGCTTACAGCATACCAAATGCCCTACAGCTTTCCAAGCAAGTTGGAGCCATTTTGCCTTTCACCAACTTGATTAGTAAATCAGGGTGGAAGCAAAATGAGCTAGATTTTATTAGTGTGGAGGGAATCTTTAAGATTATTAGGATATAGGAAACAATCAGTTCAACCTTCTAACATCAATGGTTACCTGGTGTATTACAAAAACCTTTAAAACAAAGAAGTCTCATTAGTGTATAAGCAACAGTGGCAACTAAAAGATGTAATACAGTTTCAAGTACAAATTCTAACAGCTGAAGCAGAAGATCAGCAGCATTCTTACCTGAATGGTACAGCTAAGTACACTCCCCTTGTCCATAATGGGAGCAATAAATTCATACGCTGAAACAAAAAAGGCTACTGAGTCCTATCTAAATCTCTCACTAGCACACGTAACTGATGTTGACAGGTTGGATTCCAAAAATCACTAATACAATATATTGAGTTCAGAATTAAATCTGAGCATAATTCATTCATATGCTCCTAGACAGACACTTCAGTTTGGGAATTAAGGTCACTGGTTGAGCTTACTCTTCAAAGTTTGTTGCTTTTTAGCTGGCTTTTCTATATCAATCCTTCAGCATGACAGGCTGCAATCACTAAAATGATGATTCCTTAGAGAAGAAAGGTACTTCTGGCATAAAAGCCAACTTCACAGATGTATGCATCATATGCACATGTACACACAGAGACCCCTTAGCTTTAACTGTCTTTCAAATTGCTTCTCATCACAGATGTGCAGTGGTTTAACATATAATATGCAGCCAGTTGCAAAGCATGGAAAGATATCCCCTTGCTATCTCTAAATGGGACTACAAACTCCCTTTTTCTTTCTTTAAATAATTAAGACTAGATGGTCACAGGTACTTAGGTGAAAATGCTGGAGTGCTCTCCAGCAAAATTGAAGTCTTGTAATATTGGTCTCCACTGCACCTGCTTCTACAGAAATTAAGCACTACCAAGCAGACATGATAATACAACATGTAAAAAAAAAAAAAAAAAGACTAAATCAAAAGTTCTTCCTTTCCACAAAAACCCCCAACAAAAAAACCAAACAAAAAAACCCACAAATAAACAAATCACAAAAAGTTTTTTATGAGATCTGAACTTTTAAGATATGAATTTGTTCCTATGCATAAAGACACTGTAGTTCATAGGCTTTGTGTCTCCAGTCTTTGCTCTATCTTCTCCCTTGGCAATACTTCCAAAAAGAAAGCCCATCTTTCAGGGAGATATGTGCACCATGAGACATATAGGTTGATCTCAGAGCTCAGACTTCTGAGGAGAAATCGAACAAGGCATCTGTGGTGGGTTGACCTTAGCTGGCCAGCAGGTGTGCAACAAGCCGCTCAACAAGACAGGTAGAAAAATACAACAAAAAGCTCATGGTTTGAGATAAGGAGAGGGAGATCACTTCCTAGTTACCATCATGGATAAAATAGAATTGACTTGGGGAAATTAATTTTATTTATTGCCATTCAAACAGAGTATGATAATTAGAAATAAGAACCAATCAAAAACCACCTTCCTCCATCCTTCCCTTCTTTCCAGGCTCAACTTCACTCCTGAATTCTCTACCTCCTCCCCCTGAGCAGAGCAGGGGGACGAGGAATGGGGATTGTGGTCAGTTCATTATGCGTTGTCTCTGTCGCTCCTTCCTCCTCAGGTTCTTCCCCTGCTCCAGTGTAGTATTCCTCCCATGGGATACATTCCCTCATGAACTTCTCCAGCATGGATCCTTCCCACAGGCTGCAATTCTTCAACAACTGCTCCAGCATGGGTCCTGTCCATGAGGTCACACAAGTTCTGCCAGAAAACCTGCTCCAGCATGGGCTCCTCTCCACGGGCCACAGCTCCTGCCAGGAGCCTGCTCCCGTGCAGGCTCTCCACAGTGTCATGGCTTCCTTTGGGGCACATCCATCTGCTTAGGTGTGGGGTCCTCCACAGGCTGCAGGGTGGATATCTGCTCCACTGTGGTCCTCCATGGGCTGCAAGGGGGACAACTTGAGTCATCATCATCGCAGTCTTCACCATGAACTGCAGGGGAATCTCTGCTCTGGCACCTGGAGCACCTCCTTCTTCTCCTTCACTGACCTTGGTGTCTGCAGAGTTGTTTCTCTAACATTTTCTGATTCCTCTCTCCCAGCTGCTGTTGCACAGTGGTTTTTACCCTTTCTTAAATATGTCATCACAGAGGTGCTACCAATGTCACTGATGAGCTCAGCTTTGGTTAGCAGCATGTCTACTTTGGACATGCCTGGAACTGACTCTGTCGGACATGGGGGCAGTTCCTGGTGTCTTCTCACAGAAGCCACGCCTGCAGCCCCCTCCTGTTATAAAAACCTGGCCAACACAGCATCTTAACTAAAAATATTCCCAAGACGTACCACAGCAAAATTTCCCAGAATTCAGATTTTACAGTAGGGATTAATGAAAACAGAACAATTGTCCCATCCAGGGAAGAGGAAAGAGGAAGAAAGGTCACCTTAAACTTTATTTTGTGGAGTTACAGACACAGAGGTGAGTACAAGGAAAGGCAAAGTTGGCACAAATATGTCATTCTGCCTCTGGCAGAGGCACAGGAGGTATCAAATCAGGGTGAATACTGATTGCCTAAAGTGAAGGAAAAGGGAGGACAAAGAAATGAACAACATGGTGTAGGAGAGAGATAACAGACTATGAAGCAGATGGGTATATAGTAACCTCAGAAGACACAGGGCAGAACTCATTCAGTCCAATTCTTCTGCATCTATTTTCCTAAACCCCAACTCAGCAGTACAGAGTCAAAAGAAGAACATCCCTTAGTTGAAATACTTAACAACAAACCAAATCAAAATGCTGTCAAATATCAGAGATCTGTAACCCTGTTGGCTGATGTTTCATTGCTGTTTTCTTTTCCTCGAGATTTTAATTATTTGCTAAATCCTCCCGGGAAATCTGTGTCCTAGTTTTCTAAGGAACACAGGACTTCATAATTATATAAAACCCTGACTACTTCACGGTTAAAGAAGCAAACCTCACAAAAAAAAAAAAACAACAAACCAAACCTGTGAAGTTTAAAATGGTAAACAAGTAGGATCTAATGGCATAAAAATTAAAAGGAGGGATTTATTATGCAGAACATTAATAAAAATGAACACAAAATAGAATGTAAAATGGGTTTACGTCATTTTAGGTCCACTATAGTCGGTTTGGAAGGCTGCCTTACTACTCAGATTGGGAGACAGGACACTTCTCCACATAGACTACTGTGGAATTTCATTTAAATTGTGTCATGTTTTTATATGACTTCCTCTACCGCCTGGGTTTTTATAAAGAAAACCAAAGTAATGGAAGAGTTTGTAAACTGCTTTAAAGGCAGGCATCTGACATTCACTACACAGTGGTCCCTTTCCATTGGCCAGAGCAAGGTCAAAGTAACACAAAGAGACAGGGCAGGCTCTAGGGTTGCATGCTTTTTCA
Organism: Grus americana; assembly: GCF_028858705.1. Classification (NCBI taxonomy): domain Eukaryota; kingdom Metazoa; phylum Chordata; class Aves; order Gruiformes; family Gruidae; genus Grus; species Grus americana. The sequence goes on from NC_072855.1 coordinate 61,845,040, forward strand.
CTTTCCAAACAAGCACTCTAATGAACAGCAGTGTGTTGTTCAAATTGATCTGTCCTTTGAAGCCCACAATATTTTAATTTGTCATTCAGTACCATCTCTCCTCTTCCTTCCTCTTAGCTTCACCAAGGACAGGTAGAGGGAGGCAACAAAAGTTGTGCCTCTCTTTCACTCCCACATTTATTTCATTTTGTGGGCATTCTTCAGTCACTATTCACTTCAGGATTACTCCACATTTCCTTCTATTACCCAATACCTGTAGTTTTAGTACGGGAAAGATGACTTTGTATGCCACTCTGACCTTTAACATGTTTCCTTGTCATCTTACATGAGTCAAAGATGGGCTTTACAAAGAAAGGCCTGCAATTCCATACTGCAAGTCTCTTTCTGTCCTAAGCTAGGGGGAAGAGGGGAAAGAGAAAGATTGGAAGACATAAGGACAACAGCTGTCTTGCTGCATTTTTTTCTTTTCTTAAGCCATGCTGAGGGAAATAGCCAGTGGATATAGAATACTCTCTTCTCATCTCTGGGCAGACTAAGAGGTTTTTCAAGCATCCTCTTTGGAGGTTAACAGATCTGGCCTCCCAGGAACGGTCTGTGAAGGACAGCCAGGGGTATCATGCAGAGATTCTTTTTGGAGATACACTGCTCTTCCCATCCAAATTACCATGGACAGTCTCTCAAAATTCCCACACCTGGTGGGAATTTACAATTTATTGGTCACGATTATTCTTATATTATTATATTATATATTATTATATTATATATTATAGTATATATTATTATTTATTGGTCACGATTTATTCTTGTTTATCTAATTCCCAGGTATTACAAGAAGCAAGTTATTCAGAGACAGGCAGGTGGCCTGCTTATTCCAAACAGGCCACAAAGTTGCATTTCTGTGCTTTGCAGAAGCTGCAAGATGTCTTAAGATCACTCCAAAAATATCTCCCCAGCAGCTAGCCAGACACATAAACGGCCAGCTCGCTTTACACAAAATAATTTAATTTTACAGTCTTAATGTAAGAGGACTAAAAGCAGAAAGAATCTGTAAGGACCTTCAATTCTGATAGCACTCTGAGTAGCAAAGTGTTGGGATTAATTTTTAATAGAAATTTACAAAAATTAGAAACCCAGCAAATCACAAAGCTGGTTAATGAAAAATAAATCTGTTTTGTGAGCGAGACAGAACTGCTTATGAAGAGATCAGACACAGCCCTACTAAAATATAAGGGGTCTTTCCTGAGGTGTCATTCACTTTCCAAGCAAGAACTACTCATTACTCTAAATTTTAAAAAGGCATTTTTTTTGACCTGGGAACATACAAATTCACTTGTTGATGCTATAAAGTGAACAGCTCAGATTGGATAGGAAAGGCCACAGACTGAGTTACAGCTGTACTTGCAAGGAGAAAACCAGAGGAAGCCCTGTTAGATATTGATTCAAATTAGTTAAATTAAATCATAAACCAAGACCATTATCTAATAAAAATCTTTCAGAGAGGCTGCAGCTGAGCTCTCAGAAATTAAATCATTCTCAATATTAAATAAGAGACACCCATGTTGACAGTTATAATGGTACCCTCCATCCGAGCCAGGATGATAACTCTGCAGCCTCACATAGGCAGTGGGACCATGTGCATTCATGGGCACAAGGTTCTCTCCTGCTTACCCAAGCCAGCTCTGGTGTGGTCTGCGGCTCAGGGAGGGCCCTTGTGACCACATGCCACTTCACAGGTTCTAACTCGAGCTTCTTCAGCAGCTCCTGAACTCTTCCAACACCTGGGTAAGCAGCCCCACCTCAAAGTGGGAGGACACGTATAAAGATGGACAGGATTGAAGTCGAGCAACACTGCAGGTAAGCAATGCTATGAACATGCTTTAAAGCATACCATCAAACAGCCCCCAGATGCACGTGCAGAACCCTGAGAATCTGGATGGGCCCCCAGGTAGCCTCAAGTGTATGTTTTAAAACAGATACAATGGGTGGGAAACAACTTTGGCCTCCAGACTACACAGATACAGCAGGATAAGAACAAACAGGGAGATTATGTTTGGTTTAGGACATGTATTTCCCCTGGTTTTAGCATGGCTTTGCTAGATTTAAACTACCCCAAGCATAAAATGATTGCAGATTCACAGAAAATTAAAGTCATAGGCCATAGTGGATACAAAACACACTCCACACCAACACTGTAGTCAGAGATGCCTCAAGCATCCTAGGTCTGAGAAACATTATAGCTAAACTATCAGAACAAAAAAAATACTATTATTTGGAAGGAAAAGGATGGCATTTCCTCCTCATTTTACAGGGAAACAGATCAGACAACATCAGGAGTGAATAAGCCCATTTCTTTTTGCCTAATCAATGTCACAGGCAGTATAGCATCAGCACCCATAGTAAATATGTGAACAAAGTTGTCATTCAACCCCCCTGAAATTAAGAGACCATGATAATACACCTGTCCCTGGATCAATCTGTCTGTTGGATAAGTTCTCTCTGTCATCTCATTGCAAATGGCTTGCTCCCATGCCAGTTCATAACAACAAAATCTGTCTTTGCTCTGTGTTAATGGATAAAAGCCTCTCCTCTGTTAAGTTTTGACCTTTGAGTTTCCATTACAGACTGGCACCTAATACACCCATATTCTGCCTAGGATCGTCAAGGGTGGGGTGTGGAGAGATGAGAATGCAGGACTGGGTGGGGGTTTGGGGGTTTTTGTTTGTTTTCAAACTGGCATTTACAGTTCAATACTTTGCTCCTTTAAGAAAAAAATGACGATTTTTGTCATATACAACACTATTCCATCCTGTGAATCTCCAGTACAGTTACGTGTGTACAAAGAGGCAGGGAGCTTGAATTTTCAGTCTTAGAGGATAAGAACACAAAATTCAGAGTATACTACTCACCATTCACCCAAAGGCCAAGACTCCTCAGCCCATATGAACAAAATCCCTTTCCTCTCCTCCCCCAACCCCTCAGTTCCTCAGCCCTCTTCCATGGCATCTCTGAAGAGCAGGCAGTTTTTAAGCCTGCATGTACACATCAACCTCTAGTGATCAAAGAGGTAACTACAGACCATGTGGGCAACAGTAATTTCTCTTAGTTGTCGAACCACAAGATTTCTATCTCAGAAGGAAAAACACCAGGACTACAACACTTGTGACAAAAATCCAAAGCATTTGTAACTTCTGGGATAGAGAAAAAATTCCGACAGCACTCACAGTAAAGCTCTTGTAATTGCAGTGGTTTTTTTTTTTTTTTAAGTATTTATTCAGTAAGAGAATCCTGTGGACGTAACTATTCGTATTCATGAAGGAATAAGACCCTGAAAACTCACTGTCCTCATCCAAAGAGAATTTTTTTTTCCCAGCAGGGCAATAGCAGAAAAGAAAGGTGAAAGGCCGTAGGTCAGCCAGCATTTTATTAGGAAGGAGAATAACATGAACAGATTTCTAAAGAAATCCTTGCTGGATGCAGGGAATCAGCAGGAACCCCTAATCACTTAATTTAAGTGCCTTGGTGGGAAGTATTCCAGGGAGTGTGGCCAGGGACTGTGGCCCCACCAAAAGTGATACCAGAACTTTGTGACAGAACTGGTAATAACAACTTGATCTCCAAATTGCTTCTAGTCTCTGTACATACATAGAACATTAAAAAAAAACCCCACCCAACCCCCCAAAAACCCCAAACCACACAGATTTTTTGTAAAGTGCTTTTAGCTTTTGTAAGGCCGTGATAACAAGTGAATATCGCAAACATCCCTCTTGACCCAAGCAGGGATAAACTAATAACGAGGGAATGTTGACAGAATGTCGAGGGAATGGCACAAACATCCATCTTGGCCAAGGACAGAACCTGCGGAGGCAGGAGACTACCCCTTCCCCTGTACCTGAAACATGTAGACAAAAGACCATCTGTGTCCTCTGTGTGTGTGTGCCCGTGAAAGGTCATCACTCAGTCAACCCTGAAGGGGGGGGACAGTGAGACCCCAAGACCCCCACAACCCAACGACTCATTTCTGGAACATTCCTGAGCACATACTGTGCCTGCACAGTGATGACAGATCCCCACCTATGCGGAGCATTTTGTGTTATAAAAAGGAGAAACACAAGCTCTCGGCACATGCCCACCACCTGAGGACAACAAATACAAGCAGAGAACATCGCTGGATCCAAGGGTGGTGATATCTTTTCTTGCCCTCTCTCTCTTTAGAATCATAGAATCATAAAATGGTTTGGGTTGGAAGGGACCTCAAAGATCATCTACTTCCAACCCCACTGCTGTGGGCAGGGACACCCTCCACTAGACCACACCCTCCACTAGACCACGTTGCCCAAAGCCTCATCCAACCTGGTCTTAAACACTTCCAGGGAGGGGGCATCCACAACCTCTCTGGGCAACCTGTTCCAGTACCTCACCACCCTCACAGTAAAGAATTTTTTCCTAACATCTAATCTAAATTGACCCTCCTTCAGCTTAAACCCATTACCCCTTGCCCTGTCACTGCACTCCCTGACAAACAGTCCTTCACCATCTTTCCTGTAGGCCCCTTCAGGTACTGGTAAGCTGCAATTAGATCTCCCCAGAGCCTTCTCTTCTCCAGGCTGAACAATCCCAACTCTCTCAGCTTGTCCTCATAGGAGAGGTGCTCCAGCCCTCTGATCAGCTTTGTGGCCCTCCTCTGGACTCGCTCCAACAGCTCCATGTCTCTCCTGTACTGGGGCCCCCAGACCTGGATGCTGTACTCCAGGTAGAGTCTCACAAGAGCAGAGTAGAGGAGCAGGATCACCTCCCCTGACCTGCTGGTCACACTTCTTTGAATGCAGCCCAGGACACGGTTGGCTTTCTGGGCTGCAAGCACACACTGCCGGCTCATGTTGAGCGTCTCATCAACCAACACCCCCAAGTCCTTCTCCTCAGGGCCGCTTTCAATCCATTCCTCACCCAGCCTGTAGCTGTGCTTGGGATTGTGCCGACCCACGTGCAGGACCTTGCACTTGGCCTTGTTGAACTTCACGCGGTTTGCATGGGCCCACCTCTCCAGCCTGTCAAGGTCCCTCTGCATGGCATCCCTTCCCTCCAGCATGTTGACTGCACCACACAGCTTGGTGTCATCAGCAGACTTGCTGAGGGTGCACTCGATCCCATTGTCCATGTCGCTGACAAAGATGTTGAACAGTGCCGGTCCCAGTACCGACCCCTGAGGAACGCCACTCATCACTGTTCTCCACTTGGACATTGAGCCGTTGACCACAACTCTTTGAGTGAGACCATCCAGCCAATTCCTTATCCACCGAGTGGTCCATCCATTGAATCCATGTCTCTCCAATTTAGACACAAGGATGTCGTGCAGGACAGTGTCAAATGCCTTGCACAAGTCCAGGTAGATGACATATGTCACTCTTCCCTTGTCCACCAATGATGTAACCCCATCATAGAAGGCCACCAAGTTTGTCAGGCACAATTTGCCTGAAGCTGTGTTGGCTGTCACCAATCACCTCCTTATTTTCCATGTGCCTGAGCATAGTCTCCAGGAGGGTCTGCTCCATAATCTTGCCAGGCACGGAGGTGAGACTGACTGGTGTATAGCTCCTTGGGTCTTCCTTTTTTCCCTGTTTAAAAATGGGGGTTATGTTCCCCCTCTTCGAGTCGGCGGGAACTTCGCTAGACTGCCAGGATTTCTCAAATATGATGGAGAGTGGCCTGGCCGCTTCATGCGCCAGTTCCCTCAAGACCCGTGGATGCAACTCATCAGGTCCCATGGACTTGTGCACCTTCAGGTTCCTTAGATATTCTGAAACCTGATCTTCTCCTACAGTGGGTGGTCCTGCATTCTCCCAGTCCCTGCCTTCTGTGACCTGAGCAGTGTGGCTCAAACATTTGCCAGTGAAGACTGAGGCAAAGAAGTCATTGAGTACCTCAGCCTTCTCCATATCCTGGGTAACCAGGTTGCGTGTTTCATTCTGGAGGGGACCCACGTTTTCCCTAGCCTTCCTTTTATCACTGACATACCTATAGAAGCTTTTCTTGTTGTCCTTGACATCCCTGGCCAGACTAATTTCCATCAGGGCTTTGGCTTTCCTAGCCTGATCCCTGGCTGCTCGGACAGTTTCTCTGTATTCCTCCCAGGCTACCTGCCCTTGCTTCCGCCCTCTGTAGGCTTTCTTTCTGTGTTTGACTGTGCCCAGGAGCTCCTTGTTCATCCATGGGGGCCTCTTGGTGGATTTGCTTAACTTCCTCTTTGCTGGGATGCATTGCTCCTGAGGTTGGAGGAAGTGACCCTTGAATATTAGCCAGCTGTCTTGGGCCCCTCTTTCTCCCAGGGCTTTGTCCCATAGTATTCTACCAAGCAGGTCCCTGAAGAGGCCAAAGTCTGCTCTCCTGAAGTCCAGGGTAGTGAGCTTGCTGTGCGCCCTCCTTGCTGCCCTGAGGATCCTGAATTCCACCATTTCGTGGTCACTGCAGCCAAGGCTACCCTTGAGCTTGACATCCCCTACCAGGCCCTCCTTATTGGTGAGAATAAGGTCCGGCATGGCACCTCTCCTCATGGGCTCCTCTATCACTTGCATGAGAAAGTTGTCATCGACACATTCCAGGAACTTTCTGGATTGCTGGAGCTCAGCTGCGTTATCCCTCCAGTAGATGTCAGGGCAGTTGAAGTCCCCCATAAGAACCAGGACTTGTGAGCGTGAGGCTGCTCCTATCTGCCTACAGAGGGCTTCATCTGCTCGGTCTCCTTGGTCAGGTGGCCTGTAGCAGACCCCCACTATGATGTCCCCTGCCCCAGCACTCCCTTTAATCCTGACCCATAGGTTCTCAGTGGGCTCCTCCTCCATCCCCAGGTGGAGCTCCATGCACTCCAGCTGGTCATTGACATAGAGGGCGATGCCCCCTCCTCATCTGCCCTGCCTGTCCTTCCTAAAGAGCCTGTACCCTTCCATCCCAACACTCCAGTCATAGGAGCTATCCCACCATGTCTCTGTAAAGCCAATAAGGTCATAGCCTTGCAGGCACACACACATCTCCAGCTCCTCTTATTTATTCCCCATGCTCCATGTGTTCGTGTAGAGGCATTTCAGTTGTGCCCCCGATGAGGCTGACTTATCGGCTGGGGTGGCTGGGATTCTTTTGATGTATCTTCCCAGTGTTACCCTGTTGGTTCCTGTTGCATCCAGAGCCCCTGGCTCGTCTCCTCTAGGCTTCAAGCATGCTGTAGTACATCCAGCATATCTCTGAGCAGTAGGCTGAGGGCCCTTGCCAGTGCTCTGTCCCTCCAACCTGGGCACATCGTCCCACAACATGTTGCTGGCAAGCCGGATGTTATCCCCCTGCCCCTTTGAGCCTAGTTTAAAGCTCTGTCGATGAGCCGTGCTAGTTGCTGGGCAAAGATCCTCTTCCCCCTTTGAGAGAGATGAGTCCCATCAGGGTTCATCAGGCCTGGTGCTGTGTAGGCCGCCCCATTGTCAAAGAACCCAAAGCTGTGGCGCTGTCACCAACCACGGAGCCATGCATTTATGGACTGCATCCGTCTGTTCCACCCACCATTGCTGACCTCAACTGGAGAGGAGAATATTACCTGCGCTCCCGAATCCTTCAGTGACTGTCCCAAGAGCCTGAAGTCCCTTTTGATCGCTTTCATGGTACGTGCCTCTGCTTCATCCCCACCCACATGGAGGAACAGCAGTGGGTAATAGTCAGAGGGCTGTACCAGGCTGGGGAGTTTCCTAGAGATGTCCTCGACACGGGTCCCAGGGAGGCAGCAGACTTCTCTGAAAGGAGGGTCTGCCCTGCATATTGGGCCCTCTGTACCCTTCAGAAGGGAGTCCCCTATAACTATAACTCTCCTTTTTTTCTTTGTTGGGGTGGGCACGATCCGAGGCATGGGCCTTTTGGGCCTAGGTGCTACCTCTGGAGCAGCTTGACTGTCATCCATATCCTCGCTCGAGTGGCCTTCCACAGCCAGAGCCTCGTACCTGTTGCACAGGGGTACGTGGGATGGTGAGGTGGGTGAGGAGGAGAAGGTTCGCCGCGTGCCGTGCCACGCATGGACTTGTTTCCACTCGCTCCCCTCTTTGAGGCTGCTGCCTTCTGCCTGGCAAGGGGACAGCTAAGTTTCAGGTAGGGTTAGTCTCAGCTAAGGGTGGAAGAAAGTCCCAGCTCTGTCTAGGATTTAGCCTACACTCTGGCCAGCCACTTCATGCCCTTTTCAGCAGTACTCCATGGATTTACAAAGCCCTGACCCCAGAGAGACAGTCACTAGCAGACCATGGGGATGGCAGGAGACTCAAGATCACCCACAAACACTGAATCCTGTTATCATCAGTTCAACCAAAGCCTTTTACAGTTCTCTCAATGATAATACATACCATCTACCTCATTTCACTAAAACTACATTTTCATTTACACAAAGGAAGCCAAGAGAGGGAAAAATACTGATGAGAAAAACAAAGAAGCAGAAATCTTGGCAAATTTATAGAGATAAATAGCTACAAGTCATGGAATAAAAGTAGCGTCTCAATCCTAGTGCTTCATTTGCAACACTTAAATACTTAAAAAAGGTAAACTCATACATTTCCCAAGAATATACACATAATTCTAAACAGAGAGTAAAGCACCCATTTTACAGAAGTGTTAACACAGACTTGAAATAAACCTTACACATCCACAGGTAATTTTAAAATAGAAATGTGTGACCAAGTCGGGGGGAATAGTTTGAGCACATGTCCAAAAAAGCTTATGGAAAGCTCTACAGTCATCTCTGGGCCCACCAGACATTCTCACATCATGCACTAATGCTAACAGCAGTGTTTTTGCCATACTTCCCCTTCTTTGGAGGACTGAATACCCCATTCACCAGGCCACAATCACCTGGTGAAAGGAATGCACAATCCTTTGTACCAAGGAGTAAGTAAAAACAGGGCAATCTCCTGCAGCCCCTGACAAAAGAGAAGGACAGATGATTCTCCAGTAGATAGTGGGAGAAGGTCTCCAGCCCCAGTCCTTGAGGCTGGCTTCCCTAAGTGCACCAACCCCCCACTGCATCTGTATTGTGAGATTTTGTCTTAAACAGATAAGATGTGAACTACAAACTCCAGGGAAAAAAAATCTTTCTGTTAATTTAGACATAACTCACATCTAATGCAAATGTCTGGTGAATAAGACCTTTCCCTACTCTCTCCCCATGGGTGCACAATGAATGCTGCACTCTTTAAACAGCTTCCCTTCCCTGTTTTGAGGAAACTTTTCCAAGTTTTGATAACTGCCTTTTGGCTGGACATTGAAAGACTGTTCATTTGACTTCTCCCATTTTAGAAAATGGGTCTTTAATGGCCAAGTTGCTCTCCAGTTGTGACAGCTTATGTGAAAGAGTATGACTACAAATACAATCATTTCCCATTTGGGGGCTATAAATCAGATGTATTCCCATTGTAAATATCACCTTTTTCAACCTCTTTTCGTTCATGCTTGAATATCATTAGACAGTAAGGAGAGTCTGTGTGTGGCTTTTAGGCAGTAAGTAAATATTAATATATTGTACTTCAGTGTGTAAGCTTGCCAAGGTGCTGCAATGGTAAATTGATTTATAAAATGAAAAATCAATATGAATAAACTCTAGTGAATACAAACCATGGATTTATTTGTAGAAAGGCGTAATGAGAGACCACCTTTTTGCTGTCTCCTACAGCTATAGTTCTTCTAATAGAAAAACATGTTTTCTATCACAGTCCATCTAATGTCACTGAAATCTGAAATCTGGCATTCCATCAACCCAGAGAACCAAAGAAAACCATCCCTTATTTGCAAATTTACTTTTGCTATGACTTCTCAAGAATCGGGACTGCTACAGAATGAGCATCATGCTAACAAATTGTATTGGGTCATTTAACACTCAAATGTAGGTACTAATTCTCCGAAGAACAGATTCCAACTAGCGGGCATATTTATACGTTTTTTCATTCAAAATCCCCTTGGAGGTCAGTGTACTCACTATTCTCAAAAATGGAAGGCTCATTTACAAGAAGAATATTCAGATATTAAATATCCATGGTATTAAGGAAGTGGCTGAATCTGGGATTTAATTTTGGATCTGCCTCTGGTTAGAAAGCCATTGGTAAGAGAGCAGAAAAATAACTGGCCTCCAATGAAAGCAGTCTTGGAAAATACATTTCAAAGAGCACGAGGACACAAATGAATGACACAAAAAAGGTAAACCCTCCCAAAAAACCTCCAAACTAAAACCCACACATTTTGAATGTAGAAGGCAGAACAGTCTTTGAAACACTGACTTTTTTTTTAATTAGTTTCATCTCTCTTTTCTATCTCTGCAGGTTACCTTATTGCACTGGAAAGCAAACTCTGAAAATTCCCAGAATAGAAGATACACCACCATGCCTGCCTTTAATTTCAGCTTCTGTCAACATAAACTATAATCTGTGTTGTGGTTGAATTTAAAACGAGGGAGGAATGTAGCCTTAGGATTGTTTGTATGAAAGCTCAGCTGAAGCACTAACAGGAACACATCTAAGGAAACTCTGCCAGCATCTGAACTGTATATCAGTGGATTCACCTAACACCATAGCGACTTTTAATTCTGCTTGGTGGCAAAATTCATTTCCTTAATCACCTCGTTGCAGATTCTTATTCTTTGTTTCAAGCCATGAAGCTTTTTGTTTTTCAAATATGTCAGATCACTGGACCAAGAACGGTACTGTAAGTAGAGAGAAACAGTATGGGACGAGAAGAGGGAAAGATGATGCTGTCATAATCTTTGAGATTTTTAAATTCATAGCAAAAACTAAGTATATGATTGCCTCCTCTTGATTTGCAGAGTGTTTATCACAATTGTCCAGGCACATTAAGCAAATCGGTAATACGAACATGTTACAACAGTAAGGACAATAAACCTTTCTAACCCACAACCCTTAAGCAGCGTAAAATAACAAACTCCACTCATCTACCAGAAAAATGACTCTTGAGCACATCCTGAAAGTTAGAAGGCCTGGCAACTCACTTAGGAAGTATTTCAGAGTTCTCCAAGGAAAACACTGCATTTCCTTTGGTCTCCCTGGCAGACCAGGGGTTATTGGTATGTTTCACAGCTGGTGTGAGTAGCTGCAGAAAAATGTGGCCACAGAGATAGTGACTTGGATTTAGCATAGCAGAGCCTTGCAACTACCTGACCACCAGCTTCAACTGTACATCTCGTGGCTATCTTTTTTTTTATCCGCTTTGAAGTTTGTGCTCCATGTATCACTGAGAGGCTCTAATCCCAGCTGAGATTTCTGGATGCTATTCTAAGATAAATAAACAACAGCCTATATAAGCAATATCAAAGGCAGCTGCAAATCCAAAATTTACTCCATAACTTAGGAAATTGTGCATTTCTGCAGTGTGTCCCTTCTGCACTCAGACTGGGACTGTCCTTTTATTTGCCTGCATTCAGGTTTGACTCCCTTGACAGCGATGTGCCCCATACCAGGCAGTGCAACCTTAGGCTGAAGAGTAAGTGATAAATGACCCTAAAAATGGATGGTTGGCAAGCAGAAGAATCCAAGGAGGCTCAATATTGTCAGCACTACCATGTCATGACCTGTGATTTCCGCAACTGACTGCACTGCACAAGGGATAGCTACTGAAGCTGGAGTCCTCATGAATAGCTTTTTAGCAGCTCTTTTAACCAGTTACCCCAGTGAGTGACGCACCCTCTGCCCCACCAAAGGCAGAAAGTGGCAATGTTCACAAAAATGGTTACTTCATTCTCTACAGAAATAAAGTGATGTGAATGTGTCTGTGTACACCACCAGTACCCAAGCTTGCAACAGAGAAGGTTGCACCATTCCTTCAATTAGTTACCTCCCATAGTGGCAAACAGCCCTGGCTCAGCAAGAAGATACTATAAAACCAAGGGGATTCCTCTGTCTTAGCAGAATAGGGAATTATATCCCTCCACGGCTGCCTCCTGCAGAGTAGCCAGCTGAACTAGGTGAGACAACTGAGTAGTCAATGACTCATGTCATACAGCTTATTACAGGACAATTCAAAATTAGCCATCCTCTGGCAGGGAACAGGTTAAGGTTTTATTCTTTGGGAAGCTTGTCACTTCATACCAAACCTGTTAATGTTCCAGAATAACGGACAAGAGGAGCTTGCCTGATTAGTAGTTTTTTGAGTACATGGGTATTTTTGGACTATCAAAATAATTCTATATAGATGCCTTTTTAAGTGCTGAATTGAAAATGACAATTTTCATGTCACAGTTGTTGGCTACCAGACCTCAGTGTGGGTTCCACATCTTCTAATAGGGGAGCAGAGGTATTGCATAGGAAAGGACACTGCTATCTCCTTTTCTCTTTCCTTCTGTAAAGAAACTATCTCTGTTGTGGTTTAGCCACAGCCACAGCTGAGCACCACCACCATTCGCTCACCCTTCCCCCCTGCCTTGGCAAGATGGGGAGGTGAATGGGAAGAAAAAGGTAAAACTAGTGGGCTGGGATAAGGACTGTTTACTGGGACAGCAAAAGGAGAGGAAAATAAGAACAACAATACTTACAACAGAATATGCAAAACGAGTGATAACACAATGCAATTTACTGACCCGACGACCGACCAAATGCTCAGCCCACACTCAGACTGTCTCGGAGCCACCCGGCCCCCTTTTATGGTGAGCGTGATGTCATATAGTATGGAATACTCCTTTGGCTAGTTTGAGTCACCCGTCCTGGTTGGGTCCCATCCCAGCTCCTTGTGAAAATTTACTCTATCCTAGCCAAAACCAGGACAGCCTCCTACCTCTTCCCTCTCTAAAATGAGGATTGTGTCTCTTCTTCCCCATCTCCCATGTCAGGGGTAAAAATCAAGCTACATCAAACCAGTATCAGTACATGCATTGCAATGTCAGCTCCTTTGGCTAGAGAACATCACATCCCAATTTGTCCAGATGTTGTCAATGAGCAAATGTTTCCACATTGTTTAAAAGTCACATGTGATTTGCATAGCAATACCTTTCCCTGCTTTCTCAACAAGTACTGCTCTGTAAACACATGTGAAAATGTCAGACTAGTATATTAACATTTACATTAGCAATTAAATAGAAAGATTTCACTATTTAAATATATTAAGGGGACTGATTTTAATCCTGATACACACCCACTCTTTCACTAGCATTTCAGTTTTTAAAAACAGCTTCTCTTTTTCAAAATAACATTTTGGGGCATGTAACTGTGTTGGTTTTGTGTGGCAAGGTTTTGGTAGCGGGGCGGGGGCTACAGGGGTGGCTTCTGTGAGAAGCTGCTAGAAGCTCCCCCTGTGTCTGATAGAGCCAATGCCAGCCCACTCCAAGACGGACCCGCCGCTGGCCAAGGCCAAGCCCATCAGCGCCTCTGTGATAACATATTTAAGAAGGAAAAAAAACAGTTAGAGAGAGCTTTTGCAGCTGGAGAGAGGAGTGAGAATGTCACCGAAATCCGGGAATAAACCTCGTAACACCAATGTAGTGTTAAAAGGCAGGCATTCTTTATTACAGTGCTGGATGCAAGGGGGATAGCTCCACCCAACGTGCATGCCAGGTGATCACCAACACACAGGTTATATAGAATCAAAATATACATATTCATTATATTTCCAAGAAAAGGCAGTCCTATGATAATCATTTCTGGGAAATCATTTCCATATTCTCCTCCCTGTTACGCATGCTCAGTGATTTGAGTCGGTGGTCCTCAAGGGTCTCTGGTGGTTGTCAGTGGTCTTGCACCTGTGTCCGCTGGATGACCTCCTTCATGCAGACATGCGCAGTATCTTTGTTGTAGGTGCATCTACCCATAGTAACTTACTTCATAAGATTAATATTCCAGGGCCTATTGTCCGGTTGGGTAGGGACTGTACGTGGAACACAGCAGCATTGTACCTTGCCATGGTCAGTTAGTTTCATTACCTATTACCTTGGTTACAAACTAATTATCTCAATCTGATTCTATAGTTTCTGCTTCACGGCCCCTATTCCATGGTTACAAGAAGATGTAAGAAACTCTGCAGACACCAAGGTCAGTGCAGAAGGAGGGGGAGGAGGTGCTCCAGGCGCCAGAGCAGAGATCCCCCTGCAGCCCGTTGTGAAGACCATGGTGAAGCAGGCTGTCCCCCTGCAGCCCATGGAGGAAGGATGAGGGGGTGTAGAGATTCCACCTGCAGCCCG